>NC_134568.1:93847034-94182034 GCF_050947875.1 Dermacentor variabilis
ATACAAGCAGGATCAAGTCGCGAGCTCAGATAATTGCGTGACACGTCAGAGAAATGAAGCGCATGATGCACCCTTTGCTTGCAAGGCAGCTACCACGAGCCGATGGAGGCGCTGTTCGTACCTTTTCTTTGTGAACAATTTTGACACATTGCTCCTTATTAGCATCGCTTGCGGGGCTGTGGGACCGAAGGCATCTCGCACGTAATATATGTACGAGATGCCTACATGCCGTAATATACGAAATAAATGGCGCAAGGGAGGATGGCAAGAGGTGTACACCGAGCGAGTATATCCTGACCCTGTAGGATGTGCGCGCGCACTCGTTACACCATCTCACAAAGATGCATAGAGAAAGCCTAGAATGCAAAAGTGTTTTCTAGCAGTGTCTCCTCTATAAGTTATACAATTGAGAACGTCTGCGTGTGGCTAATAATATTGTAATACTAAACAACGTTTTACAGTAACCATTGAATTTGTCCCAAAGGTTTCAAGACTACAGCAATTCACGCCTTCGTCAAGATACTGTTACCGCGAACTCCTATGTCATGACGCATATGTGCATGATAAGGAAATTAAGAGGTTAGTGTATGATTATTGTTTTCTTTTACGACAATGTCTCGTTCATCCTCACAGCGGGAACGTTAATTGCTCCACCATTTTCATGGCTCGCTACTTTTAGAAAAAGTTAAGATCCGATTGATGTTCCCTACTATTTTTATGAATTTGGAAGTATCTTACCCGGAGTGACTATTTAAAGATGGTGTCCTGTACCCGTTTTCTGTCAGTTAAATTACCCTATCAATTCTTCCATTCCAGGAAGCGGCGTGCACGTGAGCGCCAGGCACCTCTGAGGCGCGGGCGGCACGATCGATGCAGATAAGAAGCGCGCAGGACAGCCGATTGCTTACACGTCGGTGCAGTGTGATCTCTGCCCCGATATGGCCGGTGACAGCCGTACTGCGAACAACACTGCACGGAATTATTGGGACGAAGTGTGCGACTATACAGCGATACATTTAGGACTTGCACTAGGAGATCTCAAAGTGTTAAGGGGACTGTAGCCTCTTCCGGGGCTGTTTGCCATTTCAGCCGCTGTCGTTTCCTTATCGTCAACCGAAGCGTAATCGGACATTTAGCGATTTTCCGCACCAGTGAGCGTACGCGAGGAGCCAAAGGAGTAATGGAGGAGTGCTGGCTAATTGCAGCAGGACACGTCGTAGTCAGGCTTCGACATGACACATGCTATACGTAACAGTATTAACAAGGGCACTTACACCTGATATCAACTACTATTTAAAGATGTTCACAGGAGTCGACCCTACCGGGAGCTTATAATACTATAGCCTTAAGATGCGAGTACGCATGCGCATCCCGCAACTGCTGGAGCAGCATTTAAAGGGAAAAAAAAAAGAAAAAGAAGCGAGAGAGTATATAGCCGTTTTGCCAGACCAGCAAAACGGCTTCCATTTATTAAATGTCGCACAGCTGTACGCAGAGATTACGCGTCTGCGGGCACGCGTCGCTCTTGAGACGGCAATGGCAAAATTCATTACCAAAATTGGGGGCCACTCGCTTCGCTCCTTTCCTGTCCGCTTACTGCGATCTCTTTGCCTCTGGGCACCATGGATGGTGGAAAGCTGTGCGGTCGGATGCGCGCTTCAGTGACGGATACGCTTTTCGCAGAAGCGTCCGCAAACCGCTCCCGCGCTACCTCATCGCGTTTAACGACCGAGGAAGCCCCAATCGACTGCAGCCGAGGGGAATGGAGCAAATGGAGGCGGGTGCTCACATATGACGCCTGGGGTATCGTCATAAATTGGGCATCGTCTAACCTGTTGCGACGCTACTGATGACAGGTTGCAGTTCACTGACGAGCCAAGCTTGGTCGCTTAAGGTAGTAGCCAGGCACGATGCCATGCGGCCGCCAGAACCAGTGTCGTTATTGAAGCCTCGGTTTCATTTCATGCTCGGCTTTTTTTTTATTGCAATGAAAATAAAAGAAAGAGAAGTAGTCACCTTATAATGGTGACGGCTACTCCTTTTCTCATAGCAGAAACAACGAAATAAAATAATAAGTTGGAAAATGAAAAAAGAAAGAAAAATCACTTCATAGGGTGAGAAAGCCACAGCACAGTCCTATACGCCTATGAACATCACAGTGTAAAAGTCAAATGCAAGTTGCACCACAATGAGTTCATAAACAGTCACAAACACACACGAACGGCCATGATGTAGACTTCGATGAGCATATAAACAGATGAGGAGTTACAGTGTTAAAATAATTCACGCACAACAACAAAAAATGCATAACACGTAGTGTACAAGCACTAATAATTACAAATAATAGAAGAATGTTTTAGTGACATCGTGTGATTATTCAATGCAAAACCTAGTATTTGTTGAGGATGCCTGTGTCTTCATAAAAATGTTCAATTGCGTTCAATGCTTTTCGCTGTGCTATTTTCGATGGCCATGGGCCCAGCAGTTTTGCGAGTGAGAAAGGCCGGTGAGGATCGATGGAGTGTAGCTCTTGTTCTAGCTGCTGTCTTTGTATCTGGTATATGGGACATTCGAGGACTAGATGGCGAACATCCTCATCGTCGTGGCCACAGGAGCAAGCCGAGGAATGAGCCCGTTTGATGCGATGCAGGAAATGTTTGGTGTATGCTGTCCCAAGGCGCCGTCGGTGAATTAGTGTCTCGGCACTTTTAGGAAGTTGTACATCCAGCTGGTATACGAGGTGAGGGTCAACTTCGTAAAGTATTGATTCCTTACAGTGGCGTAGCCAGAAATTTCGTTCCGGGGCGGGGGGGGGGGGGGCTCAAGTTGCAGCTTGGCCTCCTCCTTAAACGAAAGCTTTATCTGGGAGGCTCCTATTTAAATACATGTAGAAGGTGAATTAGTTTTTCTCGGCAACCACTGCACAAAATTTGATTCTTTGTTGTATTTAAAAGAAAAGCTGAATTTTTATTGGCTTGTTTCGAATTTTTCATTTAGGTTGTAAATTTTCTATTGAAAATTGGCACAAATCTCAAATTTTCAGAAAATGAAACTATCACGTTTAAAACTCTGTAACTCCATAATGAAAAATAATATCATAATTCTGTGAATCGCATCTAATAGCACATTTACAGCGGACAAAATTGATATGTTAAAAATGAATCTCAAGCAATTTAGCATTATCGAAATACGGCTTTTGCAGAACCCTTGTGCACCACGTAACTAATTCACGTAAGATACAGATTGGCATACCAAATTTGTCCGCTTAGACTTTTATAATAGATGCCGTTTGAAGAACCACGGTATCTGTTTTTGATGAAGAGCTTTCAGTTTGTAAACGTCGTGCTTCAATTTTTTGCGCACTTTCAAATTTTTCTATATATCTTAAACAAAATTTAGGCCCTAAATCGAACTTCCGCTTCCAACAGATACTAGAAGTCAGCTTTCTCAAATTCAACAAATTCCATTAAATGTCATCCAGGGGTTATCTCAGAAAAGCGTTTCTGCGTTTTACATTTATTTGAATAGGCCGCTTCGGAGTTGGGCCCGACCTAAAGCTTCCTCTTAAACAATTTGTTGAGAGATCAAATACATGAATAATAACTGCATTGCCATTGCCAAAGATGCTGCAAACGAATTCTTGTACGTACGCACTGTCAAAACAAGTAATATATGTATTTTTTAATAAAAAGATATACTCGTATGTGCCAGAAATTGTGCTCAAGATAACTGATATCAATGCTTCCATGTTTTTGTCTATTTAATAAGTAAAGAAAATATCACACGATCCTTAGAACTATATCAGTTCGAAACCAGCAGAGCGGTGCATGCCACTGGTATGAAACATTTAAAGGCCATGAAATGAAAAAATTGAGCACAAATATGTTAATGTATGTTAATGAAACTTTGTCATTCAACGACCTTGTTTACATTTTTGTACGTATTCAACGGCCAGTGAAAAATCTCAATGACGCTGTCATATATTCTAATGTATTACGCAGGAGCAGCTGTCACCGGTCGTGTATCGTGAGTAATTGCACCGAAATTATTGTCCCAACAGAGAGCGCCTATATAAAGCCGTTCTCCGAAATATACGAGGGCGAGTCAAATGAAAGTGAGCCAATGCAAATATACGACAAACGGGGTACTTAATTTTAAAGTAGTCTCCATGAGCATTTAGACATTTATCCCACTGACTAACGAGTCGGGTAATTCCCGTCTCATAAAACTCCTTAGGTTGCTGCTTCAACAAATCTGCAGCTGACTCTTTCACGTCATCGTCCGACATGAATCTGTTTCGCTTAAGCTGTTTTTTCATTTGCCCCAAAATGTGTAAGTGGCAAGGCGACAGGTCTTAGCTGTATGGCGGATGTTGCAGCGTTTCCCATTTGAACCTTACCAGTTTTGATCATCAACCACATCATTTACCAGCATTGAGCATTGAGCATTAACCACATCAGCGACGCGGGGACGGGCAGTGTGGAAATAGAATACAATTTCTTGATAGGAAAGACAGAGAGGTCGACCTGAGCTAGTGCGCTCTAGTCTGCTACTCTGCACTGGGGAAGAGGGAAGGGGGTGAAAGTACTGGGATGGATTATGATGATAAGAGAAGTGGTAAGTGCTTATGTATATGAGACAGTTGCCTTGCTAGTGCCGCTCGTCAAGCTTGGTGTCCTGCAGAAACTTCAACACTTCAGTTGCACGCACTGAACTTGCAGTGTCAGGCCATGGGCTGCAGGGATAGTTTCCTCCGACAGTGGTTGCCTGCCAACGCTGGCTAGGAAACTTTCTAACGTCATTCGCTTCAGCATATATGCTGGGCAATCGCACAGTATGTGTTCCAGTGTTTCAGGCACATGGCAGTGTTCACAATCAGGGCTGTTCGATTGGCCGATGAGGTGCGCGTACCGACGGGTGAAAGCAACCCCGAGCCGAATTCTGTGTAGCAATGATGTTTTGCTCCGTGTAAGCTTCGGGGGCAAACAGAATTTGCTATCTGGGTCAATCATATGTAGACGTCTGTGAATGTTGTCATAGGGGGCTCTGTAAGCCTTTATAAGGTCCTGCATGAGTGCCTTGATCATGGAGTTGGTGTCAGGTCGCGAGTAGGCAATCCGTACTTCATCAGTGGAAGAGGAGGCCGATCTTGCCTCACTGTCAGCGAGTTCTTTGCCAAAAACACCACAATGACTAGGCACCCATTGAAAGGTGATCACGTGGTCACTTAACTCGGCACTGTGGGCATTGTGCAAAAATGAAAATTAACTTATGGGGTTTTACGTGTCAAAACCCCTTTCTGATTATGAGGCACGCCGTAGCGGAGGACTCCGGAAATTTCGACCACTTGGGGTTCTTTAACGTGCACCTAAATCTAAGTACACGGGTGCTTTCGCATTTCGCCCCCATCGAAATGCGGCCGCCGTGGCCGGGATTCGATTCCGCGACCTCGTGCTCAGCAGCCCAACACCATAGCCAGGTCGTGGAACATGATCACCCCATTCGTCAATTTTCCACGTCGTTTGTTCTTGACTGCGACACGCAGCCGATCCGGCGTTTCACAATATCGGAAACGATTAATAGTCTCTCCGGCTTTAGAAAATTCTATCAGTAATGGCCCCTGACGATTGAAAAAAAAATAGTAAACCACACCTTTCCGGCGGAAATGACGGCCTTTGCTTTCTTTGGGGGCGGCGAATTCGAATGTTTCCACTGTAAGCTTTGCCGTCGTGTTCCGATCACAATTGCAGACGAGAAGTCGTCACCCTCATTGTGATACCGGATCAGATGAGTCAAGGCAGCGCAGAACCTTCTTCTGGCGGTGGTTCAAAATCTTTGGCTTCCATTGCGCACACAAGAACCGATAGCCGAGATGTTCATGAATTATGGTGTGAAGCGAACCACGACTGATGTTCACGCTCTCTGCCAGTTCATCGATGTTAATCCTTCGTTCTTGTCTCATCAGCTCATCAACTTTTGCAATTGTGTTGGGGGTGATTGCGCGATGGCTTTGGCCCGGTCTTGGATCGTGTTTGCAACTTTCACGTCCTTTTTCAACCGTGTGCTCCAATGCTTCACAGTGGCCAATGAAATGCAATGTTCAACGTACACGGCGGCCACACGGCAAATGATTTCCTTTTGGGAAACACCTTCAGCTGTCAAAACATTCACGGCACTCCTCTACTCAACTTCTGAAGTGTCCATTACGTCACGCAACCATGTGTATGAGAGCATTAAAGAAGCAACCATATGAGAGCATTATGAGAGCAACCATCCAGTGTATCAGAGCATTAAAGAAAGTTTACCCTCACATCTGCGTGTCACTTTTGTAAATGAAAGATGCCTGTGTGCTACGCGCATGCCTCGCAGATAATGAACCGAACCATTATTGCGCGGGGTGGGTAGGCTCACTTTCATTCAACTCGCCCTCGTTGATTACAAATGCGAAGATGCAATGGAATATACAAATGCTTGATAAAGGGCAAACAAGTGTCAATGGAAAGAAAGTTCACTGCACGTATACACAAAACCTCGCAACAAGATGCTTAAATATACGTATAAGCCTCCAATAAATCTACGTATCTAAGAAAAAGTCACTGTATATAATGCGTGAAACAAGGCAAATAAACATGTAGCGCAATCACACATTCACAGAATCCTAGATCCCGCCCCCATTTCATCCAATCCATTCGACGTATCGCGCGCGACGGAAGGCGGCGCGCTTGCTCCCCGCTTTTCTCCTTTGCGCATGCAAGACTGAGCCTTCATACTTCATACGACTTCATACGAAACATGAGGGCGACAGCAACAACAAGAATGTGCCTGGAGTCTTCATATAATTGCTATCACAATAATATAATAATAGTATCCGGCAACCGAAGCGTGCCGTGGCCGATTACTTTCCGCAAAAGAAGTAACAAACTGTCACCATGCGACAATTCGCTGCCCCGCAACAATGTATTTTTTTTTTCCTTTTGTGGGGCGGGGGCACCGAAATGAAAAAAAAAAAGCGAAGGAATGCATGTTGGCCACAATCCAATGGCTACTTTGGGCACCTAATGTGGCTACCGAATGCATATCGAACAAAATGTGACACGCTTGGTCCACCGAGAACCATACGAATAACGCTCGGTATTTTACACCGGCGAGACAAGACTTTGCGGAGAGGTTGCGCTCAAGCGAACACGGTTTAATCCGTCAAGTCTTCACAGTGATGGCGGTGAGCGACCATTGTTTCTTTTTCTCGTCTGCTAGCCAGAAGACGTCCAAAACTCTGCCAGGCGAACATTCACTCGGCCAGAGAAAACTACACGCGCACCGAACTACGCCGCGTGGTGGTCGGGGCAACACAAGAAAAACGCATGCGCTCTGGCTGGCTCTGGCAGCCCGCGTGTATAGGTAGCGAGAATAAAAAAAAATTTAAGAGGCTCAATGTGTCCTCACTAATAAAAGTCAAAGTAGAAAAAATAAATAAGAACGTAGTTACCCTGGCTGGCTTTAGTGTCTTGACATGGATGCTTTGGCGTAGGTGAAAAAAAAAATGCTGATATTTTTTCATGCGACATGACGGCACAAATGAACCACCACAACGCTTCGTCTCATCGCATCTCGCTGCGTGTTTTGTCAACTTGTCTGATAGTGTGTTGATTTGGCTTGTCTCGTTGTATGTGCCGATCTAAGACTTTAGAAAAGTCAATGCACCTTTGGCGTCAAATGTTTATAACAACATTAAGCCCACAAAGTTCTGGCATTGAAAATCTAAAGCACGACTTTGGAAATATCAATGCACCTTTCGCATCAAAAGTTTATTAGAACTTTATACCCATAAAGTGTCAGAATTGAAATCCAAGCGCTCCCGATTCCGCGGCCTCAGCGAGATGCCGCGACGAGCCCGCCCGCCACGGCTTTGGAACTTTGCGCCCGGATGTAGCTCCTTGCGTTACGATATGCGACTCCCGGTGTATAGGTGTTGCCGCGAAATCCAGCCAGATTTCGCAATGTTCGCGCTAAAATGTTGTTTCGAGCGTGAAAAGGACATTCTAGACAAAATTGAGCATGATTTCCGGCACCGGGGGTTGTTTTGGCCGGCGGCGCATGGACAAGACGAAAAAATTTCGGGGGGGGGGGGGGGGCTGAAGCCCCATAAGCCCCCCCCCCCCTGGTTTTTATTAAACCATGTTGACATACACAAGTCTTTCTTTAGTACTCTCAATATCCGTTTTGTGTCCATTGGTGATAAAGGGATGAGTTCAATTTCTGCATCTTTATGGGCTGATTTTGCCAATGAGTCCGCTAGTTCGTTGCCTGCTATACCAGCATGGCCCGGGATCCACTGTAATATCACTTCATGTTTCCTTTCATTAGCCTGAGTTAAACTCTTCAGTATTGCGTATGTTATTCGTACGTGTGGTTGGCTGTCATCAATATCTTCAAGACATGCTAAAGCCGATAAAGAGTCCGTGCAAATTACCCACTTTGTTGGAGTCTCATATCTTTCGATATAATAAGTGGCTTGGAGAATTGCCACTAATTCCGCTATTGTTGGTGACGACGTGTGTCCTAGTCGACAAGCGTACTCTACCTGTAAGGATGGTATAACATAACCTGCAGACGCACTTTCTTTGACTACAGAACCGTCCGTGTAGACGTGAATGGATTCCTGGTACTTGTCAAATAGGTGATGGAACGCTAATTGTTTTGCTGCTAATGTGGAAACGTCTCTTTTATTTTTAAGGCCTTCCATTGACGTTTCTATTTTCGGCGCTTGCAGAAGCCATGGTGGGTAGTAGAGGTCGGAGTGCCAAAAAAAGTGATCGTGGGAGTTGTAATTTGTGCTCTTGAAACAAGGCGTGTATGTGCGCACCCGGACGGTTCTCTATTAGAGAAGAAGGTGTGCAGAATGCTGAGTAGAAATTCTGAAGAGATGTCGATATGTTTCCAGGCTCCGAATCACCGCGAAATGCGGTTCCCGCGCTTCTGCAATAGTGAGGTGACTGGACGTAGCTTGCGGGACTCCTAGGCACACTCGTAAACTCCGAGCCTGTAATAGCTGCAGCCGATGGAGGGACGTCGCAGATAATTTCTGCAATATAGGGGTGGAGTAAGCAATTCTCTGACGCACAAGTGCTGAGTGGACGTGAAGCAGGGATGCAGTTGTTCCACCCGACTTCGTGCCTGCGATTCTGCGGAGAACATTTATAACACAACTAATTTGATCCTCCAGGGCAATCAAATAATGAGTCCATCGAAGCTGGTTGCATGTAAACGCAAACAATGATCACAAGCAGCTTTTTAAACTGAACTTTACAGGCAACGAACTCAGGCACATCAGAGTTCGAGGAGAAGAGAAGACTTCCTAGGAAGGTAGATCGCGTCTGACGCATAACATAGTTCGGCTATGGTTCGGAGTTCGTGAAGATGAGTATACTACGTAGTTCGAAAGACGGGAATTAAGGTCTACACCGGCTTCGTTAAGACACACAACGGGGAACCTGTATTGCGAAACAAGCTTCCTGAAGTCTGCACTTTTAGATTGAATGTCATTTGCATTCCATTGAAATACGGTTGTGTTTCGAAAACAGTTATCGATCTGGCGAGCCATTATGTTATGTTGTAAGCTACTTTTGTAGTACCAGTGGTTCTAACGAAAGAACTGCGCTCACCTCTGGAAGGTTGTTTGCCATAGTAAATGCCCGCAGAATTGCTTTCAACGCAACAAAGAACATAGACACCACCATATGCTGCTGAGATGGTTCTGCTTCACGTGAAACATGTGCAGGTGCTTGTGTTCTCAAAGGAATGAATGCCTGCTGAGACTCACATTGACGGTCGACAACATTTGACGACGTCTTTCTTTGGCTCTCTTTCGTGTTTGGTTTGCCGTTCATCTGCTGTAAACCACTAGCCACCATCGCATACGTTTTCTTGTGTTCTGCTGATTGTGACGGAGGAGCTGCTTTCACTGGGTTGACAGCATCTAAGTTCGGAGGAGGCGAGCCTTGCTTCGGCGTCCGACCATGTAATATTTCTTGTCGCCTGAGTAATGAAGCCGCTTGATGCTTGGGATATCTATCGTATGAAGCTGTGTGGTCACCGTTGCAGTTGGCGCACTTGGGTTGATTTTTAGAGGTGCAGGCTTTATAATCATGCGCTCCCGCACTGATCTTGCATCGCAATTGGTCATGGCAGGACTTAGCAACATGGCCAAATCGCTGGAAATTGTAGCACCGAGTAGCAGGTTCTAAATATTCTTCGACTGGATGACTCGTGAATCCAAGTAGGACGCGTGTTGGCAATGGTTTGTCAGGCAAGAATTGTAGGATGACGTTCCGAAGTGCATGTGGTTCCACTGTTCCATCTTCTCGCCGGAGCCATCTGGTCTGCCTCTTAATGGAAATGACGCCGCTATCTTGTAGGTACTCAAGTAGTTGGTCTTCAGTGTATTGAATTGGAACATGTCTTATTTTTCCTAGATTTCTCGTGTACGATGGTGACACGTATGGTTCCAGAGCAAGGCCAGCAACATGAGTTAACTCAAGTAGTCTCGTAGAGGCAGCGAGAGAAGACACATTGACGGGAAAAGTTACCTTCCCTCGTTACACGAAATGATTGTACCTTCTCTTTTGCCGTGGTAATAATCTCACTGGCCAACTTGTTTGGATTCACTTGCCAAAACGACGCTTCCGGGTCGGTGAGCTTGAAATTCACTGGTATTCCCGCATGGCGCAATTTCTTGTACGTTACCGTGGTGAAAGATCTGCCTGCCGCTTCCATGTCGGTGGCTTCAACTATTGTGGCATCGCTGTATGGCTCAAGATCGTCACTACGTGCCCTCTTGGGAGAGTTCGCCTCGAGGTCAGCATCCGTGGTCGCACTTAGGTTGACGTGGTCACTGCCAGCCGGTTGCACAGCGGGCGCTTGTTGTTCTGCAGTAGCATTCATCTTTCCACTTGCTTCAGGCAAGCGCTGGGAAGAACGGAGTCCCTTCTTTGCCAACTCCTTCGGTTGCCGTGGGAGTCGCTGGTACGGCTTGGAGTCCAAAAAGTCCTCCCGCCTGGTGAGGCGGGAAGTCGTCGACCGAATTTTGGCTATTGAGCGCTGAGATCAAGCGAGGAAACTCATAAATTAAGACGAAAAAGCGGGTCCCTGAGGAGCTCACGTCGCAAATTTTTGCAAATTTATTATGGGCCCAAGGTGAATAAATTGAAAAAAAATTAAAGAGAAATGTTCCGCTAGTGCTAAAAAATAGGTAACATATTTTTGTGGACCTGCTGTGCACATTACTGTGCCGCATGTAACACCGAGCCAGGGTTCGTTGCCATGTTTTTTTTTTCTTTTTTTTCTAATGACTATAATATTGTTTGAGTGGTCATACAAGACTCGCCGCTTCCCTTTTCTGCATTTTAGGTGCTCGTAATTTCTGTAGGACACATTCCGCGTCAGGATGTGTGGCACTGCATTTGTCAAAGTGAAAGCCATCATTGGGAGCCATCGTGGGTTGGGACTGCCGGACGCATTGAATAGCACCGTTCATGAGTTTTGTCCTTCACGTTCTATTCTAAACCATTCAACCATTTCATTAGTAGGTCTGTATGCTTTAGAGATAAGAATGAGGTAACAATGATATGTAAAGATTCATGTCTTGATTTATTGCTTTGTTATGTAGAACAGAACGGCGCTCACGACCACATATTTGTAGGCCTGTTAGAGCATACTGCCCCGCTCACCGAACGAACAAAGAGGCAGATCGATCCAAGCAATGTTTCACATTAATATACACGCTGCTTTCTAACATAGGGCTTTTAAATCAATCGCTACAGTAACGGTGAGGTTAGTTAAAGTAAACCTAGGCTGGCAAGCTCGTTCCATAAAAGGGCTCCACTTCGCTACAACTAGTATCATGTACTGAATGCTTGTCCACTGCGCAAATTTCCATAACACTGAACGCGACAGACTGCATACTCTATCCCAATACGTCGCCTTATTTAATTGCCGCAACTATCAGTACAAAAGGTCACGACATCGCGGCACTATGCAAGTGTAACATACGACGTTTGAAAGCAGTCCCACCTCAACAACATCGATCGAAACAATGACCATACGAATGTTTCGCGCAATCTGGCATGTTGCACTTGTTGAAGCGATTGCTTACAGGCCGCAGCAGTTGCTGCTTCTTGGAGCGTGGTGCGGCCAACCATCGGGATAGACATCCCTGCATGCAGGAATATTTAGCATAACACAAGGAAGAAAAAGATAGCATTGATGCAGATACTTGAATATTTCCTAATGTTAAAATAGCGTTCCGCTATAGTTGCACAATGAGAACTACTGCAGTCGTCAAATATTCTTTTTCCTATTTACCATGTGAACACTTTTAGGCAATGCAGCAATCATCGGATAATTTCGCAAAATATTTGCAGGAAATAAATGGTTTCCACACTCTAAATATGCAGCTGATAATCCTTCTAATGTTAGGTTTCATTAATCAGTCGATGCACTGAGATTCTGGGCAAATGAACTGAATTATTAAATTTTTTTTAAAGGAAGGATCTGTTCTTGACATATGTTAAGGCGTGGGAATACGAGAACAAACATGTGAATTTGAAAACGGGACAACTGCTGTGGCATTATTGGAAATTATGTGCAACATCTGCACAACTTACGGTTTTGAAATCGAGTGTTTCAACAAGTCGGTAGGAAAAAAGGTTGTAACTATAAAATTTGCCATCATTTTGCAAACAAAGTAGCATAGGTCCTTCAATCAGGATGGGAAACATGACAAACGTAACAACGGCAGTTTGCGAAAAAAATATTAAGAAATCCAGGTAAATTAGGCAGGTTGGTGCATATTCAGGATGTAAATAACCAAGAGGTAAAGACGAGGATGAATACTAGACTAGAAAGAAAATAAAGAAGGCTCAAGCACAACGAACGAATACAAAACATACAGCAACCATAAAGGAACATCTATAGAAGACTCTAACTGAAGACAAACCCGCAAATGCCATCTTAATAATTTACCAAAGCGCAAAGACGCACACACATATCCTCAAGCGACGGAATAATGTTTGCTCAACCTGAGGAACTAGTGGCGAGTACAGAATTAATATTTGAAGCGAGTTGTCAGCCACACTTGAGAGCGCAAATGACCCTCTCAGGCCATCGACCGAAAGATTCCAGTCCACGTCCCTTCCACAGAAAAAAAAATCACACAATAGTAAAATAATAAATGCAGCTTTGGAGATGTTGTGCCCAAAAAGATGCGTCTTAGCCGACGCCAAAGAGTTGAGGTAACCATACAACTGAAGAAAGCGTATCCTATTCCTCATTCATTATCGCACGCACGCACGCACGCACGCACACAGGTGTATGTGGCTACCACACGCACATAAACATAGGTGTGTGTGTGTGTGTGTGTGTGTGTGTGGTAGCCAACCAGACGCATTTCTGCTGATGAACATCCCTGCCGTCTCTCTTTTATTTCTTTCTCCTCCCCCCCTACGACAAACGCTGACGACTGCGGACATATGCAAGCAAGTCAAGAGCCCGTAAGACCCGCCACGGTTGCTCAGTGGCTATGGTGTTGGGCTACTGAGCACGAGGTCGCGGGATCGAATCCCGGCCATGGCGGCCGCATTTCAATGGAGGCGAAAACACCCGTGTACTTAGATTTAGGTGCACGTTAAAGATCCCCAGGTGGTCGCAATTTCCGGAGGCCTCCACTACGGCGTGCCTCATAATCAGAAAGTGGTTTTGGCACGTAAAACCCCATAATTTAATTTTTTTAAAGAGCCCGTAAATACTATCACTGTAGGAATATTCGCAACGCATCCAGATCATGTGTTATCAAGGACCTCAGCTTTATCCTAACAAGTGCAGCGTCTTAGCCGGGGACGTTCTGTACATCGGTCAATTCCTTGTCGAAGTACAGAACCAGCGGTACAGGACCACTTAACGAACGTCGGCCGTATGCTTCTAAGTGACAGAGCGCTAACGTGTATCGAGATCTTAGAAGACACTGCATATCGGCTCTTGGTGAATTCCCGAGTTTAAGATTATCTTGATTTGGCCATATCTGGCGATTCCCAATGCAACATGGTGTTCACTGTATCCTCATAGAATGTGACACAGGCTAAGGTCGTTTACTAGGTGAAATGTAAAAAAATAACAAAAAAAAGAGAAATAAGGATAGGTGAAACACAATTGTTATGGAGTGGACGGGTGTATAGTGAGAGCGGCACAAGGCCGGACGACCGTGTTTGCAATGATGAATTATCATAAGGAAAAGAAGGGAAAAAAATAAAGAGACAACTAAGGTCGGCGGGAGATGACGTAGGCCCAGTTCCAACGCCATATCTAGTAATCAAACACATTGGATTTCTTACGTTTTGCTTACGATGCAAGCGGCCATACGCATTCAATTACTAATACTTGATCACTCTTACGTGGTACGCGCTAAATGTCGCTTGAAGCTCATGTTGGGGTAAGACGATGCCTGGGTCCGCACCAGCTATATATATAGGCGGCTCGCCATGGTAGCACATCCATCATTCGTGCGTGTTAAAGAATCACCTCTGCAAATGGATCGCCCATGGAGAGCGATGCGTCACGTTCCGCAGGGAGGCTCGCTAGCTGCGAGTGGGTTCTTCCTTTCTTTCTGTCTTTCTTTCGTTCTTTCTTTGTTTCAGTCATTTTTTAAGCACGTGGCAGGAAAATAAATGCGCGGAAACCACTTGCAAACAACTCTCACACAGTGCGCAGTAAATAACATCAAGCATGCCAGAAGGACTACCCCGGCAGCGTGGCCCGACTATTACACTCGGCATTACATGGCTCGACGACCAGAGCAAGCAGCTCCTTGCTCGAATGCATCCCCATGGCTAATTTCAGCTCTTCGTTTCTTCCCGGCGGCTGTAATTAAGCAGGCGCTAGCTAATGAAAAGGATACTCATCATGGGCTGCGGCTACTGCGCGACTGGCTCCTGCAGATATGCACGCGGGCTGCCGGCTTGCCGACCAATTGCTCTCGGTTCTGCCAGGCGCCTTGGGCGCACCACAAATCGAGACGTTCATCCGAAAGGGTTTTCCCTAGCTGCGGAACGCCGTGTACCGAGAGAAGCATTGTGAGGCACGGCGGGAAATTCCTCCGCCATCATCTCCCCTTTGCGTGAGCCGTGATTAATAGTTATGGATATACATTCTGTATTGCATTTCTCTGGGCGTTCCTTCTGATCAGTAAAGGTGGATAATTATTACTGTGTTCGGTACTTCTTATAGGGACATCAGAAAAGAGCCGAGGCGCTTAGGACTACAGCCCAAAGTACTCTAAATGTGATTAACGTTATATGCAGGGATTTTTCGAATGCAGACACTGCTTTATTACTTCATTAAAAGAATATTCTTAATCTATTTCATGCTTCTCAACTAACAATTTTCCTTCACGCCTTCTTAGTCGTCCTGAGGGGCTGCGGTGCATCTAGCAACACCTTGAAAGTGCTGAAGAGCTTTTGGTAGTTTCAGCGCTTGGCATTCTCGAGATTTCTTGCAAGAACAATATTAGGGACATTTATGTAAAGCGCAGTTCCCGCAGTGAAACATGAAGTTTAATCCTAAAGTTTTCTCCTGTTCGAAAGCTTGCGAGTACATTCACAGTGAGGACTCCGGACATAATTATTTCCATGCTGCCAGACATTAAACGGAGCAAGATCCGTGAAATGCGTTATATTCCAAGCATTCAGCACAGATGAGCGACTGGATGAGCTTGCGCAGCTCCGTGGCTATTCGCTTGCGTCATGGCACAATACCTCGTTAACCAAGAGGCGATTACGCAGTGACGTATCTCCGCTCTATCAGTTCCCTTTGAAGGAAGGAAAAAAACTTAATGTGCACGTTTGATTGTTTCTGTCCTTGCTCTTATACTGCAAATGCCCAGAGACGCATCGAAGAAACATTTCCTTCTCACCAAGTGTTCACATTTCACGGCAGACTGGCAGACATTTGTTATCCCCTACGCAGGCTAGTTCAATACGGGTAGTTCATGAACGCAGCATATGATCATTCGTGTATGTAAAACACCTGTTTAAAGCAGAAGGCCGTTAACTGGCCGATTAGCTTCGTGATTGGTGTCTCCGGCGAATGAGCGGTTGGAGTCCTACTCTGTCTATTGTTGATCTCTGCGTCAGTAGCTGCGACGAACGCGGGGTTTCTCGCGTAAGCTGGAGGCCCAAAAGCGACATTATGAGCCTACTAAATGCGACCGCATTTGGCAATCAAAACAAGGAACACGTATGCAACCTGGATTTTGCAGCATAGTAAAAAAAGAACAGAAAACGCCCAGGAGACAGGATCTTCCAGGCTCATGGCCCTCTCACGTTGAGCCACAATCGCTACTAACAAAAAGCCGACACTGCGACAGGGACAATTTCTACGAATGTGTACCGTTCGGGGCTTAACTTGGGCTCTAGTCTCGAAAGGGTGCCAATAACTCTCGCTCACATTCTTTGACTTGCCTTTGCCTGTAAGTGTGTGGAAATTTCGGCGTTCACATCGCCCACGGCGCGGTCAAGCCAAGTGATCGCTTTCTGCTAATCATGGGATCGCTTCGTAAGCCTCAAGTCTAAAGCTTTGTATCATAAGCAATCACCTTGAAATGTACAGAGAATCTGCAAAGCTGCAGTCTAGCGATCAAGGGACAATATTGATATCAATTTCGGATTTTTTCTTCAGTTTCTAGCAATAATGTCTGAATACAACTGTATTCCACTGTCATTGAAAATAAAAGTGTACAATCATTAAATTATATATATGCCGGTGCTAACATAAGGGGCAGAAATTTGGAGGTCAGCAAAGAAGCTCGAGAACAAGTCAAGGTCCGCAAAGAGCGATGTAAAGAAAAATGTTACGGGCAACGTTAAGAGACAGGAAGAGATCGGTGTGGATCAGTGAGTAAACGGGGATAGTCGATGTTCTAGTTGACATTAAGAGAAAACAATGAAGCTGGGCAGGCCATGAAATGCGTAAGGTAAATAACCGGTGGTCCATTAGAGTTACAGAATGGGTATGAAGGGCAGGGAAGCCTGTCGAGGACGGCAGAAAACTAAGTGGGGTGATGAAATTTGGAATTTTTGCAGTAGCCAGTTGGAATCAGCTAGAACAATACAGGGGTAATTGGGGATCTTTGGTAGAGAGAGAGAGAGAGATAGAGAGAGACAAAAGAAAGACAGGTAGGTTAACCAGAGATTATCTCCGGTTGGCTATCCTGTACTGGGGGACGGGAAAAGGGGTGCGATAGATGAGAGAGAAAAATAGCATGATGATGATGATGATGATGATGATGCTGATGCTGATGATTAATGTTATAACTGTATTACGCAGGGAGGTTTAACAGCAGGGGTGACACGGAGACAATCCAGAGACTGGTAACACGGGATGGTAATATATTCACTAAAAAGGACCTGTACGCACTAGAACAGCAACGTGCAAGTACAAATGAGGGAATAATCAATGCATGCCCATGCTCGACCAGCATCGTTCGGTATAAGCGCCTTATATGACGAAGAAAGAAAATAACCAAGATTCTGCCTCGTCCGACATGTTATTAGCAGTGCCCTTCATTCATCTCTTATTCCCAACCAAGCTCTTATTCCAAACCATGAGCCCATTAGAAGTTGTCCAGAGCGTGGTTCTTCTGTATACATAGCACGGCCATGCCAGAAGCTTCCTACGAAGAAGCTGGGAGTCTATCTCAGCTACGACGTCCACAATGGAGACGATGCAAGAAGCTCTTCTTACTGCGGCCACTTTATTTTCGGGGGCCATAATGAAGTCCCTGTTTTTCCCAAATGAGACGCCCTCTTCTGACGATGGTTTCCATGCACAACCGCCTCAGTAATGGTGATAAATAATCGAGTAACACACATCCCTAAAAAGAAATGTTGCGCTGATAGCTGTGGTCTACCAAAAAAATTAGGTTAAACCATTAATTAACACAATGCTGACAGTAGTAAGAATTGGATTATTTGAGAGCCCTTGGTTAGACATCATAGTAGAGGCTCTCCCATTTCAACATAGAACACTGCAGGACCTGCAGGATCCGTTTCTCTTTCATTTTTTTAGAAGGGAGTGGGGGGGGGGGGCGCGTATAGCACTGTATAGGTTATGTGGCATTTTCTTTCGTTGCATTCTGGAATGACTTTAATCATGAGCGAAGTAGGATTTAGGTGCTTATTCTATTAATCTTTTAAATGGCAAACCCGAGGCATGAACAAAAGGAAAGGCGACTTATATGGGTCCACAGGCGCACTTTATTACTGCTCTCTAGGAACGTATTCAGACGTATTGTTCTTGCATTGTATTAACATTTCCAGTACGACTGCGGGGCGCGCACGTTCACATATTGTGCGTGAGTTTCGAATAATTCCACGTGCATGCGTTGCGCACGGAACTAGTTTGTATTATTTGACTTCATTATGGCATCTCAGCCTATAGACTTGTCTGAGCCGTCGTTGTTTTCTTGACGATTCTCCTTCTCAGTTTATTATACCTCAAGCTTTGAGCGAATCCTTTAGTGGCCAACATTCGCGCCTTTCGCCGACAAGCTTGCAGGTTTCTTAAATTTATTATCCCGGCTAGCTGCTTCACCGCCGTCTACTTCATTTCAACGAATTCTGTGCGTTTAATACATGCAGGCAGTTCGATGAAGTCTCCGAAGAGATTTTGCTGTATACGCGAAATTACAGGCCTGGCGCCATTAGCTCGTCATTAACGCCAGGAAAATGCTGCCGTCTGCTGGCGTGAATATATCCACGTAGCGACGCCCACTGGGCCGTTTGGGGAAGGCTTTACACAAGACACTGCCCGCTTAGCGCTCGAACGGGCGGGCTTGCCGCGTCGTGCGCGCGCGAGCGCGTTGCAGCGGGCTCGCGCCACTTGCGTGTAGTGGGCGAGCGCGATTGGCGAAACGCCGGTACGCCGCAGGGGGAGGCCGCACCTGTTAGTCGTACGACCTTGTTTTTAGCACGCAGTACGGCCGCTGTGTGGGATGCTGCGTCGCCGGTGCATGCTCTCTGGATATATTCTATTTTTTTTTTTCATGCATCGATGCGTAAAGCCGCTTTTACATAAATGCGACATTGGCTTATCACATTTCTTAGCGCACCACGGTTAATACTACGCCACAACGCTTACATGTGGCGAATACCACTTCGTCCGAAGCAAGCCGGAACCAGTTTCCGGGGATTTATTGACGTTCCGCCACCGAGTGTAGCACACGCCGGCAGCCGTCGCAGTTTTCCTCTCTACCCCAATGCGACACGCCAGCGCTTGGGTGCACCGCCGTGAGACGGCTTACCCGACCTCGAAATACCCTCTCCTGTCCCATTAACGCGATTCGCCTCCCCAGCGCTTGTCACTGTTTACATGGATGCGATGCGCCGAAAATGCGATGTGATGTGCAACTTGCCGCATCTCGACGCAGCTTGTGACCATGCTACCACCGACCGGAAGCCGTTGCTGTTCCTTGACTTGTCTCTCTCTTCTCTTTCATTTTTGTTATGCTGTTTTTTCGGCCAAGATTGAACGCAGTTTTGACCGTTCTGAATTTCCCTGAGAGGCAGTGCATGTATACGGCTTGCTGCACATGTGTAGCGGGGTTTACATTAATGCGACAAGTGGCACGTCGCATCGCTTTTCTAGCACATGTGTCCCATTAATTTGAACGGCGGTAATGATCTAGGAAGGAAAATCGCATTGAGGCGACAAAAACACACACAAAAAAAAAACAAGAACACGACAGCTCGTAAAGGTTTAAGTCGTCTCGCGCGGTACGTGTAAACGCTGACGTACCTCGTCGAGGGAGAGAAGCAAATTGTGACGGTTGCTGCCATGTGGCCTCCTCCACTCACTTGCAGAACGCAAATCGCCGCAAACAGGTTCCGGCTTGTTTGCGACGACGGGAAATGCGCCACGCTGTCATGTACTCGCTGTCGCATAGGTCTCACTTTGATGTGCTAATAGATGCGACACGCTATTCCCGGATTCATGCGAGTGCGACTTGTGATATATCTCGATCGCTTGCAATGCCGTCGCCATGCGAAATTTATTCGCGGGCGATCGGTGGCAGCCATCTTTGATCCCTTTCGGAACTGGGCATCCTGCGGCTATTCAGAAAAAAAAATCAGTTTTGTTCGGCGTATTAATGTATCTTTAACCTATACACATCCCTTTTACGCGGTGAGTTTTCGCGGTTTTGTGACGTCGCGTGACAGGCAAGTGAAGTGGGTGTAGCCCGAAAACTTTGACCAATATCCGAGGGCTAATGGCGAATAGGCGTCGAATCAGAAATAACTATTTTTCTTTTGTTCGGTCAAATCTTGCGCAATCGGTGCGTACGCGTCATATCATATGGGGAGCTATCGCGGTTTTCGTGACGTCGGGTGACAGACAGGCGAAGTAGGGGTGGTTCAAAAAAGTTTTTGACTAGTCGCGGAGGGGTGATTGCAAAATCGGAATAGAAAAGTTTGGAATAGCTTTACGTTATAGCACCCGTGCTTAACAAAAAACCATTTCTTAACTTTTTATCAGGGTCTAGGGAACAGTTGTTTAAATGGTAAATTTAGAAGCAGTCATATTTTGATGCAGCGTCATATTTTGAAGGCTCTTGAAAGTAGCACTTAATTCAAGATATTCATCACCGAATTTTAACGATATATCCAGGCGATATCTGAGCCGCGCTTTCCGGCAACGCAGGAAAGGCAAACCCCGCTATCGTATCACGGCAGTTACTGATACGGCACGCGCTTTGCCTGCAAAGCATGTGCGGGTTTGTGCCGTGTCTACATGTGCCGCGACATGCCATCATTCAAATATCGTCACACGCTTCTTTACGGGACGTTTCCATCTGTCGTAGCAGTGAGACGCGCTCAGTTTCAATATTGCGTCGACTGAGCTTTGAAATTCGACATGAATATCTCGAATTAGATGTAAGTTTCAAGATGTAAAAGAAATGGGGTGCATTAAAATGTTACTGCCTCCAAATTTTCCATTTGTCAACTGCTTCTAACACACGAAGAAAAAGTTAATTAATGCATGTTGGCTAATTAATCTCCTTAAGGTCATGGTATTAGCCTTTAAAATATGTCAACCTGACCTGGGAGCTGTCAACCTCACCTGGTATTTTGCAAGAATACCACGTTCACGGCGCTTACAGCTTTTTTTTTTTTTGTAAGGATCTGCATGTGGGGGGGGGGGGGACTAACAGAAAGAAAGAAAGAAAGAAAGAAAGAAAGAAAGAAAGAAAGAAAGAAAGAAAGAAAGGAAAAATGCCTCTATGTACGAGATCGACTTGGTTGTTTCTGAAGAGCCCTTCGCGCGATGATGGCGATAGCAAATACGACGAGTTTCTCACGGTCCTAAATATTCTGCGATAAAAGGTTCATCAGCGCGTCTACCACCTTATGTGATAGCTCGCGGACATAACCGAGCAAAGCGACGGGGACCTTTCCAAAAAATTATTCCCTATAAAGAATGCGTCTCTGGCACAGATGTTTCAAGCTCTCCTCTCCGGCGGATGGCCGCAGGCTCGCTTCAAGCGCTTTCTCTTATGCAGTGCCCTTCGTGCGTCCGGCAGCACTGGGAGGTTCACGGTAATTCAGGAACCCATCGTCAACTCCCCTATAGGGGAAGGCTGCAGTGTAATTCAGGAGCACCTAACCTGGAGACAGTAAGCGTCCGCTGAGGCGAACCCTCCGAGCCATCGCTATTGTCAGTGCTGCAGTTGTTGTCAGTGCAGCTAAGCACATGACTGTGACTCCAGCACGCCACCCACCGATGTATTCGTGAGGCGCGCTGCTGTAAAGTTTCTTGAATGAAATGTCTTTCCACAAAGACTGCTGCAACTTGATGGTTTCAGAAATTATAGAACATATCGTGTCTGGTGTAAACGAATGGTGAACTTTAGCAAGTAGCCTAATGCTAACCTTTGCCACTGGGGTAATGCAGCTGATAACCCCATAAGGTGCGGAGTGAACGGTATGCTGCGATGAACTGCGTGTTCATATGCGTGTTTTTCCCCGCACGGTGAAGTTAGGCGCACGGGCGAGGCAATTGCCGGCATACCTTCGCAAGGCTAGATCCGCCCGTAGATTACACCATCCTCCTTCTCCCCCTCCTCCTCGTGTGTTTTGAGAAAAACAGCTACATTTTACACGGGCTGCTACATTAAAAAAGTGTTGGCACTAAGCATTTGTCTCGTTTCTTGTCTGTGTTTTTCTATCGTAGCCGGTTGTATAATTACGGAATCAAGTCGCAATTTCCGGAAAGCGTGACAATGATTGAATTACATCATCTTTTAATGCAAATTTACGTTAGCACACTCACAGGTAAGCCGCCCCCTCACCGCCTCTGTTTTTCTTCTTTTAAAAAGCGTACCACTGTTTATATAGCCCTTTGTTTTTTACGTTAAGCCAATCCCCTCTTGCGGCAACTCTGCTGGCGATATTTAAAATAGGCCGTGGTAACGGTACTCTGAAAACGAGCCAAGTTCTCGTGCCTGAACACACAGCTGCCGCTTTTACACGCAAGTGCAGTGCATGCCCCGCCTGTGAAAGAGGCCGCCGTACGGAGGAACATGCGGAGGAGGTGGGTAGGCGGAGGCGCGCTAGGTTTACCTCCTCTGGCAGTTGCTACGGTCTCTGCATGTGCTATGAATGTGCCGGCGGGTTCGTCAGTCGCTGGAGAGGCCGAGCACCGAACGACAAGGACGGAGCAGCAACGCGAGTGCGGCGGCAGGACGAGCGCTTGTCGACCGACCCCGAAGTCGTCGGCAAGCGCCGCGCACGAGCTGAACAAGACCGGCAGAAGGCGCGGGCTAAGCGTGCCCAGGAGACTGCCGAAGAACGTGCTAGGCGGCTTGCGACAATGCGGGCGTGTCAGGCAAGACGGCATAGTTTAGAAACTCCGGAACAGCACTCATACGCTTGCGCGTAACCCGTGTTCACGATTTGAAACGTCGCTGTAACTTTTTTGCTCTCTTTCGTAACGAAAGAAAAAAATTTATGATGGAAAATGTAGAAGCAAATCAATGTGAATACGAAACCACCTCTGAACTTCAAGGAATACTTGGGTAAGACAAACCAAATTCCCGCCGCGATGCCAGCCCATGGAACGTGACTACAATGTTTACATCGAAAAATTCGAAACGCTGGCATCGATGCGAATTAAAAAGTTATACGCGCACACGAGCGAAGACCTCGTGCTCTTAAAGGAAACCAACAAGACTGAGACCACGGACAAGTCGAGGTCACGAGAGGAAGCCGGCTACAGAAAGCGTAAATCGGTAGCGGCGTTCTTTTCCCGAATGCAAAAGCCCGGGCGTGCTATCAGACGATAAAGGACGACCAGCGGAAAGGGTTGAGAGTCGGACGAGGGAGCTGTCCACGTGCGGCGCTCACTCGGAGGCAGGGCACGCGTCAGCTATACCGCGGGGGCACGTGCGCCCCGGCTTAGTGCGCGCCGCTCGAAAGGTGCCCCGCCGGCTTGCAAACCCAGCAACCCCAGCTTCCGCTGTGGCTCGCGCCCCAGCATAGAGTTAGTAGAACAACTCTAGAGGAAAAGCTGGGCCGGAAAAGTGGGAACCTCTAGGGCGCCGCCCTGTTGCTACTGGTCAATGTGGCCAGCGCAATTACTATTAAAAGAGCTGAAAGCAAGTACAGGTCACCTTATGCTTTCTCATCTAAAAACGCATACCTGATGGCTTTATGAAGGTGGTACGTTAATATTAAGTTTACAGAAAGCGATCGCTAAGTCCGCGACTTATGTAAATTACGATGTACGCATTCATGCAATAAAGGATGACGCGAATTTCGGTTTCGAATCTGTTTTTTGGATGCGTAGTAGTTTCGTACAGTTTAGGTTTGACATGCGATCGCGCGTCGACATCGGACGCTATGGCACACACACTCGTGCCTTGTGTGCCACCGAAGCCCCGAAGTGCTCTGGCATATACCTTCACATGTAAGTAAACAAATGTATCTCCTTGTTGAGAATATCACGCGAGTAGGCAGGTCTTGTGGTGCATCACAATCGTTTGAGAAGCGTCACAGTAGAGCATTTTTCTGCATGCGGAGCGGTGTTTTTATTTGCAGGTTTCCCTTCAGTAGGAAATTGCTGGACAGGCGGACCAGCGCACCCGAATTGTACTGGTGAAGCCGCAAGCAACTCAAAGAATCTGTTTAATCGTTGCACTTTGAACAATCATGCTTCTACAAAGGCCACAGCTGACAAACAGCCTGATGCCGAGTACTTCTGTGCCACGAAGTAATCAAGAGTCGAGTGCCTAATGCGGACGAAATCGAGTGCATCGAGACTTAGAACGGCAGAAAGCTCAGCTACTTGGTAAGGATTCATTATGCAAAACAGAGGTGAGGCGTGCAGACAGGACACAAGAGTAGAGAAGTGGGCGGCGCTCGTGTTGTTTGCTTGTAAATACTCTACTCTTGTGTCCTGTCTGCACGCCTCACCTCCGTTTTGCATAACGAGTGCATCAACCCACATATTAATAGAGTAGGTGTTTTATTAACTGTGCAATATTTTCAACACTTCCTTGCATGCCATTTCAAGTGGAATATCTTTTCTGGTCACAAATTTGTGCAGCGAATCTATTTGCATGATTGACTCCGGGCCTGCGGGAACGTTCACTTGCACTTGATGCTGAGTCTTTTACATGTATCCATAAACTGAAGATATGCACATCAGATCCCTGCGAGCATTTTCAAAATTCAATTCTTTTAGACAACAGGCAGATATGCAATACTGACATAATCCCGAGTACCACTAAGCAGCTGGGACACATTTTTGTTGACCATACTCGCAGGTAAAATAAGTAGATCATGTGGAGAGCTCCAGCTCATTCTCCTTAAATCAGTGTGTACAAGGGGTATGCAAAGATAATTTTTTTCTCGCGCACCGATTATTTTGCTGTATAAGCAAGAGAACCCACCACATTAGTGTAACGTATCTTGCACATCACACTAATATGTGCTTTAATTTACCAAGTGAGATCAGTTACTTTTATGGCTCATTCAGTCATATCACACTGCAAGCTGCATTCATCAATCTTCAATTGGATTTAGCAAATGTTTAATGAAACATGTTTCCCTATTAAGCAGATATGCAATGGCAAGCCCTTCCGTGCGTTCCAAAGGTAAAATTTAAGCTCTAAATTAAAAAAGACATTTTTAGTCAGAAACAAGCAAAAATGGTGAATGCAGAGTATCGAAGCCCAAGGTACAGAACTTATGAGAAGTGTCGAATGATTTTAAGGAAAGAGTCGTATTTGAAAATGCAAGACTCTTTAGTGGAGGTCAAGCAAGTCAATATAGGTAGAATACCCTGCAAAATTATGCGAGTGAGGGGATGTCAAACAATGGGTCAGGAAATGCGTTGTTTTTCTGCAAAACAAAAGCTGATTGCCATTACATAAGTCATTTTAGCATCATGAGACTGGTGCTTGATAAATTCAGAAATAAACCAAAAAACAAGACAAGCAAAAATAAAAAAAAACAATTTAATGATGCTCTCTCCACACTGGGATAAATAAAAACAAACACATCACATCTAATGTGGACATATCAGACGCCTTGTGAAACACTAAAGGAAAAATTCAGTTTCGAGCTATGGAACTTGCCGCATAGATGTGGGGGGCCTTGCACTAATAGTGATAGTTACCACTGCATTTAGAAATTGAAAGCATTCGTGCAGACAAGGATGATTCTTTATATTTTTGGCTACCACTTCAAATGCCTCCACCAAGTGTTACAATGCTGCACGCAGCCATACTAAGGATCTCGCAGCAACACCTGCAGGTAAAAAGCAGAAGCAGTCAAAGTCCTGGTGTGTACTGGACACTATGTTTGAAAATTTTTGGGCAAGAAGAGTGCAAAAAGCAGACATAACTGCATTGATTTCAATAATTTCCCATTTGAATGGCCTTTTCTTTTTGCTTAGACAATGCCTACGCCTAGTCACAGCAGCTCCCTCATACACACTCCGCAAGCCAAGAGGCCGTGGAGGCAAATGCAGGTAAGAGGCAAGAAGCAATAGCACTGGTATCGACATTCATCTAATTTCTTTCTTTTTCTTTCGTTTAGGCAGCCAGCACACCTCGAACAGCCACCTTGACTGCGGGTGTGTCACCCTAGTCGCCAAGGAAACATTTGAGGGAAAGCGGAAGGCAATGTGAACAGCCACTTCTCCATGTAAACGATACTCTTTCTCTCGGATGACTCCTACGCCTCGCCACGCCAGCACACTTGTGCACAAAGATGCCGCGGAGGCACGTGCAGGTCAGAGGCAAGAAGCAGTGGCACTGGTGTCGACATTCACCTAATTTCTTTTTCTTACACTGAGGCAGCCAGCACACCTCGAACAGCCACCTTGACTGAGGGTGTGTCAGTAGATTCCTGTTGTACATATGCTCATAATAACCTTCAGTAAACTTGAACTTGATAATAAACTTGAAGGCAAATGGGACATTGATGCATTGTATTTTGAACATTTATTGTACACATACAATATATGTTACACTTTGCAGTGCTACAGAGCGTATTTTGAAGCTTCCCCCTATATTTTGCACCTTTAATTACGTATGTGTTGTGTGGCCCTCAATGCAGTTCATGTTGTAGCAGCTGCTTTGTCTGTGTATCGCACATTGGCTTAAGCTCATGATATCCACATACTTCTCTCACATATACAAAATAAAGTTCTATGTAGTCCTCAGTGTTACAACAAAAAATGAAAGTAAACCGTCATGGCAAGGAATTGTATGTATACATAAAAAGAGGGGGTATGTGTGTGTGTTTGTAGTAGGGGGTATAGGATTAGGGCGGTACGAAAAAATGTACCAACACCGTCCTCTAGACCCATTGCGTTAAGGTACCGTAACAAAGCGTATTATGCATAAAGTTCACACAACCAACTCTGATATTACTGCACACGCCAGGCGACGCGAGCTACATTTGTCATGACGCATTCGCGACTGCACCGGATGCCCTCCATATTATTCTCTTTAATCGTGCACACTGCACCGAGGCAAAAGAAGGATCATGGGCGCAGGTGCCTTTAAGGTATCTCGACCTTGCGAGGCTCTGCTGCGCGTGCCAGGGGAGCTGTCCGTGCGAACACTCCCTGGCACACACCTGCCTCGGCGGCCCCAACCTACGTACCGTTCTGCTTCGAGCTTTGATCCCCCCACTGTCCCTTGGGTGCCCTGGAGTTCCTGCGCCGCCTGCTTTATTATAATCTCAGGTGCTCTCCTGAGACTTCCGTTTGTAGGTTACATGTGCCCTACCCCAACTGGATCAGTGCTTATAATAATAAAAAAGCCCGATCTATCGTCGCGACGATAGCTCGCGAAAGCGGCTTTTCCAACATACCGCGCCCGTGCGAAGAGAATTACGGAACGCCAACGAGAAATCTGACCACAGCTTTGAGCTCGTAACCTCGTCGAGTGACACTCCTGCAACAGGCGTGACCGCTGGAAACCGCATACCACCGCAAACTTCAACAGGATCATCCCTCGGTTGCATAACTGCCACCTGTACGGCCAACATGGACCACACCCGCACCGTCCCGCAACATAGAATAAAGAACCAACTTATAAAGCCCAAACACACGGCTGCACGCACACATCACGACAGTACAAGCGAGACGCCATGCTGCTACGCTGCTACTGTTGCCGGATTAAAACTGACTACTGTCACCAAGTCTAGCAAGCGTCTCAGGAGCTGGCAACCTCGGCGCGTAGCAACATGGCGGCGCTCTTGCGGTTCCCGATTTCAATGCATGGGCCCTATGGGTAGCTTGTCCTCTAGAGTCAGTATAGTAACTCTATGCGCCCCAGCGTGTCGCCGCGAGGCAGTCACGAGACACACATCCCGGCAGACGGCAGGCGGCGCAACGCGCCTGCTCGGACCCGCGGCTTCACACCGCGTCATATCGAGAGCGAATGGAAGACGCAGCGATTGAGAGAAAGGAAAACAGCCTGTAGGCCAGATGCGCAAACCACACTATTCTCGCGCCTATTTCTCTCGCTTTAACGCATTTTCTTACTCATTTTTTTTCTTCTCGAGTGACAAAAACAAGAAATTGAAAAGATCACTGCTGCACACATGTATGACGTGACTGGAGCGCCTGTCTTCATCTTACACACCAGCGGCGAAGCCTTCATCGCCCCTGCGCTACCTGCGACAGCGTCGAGTGAAGCTTGTTATTCCCGGAATCGCAAAGAAGGCCAATCATCCGTCACCGACTCTGAAGCAACTGTCGCTGCTATTACTGCACCAGAAATATCATGGCTGCATACATATATCTACAGGGTGTTTGAACGAACACTTCAAATTTTTTTAAAGTTTGCCTGTGGTAGATAGCTCAATTCCAGTTTATGAGCCGGTCTACTCAAAGCGGCGGACACTACTTGCACATAAATTGAAATGATGCAAGATTGACTAATTACCAAGAATTCACCAATTAACCTTTAGCTAATTATCTTATGACCTATATTGCAATTTACAAATTCGAGCAGTGGACTTAGCAAGGCGGTTCCACTTGGAATGAATTCTCAGGACAACGCCAGTTTCGAGATATAAATTCCCGAACTTTGCGGAGAAATGCACTGGCGTTCCAGTTACTTGTGTGCTTCAGTGCATGAAAAGACGTTTTGTTAACAAATTAACTGGAACGCCATTGCATTTCTCCGAAAAGTTCGGGAACTTATACCTCGAAACTGGTGCCATCTTGAAAATTCGTTCCAAGTGGATCCGCTTTGCGAACTCCACGGCTATAATTTGTAAATTGAAATATGGCCCATATTGTAATTAGTTAAAACATAATTAGCGAATTCTTATTAAGTAGTCAATTTTGCACCTAAATTTTTTGTGCAAGTGTTGTCCGTCGCTTCGAATAGACCACTCATGAACTAGAATTGTGAGATCTGCAACAGGCAACCTTTAAACATTTTTGAAAGTGTTTGCTTAAACACCCTGTATCTACCGCCGGTTCCACCTCACTTACGAACACATCATGTACTGCCGCTTTCGTCGCTCCAGCTAAGCAGATTACAGTTAAATTCAGTTTCACACATGACTGCGTCTACGGCGGCAGAACTTCCAGCCCTCCATGCCGCTATGAACTACGTCACCGAAGAGCCGGCACAAAAATGGGTCATATTTTGTGATTCTGAGGCAGCTCTTCACAGTACCAAGTCTGCCTTATGTCACAGAAGATACGTGCAGATTTGGCGACATTATGGAAACACACCACATTCTATGGAAACAGTGCACAACATGATCTTTCAGTGGATTCCTGGTCACTGTGGCATCGTCGGCAACGACTTTGCTGACAGGGCTACTCGGTCTGCCCGCAAAGACACCTAGACGCGTCAGATACCTATGGCGAGGACGGACGCTGCCAAAGAACTTCGCCTGCTTGCACGCAAAAACTCACACGCTTTCTGGAGTTCAAATGCCTTCAGTTGCTGATTGCATAAACTGGACCCCTTGCCACGGCTACAACTGCCATCTAGCCCTTCCCGCGGCTAAACAACCTTGCTTTGCCGCTTGCGGCTAGGAGTGGCGTTCAAGAATGCTTATTCCTATCGTATGGGAATGGCCGAGGGCCCGATGTGCGACTCCTGGAGGTGCGAGGAAACTACCGTACACCTATTGTGTACCTTCTCTTGCTACGACGTACAACGACTCTTTCGCAGGACAGCTTTAAACCGACTAGACTCGATACCGTTCTCTGAGTCAAAGATACTCGGACCGTGGCCACACCCGTCACTGGCACAAAAAGCGATTCGTGCACTAGCACAGTACTTGAAGTGCATTTGTTTGAGAGACCGCTTATGGTGTCCCTGTGGATCCTCCCACGTACATGCACTCAGTGCTCACTCCCTTCCTCTTTTCCTCTTTCTTTCCGCCATTTCCCTTACCGCCAGTGTAGGGTAGCAAACCAGACCTCCCTGCCTTTCCTCTCCTTACTTTCTCTCTCTCTCTCTCACTTCATGTGTGTTCTCAGCATTGTCTGCTGCGCGGAAGTTGAAGGCACAGCAGAGGCTATGGGCCAATGTAACAGTTCTCTAAAAACGTTCAAGGTTACGCTACTGTTTTGATCAGGTGGTATATAGGATTTCCATACGACCGTAGCCTTCGTGCTACATATAACGAGGCTTTGCCTCGTGCGCCCCTGTACTGCGCCTACGAAACCGACAGAAAAAAAGAAAAGAAAATGTGAGAAAAAAGACCCAGTACACAACATAGGGTAATGAGCGAATCGGTCAAGGAAAAAAAACGCCAGTAGTCAAGATCAACCGTGCCTGTAAGCTTCATCTCTTCATTTACAGCTAGCGGAGAGACAGGCGGAGAGACGTAAGCGCGGCTCCCAAACAATGTGCGGGCCTCCAAAACGCAGCCACGTAGCCGCGCGCTTAGCGGTTGCGCACTTGATTCTCCTCCCTCAGCGCCATGACCTTCTCGAGCCCCGTATGCCTGCCCTCTCCCCTCCGACAAGCAAGAGCTTCCCCTGTCCGTAGCTCAGGGGGCGGCCCGAGTGAACTCCTATCGCGGCGGCTGATCTAAGAAAGGTCTCGTAGGAAGAAGCGAGAGACACGCGAAGCGGGCGCCAGCAGAGCGAAAGGGTTCCGCGCTGTGTGCACCTCTATTTTCCTTGTCAGCGAATCCCGGAGAAGCGGCGTGCGGTCGGGCGCGCGACAGCCGTTACATCACGCACGCTGTCGCAAGGGCGATTAAAGTTACGGGCCGCTAAGTGTTGCCCGAATAAACGGTCCGCGCGTGAGTCGCACGCAAAGCGAGGCGCACATGCGATTCCGTGTCCCTCTCGCTCCTTTATCGCGCACGCGCGGTGCACGCGAGCGAAGCATCGGCGCTGGTTTGGAGCGGGTGATCTGCGTCTCGCGGACCGAGTCTTTCCAGCCAGCCCCCGAGCGCTTAGTGTTGTTAGCTGAATGCAAATGTTTCAATTTTAATTTGACACAGATCTCGCGCTGTCACGTCCAACTTCAAGTTTGTTGCAGCCTTGTGCATCTAGTATTTCCAGTCCTCGCTTGCATCTGTGTCTCGTGGAGAAGCTCTTCCGCGGTTATAAAAAACAGAAATGTTATCTCAGTGAAATCGTGGGGCATTAGCCTTTCTTGAAGTGGCCCAAGGGCCTATTATGTATATTAGGGTACAGAGACATAAAAAAAACAAGGGAACAAAACGAAGGACTGAACGAAAGCTTGCGACATTATCGGACGAATTGCGACTGAGGGCAAACCTCGCAGCCATGTGGAGATAGAGCCGCGCACCTAGCGCGGAGGATTGGCCATAAGTCGAGCTTCGATGGAGCTTCCTTCCTTTCGTTAGCCACGTTACGTCTCTGTGTAGAAGGAAGAGCGTGCAAAAAGAGTTACAGGCCGTCAGATTTTACGGCCTTGGTGCTATGCTACATTCGGCGCGCTCAGTTGTCGGTGCGATAGAAGCTCTCTACTTCAGTTTCATCTACAAATCAAGCCTCGAGAAGAGCTTGGAGTGGTTACACACACTTGCAACTCCTCAGATATCAGCAAAACTGATTGGTAGGGCATAGCTTCGTGGCGGCGCCTTCTCACGGAGACTTTCGGCCAACGACTGTAGAGAAATGTTAACGAGCGCCACACATCTCATTGCAACTCATTCTCGTAAATTGGGAACTTGATGCGGTCAAATGGAGCGACGGTACATCTCTCGCCAATCTTTGAACTGGCCTTCCATCCGTTCATCCTCAGGAGCAGTCGCTGCTAGCTTTCAAACTTGATAAGACACAAGATATCAAATATGTAAGTAAACAAAAAAATATCTGAATCTGGAGACTCTCTACCAGTTTCGCATACCTCGCGAGCGCTTCAAGAGCAGAAATGATGGTATCGCTTTCGGCACACCGCCGGAGAGCAAAGTGACCGAAAGCCTGAGCGCGTCGATTGAGGCCTTTTCTCTAGTGGTGGTCGCTTCACTTTGTTCGGCTGGATGGCGTCTTTTCGCGGGATGACCCTGGATGATGTAACACCGAAGCGTCTATCATACTGCCTACCTGGGTGGGCGCAGAGGTGTGGTAGAAATATCTCAAAGCGTTCCACGGAACTCAGTGGAATACCTGCAATTATATACTAGTGGCAATTGCTCTACAACTCAAGTATATTCAAAGGGCGCACTGCGAGCGCGCTGTGTCCGTGTGCTGTTTTTGTGGGTTTGGGTCAAAGCATACACATTCTAGTTCTTTTACCTACCGTGATGGTTTAGCGCCTGTGGCGTTACACTGCTGACCAAGAAGTCGCAGGTTCGATTCCTCGTAGTGGCGGCCGGCATTCTATCGAAAAGTTGTAAAGGAAAATGTCCGTGCAGACACGTTTTGTGCAATTAGAGAGAACACTGAGCTAATCAAAATGAATCTGGACCACCCCACGAGAAAGCACTTCGTAGCTAGAGGCTGCAGTAGTGCGCGCTAGTGACCAGTCGCTGGTGCATTAACATTATTTTGTAAAGCGCTCACCGCATCGATTAGGATACCAATTCGTTTCGGAGCACATGTTTACAGCTATATGGTTTGTGTTGTTTTATTACCTGCGACAATATTGGAGGTTCGGCTAGTAAAAAGCCCGCTGCCGTTGCAGGTATTGCCACTATCAGAGACAGCTGAGCCTTCCAAGGGGCAACTGGAAGAGGTAATGTAAACCGTAGAGCTGTAACACTGCGCTTCAAATCTGCGAGATTAAAGCATCATTTCGTGCCTTTATTATTAAAAGTACTATCTTGTCCTTCATAGGCCGCCTAAATTGTTCGGTATAAGTTTCCAGTTAATTCTTCTTTGCATGCACTGCAAAAACGTTTACACCCCTAAGGTTGTTTTCTTGTCACACGAGTAACACCCGTACCGTTAGGGCCCTACAAAAATTTATAGAGGACGACAACGGAACTCTAACTAGACCTGCGACCACAAGACACGTAGTTGAAAACTATGTAATCGTTCTGAAAGCCTTTGGCGCTCAGAAATATCCCGCCGGAGAATTTCAGAGGGATAAATATAAAACTTTATTTAATGCACTTTTTATGGGGCCTGTCACAGCTGTCATCATTTTTACTTGAAAGAAAAAGTCCGCGAACAACATGCCATCCTTGGTCCCCACCCACAATTTGATCTTAGCACTTAAACGTGAGGGTGTGTACGTTCGTACGTACATACGTACATACGTACAGTCAACAGCAAAAGTTTACGGGATGCGGTTTCCCCTTTAAATGTGAATTCGTGCACTGTTAAGGCATGACACTTCATATTTAATGAATCACTGTGTACGTGGCGAAGGCTACTACATGGTGGAACATTAAATCTGGCGCTGTGTGACCACGCTTCGCGAGAATTCAGCTTCTTGGCAGATCCTGCGTCCCGTAAACTTTTGCGGTTGACTGTACATACATACATACATACATACATACATACATACATACATACATACATACATACATACATACATACATACATACATACATACATACATACATACATACATACATACATACATACAGGAGCTGACGTATATTTATGCTCTATTAGAGGGGAACCTTAGACATTGGGGCTAAATAACACGAAAGCACGCTTTCACGGCGCGTAGAGGGCCCTCTGAAACACGATTGGGGGGATCCATGCCTCTATGAGAATGGAACGCGAACTTAATTCCCCAGTCACCCTCATCACAGAACGAAGGTGCCCATGGCTTGTCTTCGACGAAACCTTGGCTTCTACCACCCTCGACTTCGACGAAGCTTCTTTCAGAGTCAAGGCCATTAAGGAGACGGCAGTATGTGCTAAGAACTCTTTTGGCAAAAGCGCCAACTGCTTTCAGCCACCCCTTCGTATAGCTGGCTGAATACAGGCGGAGTCTCGCGCGTCTCGCCTTTCATTGCAGCAGCAGCATTCACGCCGCACATAAGAAGAGACCCGCCCTCAAATTCTGATCGCCCGTTGATTTCGTGGCGTAATCTAGCGTAGCGCCAGCGCAAAACCCCGCCTTCGACACGCATTCATGGCAGCCGCCCGTATAGAGACGACGTTTACCCGCTTCTCTTTCCCGTTGAAACAGGCAACAAGGCGCGTTCTGCTCGTATCAATGCGGTGTGCGCAAGCTCTATCGGACTACCGGACGCTTGCCAGTCCGTTGGCGTATAACGACAGCGTCCGAGCAGTCCGCATTTCCAGTCAGCGCGTCTCGTCACTTCGTCTACGAGAGCTCAGCGGCGCGTGCACACGCAAATACGTTCCAGCTGACATTTGCAAAAGTTGCGCGAAAAAAAGAAAATTACGATTGCCAAGTCGATGGGCGACGACACGACATATACTTGCTGAATTCGAGGTGGTTTTTGGAAGGATAAGGGAGCATTCAAATCATTACTTACGGCGGACTTGTGAAAACCTCATTCGGTTAAATAAGGTACATTCATAAAAGAAAGAAGAAAAAAAATTTCCTACGTAGTTACCAAAAATCCGCATGGTGACTCATTCGCAATGGTTTTTTCCTGTTAAGGAAGTGATTGCTGGTTAGACTCCCGGACGCCGGTGGCCGGAAACCGAGCCATCAGAGCAGGCTGCACAACCCCATGTGGTCCGAATTATTCTGCAGACCGCAACCGCTCATGGCCCCTGTGGGACATAGAACCCCATCGTTTAGTTTAATGCATTCCCGTCACAATAATACTCGACTAACTTCTTAATAAATATAGCTTACTTTAGCACCAGTAAGGGTATGCGTTACGGCGCGAAAAAAGTGCCAGAGGTAAAATTAAGTGCGCGGAAATATTTCGACCCCACATTGGGCGAAGGGACGCATATTTCTGTTGCGGTTGCGCGCGCGCATGATGCTACAAAAGCATGAATGGCTTCGCTGTATTTACAACAGGACTTGTTAAACTCCGATGAATATCCCACACGGCCCCTGCTATATGAGGTAAGGAGACGACAAGCGGCACAACAATGCATAGGGTAACTTAGAATTTGCAAGGGCGATAGTGTCGGTAAAGTCAATAATACAGCGATTTCAAACGTGGGACAAGCGCCAGTTATAATGCGTTTAGCATTGTTTGGGAACTAACAGAGATTTCTTGCGACTGTCTAATTGTTTTCGTGGGTGCATGCCGGAGATGTACCGTCTAATTAACACAGCAGTCACACAGCGGTGCCGAAGTTACCGAGTGTAGCGCTGGTACCACGCGTAGGGGAGCGCCACCCATAACCTATTGTGCAGCATAGTGCCACAAATAATCAGTTTCCGAACTATGCTAAACGCATTCTCGGATAGCAACCGACGTTGCTTCTCACTAAATATTTTTCACATCTACGCTGTTATATATGGTCATTTTGTCAAATCGATTGCCTACACGGATGTCCAATAGCGAGCAAGAGGTTGTAGGTCATGGGTGTCACACACACACACACAAAAAGAATACATTTATTTCTCACCATGAATAACGATCGTGAACCTGTTCCAACAATACGGTGTACGCTCCATTTCTAGATTCCTGTCGGAGTGGACAAAATGTACACGTCCTCCGCATTGCCGTAGCCCGGAAAACTTTTGCTCACGATGCATATCTGCAACAAAAAATATTGGTAATTTAACATTATGAAAAAATAACAACAGTAAGTAATATATATATATATAATATATATATATAATTAAAACATGACACGGAAAACGTGGAATTATGATCCGTGGTGCCCGGGTGAAACTGGGTAACCATCTTCACGAAGTAAACATGTATTCATTCTAAATGACCCTAAGTAATCGCCTTATTGCCCTAACCATGAGTTCTTTCATTTAGTAAGGATTCAGTAAAACGTGAGTAGCGGACAAAAAAGGGAGAAAGAAATGTAGTACGAGAGCACTTGTTAAGCGTTTGCTAACTTGATTTTGCGAGTGTGGGACTTAAAGATAGTTATTTATTGCCTTAGAAACATTTGCGATCGTGGGAAGAGGCTGTGCAGTGAAATACCGGGTGTTTCAGCGAACCCTTTCAAAAATGTTTAAAAATTTCCTGTGGCAGATAGCACAATTCCTGCCCATGAGCTGGTCAACTCGAAGAAGCGGACATTACTTGCACAGATAATTGGAATGCATAATCGACTGATTATTCAAAATTCAAAAATTAGTTTCTCTAACTATTCACCGTATAGAGAATAATGCAATTTACAATTTCTAGCCGGGGAGTTCCCAAGGCGGATCCGCTTGGAACGAATTCTCAGGATGACACCAGTTTCGAGATATTAATTCCCGAATTTTGCGGAGAACTTCACTGGCGGTCAAGTTACTTTTGTGGTTGAATGGATAAAACAATGTTTTGATAAGAAAGTAAGTGAAACGGCAGTGCATTTTCACCGCAAGTTTGACGGCGCACATCTCGTAAATGGTGTCATCCACACAATTCTTTTCAAGTGGGCATGCCTTGCAGTCTCGCAAGCTAGATTTGTAAATTGCAGTATGTACCATAAGGTAACTATTTAAATACTTAATTAAGGAGTGTTTGTTAATTAGTCTGTTACGCATTTCAATTTCTGGGCAATTAATGTCAGCCTCTTCGAGCAGGCCAGCTCATGGACTAAAATCGTGATATATACCACAGGCAATCTTTAAAAAAACAATGTTTGAAAAGGCTCGCTGAAACACATTGTATGATGTCTTTGCGTCGCGAAAGTAGGAGAATATTCGTATTAATCCACTGAGCCAGAAAGGAAATAATCGTGCTCATTAACTAGAAAAGAAAAAGAAACTCTATAATTTAGTTGCTTCCGAATGACGTCTCGCTGGAGGTGGCTGAAACCCGCACTATGTGGGAGGTCGACAATTGCGTCGGGATTGCTAATCAGCCGTCCCTGATCGGCAGTCAGTGCATGTGGAACCAAAGTGAACATCTCTCGTAATACCACAAACAGCCTCAGTCATGCCCCTCCACTCGTCTTAGGGAATTTGATTTTTTTGCGGGAAAAGTGGATTCCAGCGTAGGTTTCTGTGAATACACTTGCATTGAATGTTTTGCGTCTCACGTTTGAAAAAACTCTCCCAGATAGGGGCCTAGCCAACTCTTATCAAGTTAATCAACGCCTGGTAAAGTTATAATTGGATGAGATGACGAACAATAGTGTATTATAGTTTTTTTTCTTATTGATGAACCTACTTTGTTTGCAAAACTTGCTGAAAGACAATCGCCAACATCTTCAGATATTATATTTGCATGTATCCGTATATTATTCCTTTGAAACCAATGTTTCCCGTTACTTAAGAACGAAGCACAACAAACGCACCTACAAAAGCGCGCTCGCTCACGTATACGTAAAAACACACAAGCAGCACACACACATACACACGCACGCACGCACGTACGCACATGCACGCACATACGAAGCAAAGGAGAACTGAAAAGAACCTGGCACCGAATTCGCAACGCTTTTGTTCGTAATGGTTAATATTAGTTGACCAGCTTCGCTAATAATATGTCCATCTTCGAGATTGCCTGGAATTTGCGGTTACGAACATTCCTAGCATAAGAGTTTTTTGTGGATACTTGCCTTGGGCCCTCGTAATAACGTACGCTTAGTAATATACACCAATAAGTGGTCGGATACCCATGATTCCGTGTAGTGTTTTGCAGCACACAAATAATTTTATTCAACATTCTTAACTAATACACCATGCCACTCTACTAAATGTTCCATTTCACAAAGGTCTTATTCAACGTATTTCTCTTCTTTCTTACACGAAATAGCCCTAATACAACACGAATTGTTTCTGAGGTCATTCTGTACAAACAGTTGAGCGATTCACTTTCCGTAAAGCCGCTTTCAAAGAGATATGTTGTGTGTACGTTAATGCGTCACTTTATACTTAGGAGTCACATTGTCATTAAATTTATCAAATACATTTAATCCCATCACCGGCGGAACCTACCTGCTCCTCTGCAGTCATTTATGATACATATAAGACCACCAATGCCGCTCTGTCCTTCTCAGTGCCTTCGCCAATTTTTTAAGGCGAGAGCCTTTCTAGGCTAATGGTGAACTTTGTGTCAGCAGACCTGACCGCCGGAGTGTCCACCAAAGCGTGATCACGTCATATGAAGACAGATTAAAGAATGAAAAATGATTGATAGTGACAGTTAGTGAACGATAACGTTATAAGAGATATTGGTAGAGGTTCATAATGACTAGCAATGACTAATAATGACTACTGGTGACTTGTAATAACCAGTAATGACTATGAAATGACCAATATGTCTAGCGACAACTTGTAACGCCTACAATTGATTAGAAATTACAAAAAATGCTTAGTAATGAGTAGTAATGACTAAATTTATTTATTTATTTATTTATTTATTTATTTATTTATTTATTATACCTCAAAGGCCCCAGAGATGGGGTATTACATGAGGGATGGGCTTTAACAAAACAGTGTTTCTAAAAAAACTAAAAAAATAACTACTAATGACTTGTAATCACTACTAATGACTAAGAAGTGACCAACAGGTCTAACGACGGCTTGTAACGACTACAATTGATTAGAAATGACTAAAATGCTTAGTAATGACCAGTAATGACTAATAATGACTGAAATGACTTGTAATGACTACTGATGACTACAATATGACCAACATGTCTAACGACGGCTTGTAATGACCACAATTGATTACGAATGACTAAATATGCTTAGTATAGGGAGCAGTAATTACTAATAATCACTGAAATGACTTCTACTGACTAGTAATGACTTCGAAATGATCAATGTCTCTAAGGAAGACTTGTAACGACTACAATTAATTGGAAATGACTAAAGATACTTCGTAAGGACCAGTAATGACTAATATTGACTGAAATGACTTGTAATTACTACTAATGACTATGATATGACCAACGTGTCTAACGACGGCTTGTAATGACCACAATTGATTACAAATGACTAAATATGCTTAGCAGGGAGCAGTAATAAATAAAAGAAAGAAGAGAAAGAGAAGATGCAAACAGAAAGACACGAATGATAAAAGGAGCAACAGTAGGCTTTCGCCGTTCATCTCTAAGACAGATCTTAAGAGACCGTGTAATTTTTTAATAGTTACAAACAGCCTATAGCGCAAAAAGTTTAATAAGAAATTTGTCTGGAAGCCGCCGCCATGCATCGTAATGTCTCTCCATTCTGTGCGTTCACGCAGTCAATGAAATGGGCCGTTCCCGAAGGCGGCGATATTGGTTCAGTATAAGCAAAGAACGAACCCTTATACAGGCACTGGCTATAAAAAGGGGGAATTTACTGCTGTCAAAGTGCAGTGGAAGGCGCCATTTGCGCAGCATGCAAAATTTCGCTTATGTTGAGACAGCGATCTCAACCCCGACTAGAAGGATTTCGCGTCAAAATGGTGCATCTCAGCGTGAGATATTGTGTATAAAAAGAATGTCTGCCGCGCATGTCGAATGTTCCTGTTTGAAGTTGAGAGTATGACGGAAGCCCGTCTGGTCGGGATGATGCATACTTAAAAAGAAGAGGTCTGGACACCGACCAAAAATGGTTTAAAAGAGTTATTTACGTTTCATTGTGAACAAGGCTCCCGTGGGGGAGCCGAAACGTAAATAACTCTTTTAAACCATTTTTGGTCGGTGTCCAGACCTCTTCTTTTTAAGAATGTTCCTGTTTATTCTGTTTAAGTGCAACTAACCGGCCTAGAACGAGCAAACAGCCATATTTCAGGTAGATGACATGGGCATGTGCCCCTTCATCACCCCCCCCCCCCCCTTGTATGCTCCTTTGAAGGTACGCATTAAGATTCGAATTTTTCTCCACCTAATTGGAAATACATAATCACATAGTGCAGCTTTGCGAGAACCGGGGCCTGTATGCATGAAAAAAAAATTACGCAGTTAAATCAAAAGTCGAACGAGTTATTGCGCTAAAGTTATTCGTAAGAGTAAATTACAGTTAATCCTGATCTTGGACGTATAGCGATGGCGGCCGTCCAAAGGCAAAGACCGCTTACGAGCGAAAAGTCTTGTGAATTCTGCCGCAGCTCCCTAAAACAGAATCACTGCGCCAGGTCAGAGCTTGCGCTCGAATACGTGCGCTCGAATATGCGAACCTCGGGCGATCGCGCATACTGTTCCGTCTTCTCAAAGAGCTGAAACGGCCGTCTTGTTCGCAAAATCTGATGCTTATGTGATTACCTAGACGATTAACGCCGGCGAAAGTTGTAATACTTTCTTTATTAGTTAACGGCGTCGTGTTCACTAGTCCTGGGCGCCCCTAAACACGACCGCGCTGAGCACAATTTCCATTATTGGCGTCTGCTTTGATGCATTATTCCCGAGAACGGAATGCCGCCAGCCGGCTGCAGCGCCCGTGTTGCGTCGCCAGGGAGTAAACATGGCTCACCGCATTCCGCGGCGGCTTGTTCCTGGCGCAGGAGAATAATACGTTTCTGTCGCGGCGTTCCGCACGGGCTAACTAGGTGAAAGCAAGTGCTGAATGAATCGACTTACAATGCGATACATAAGACATCAAAGAGAAAAGAAATGTGGCGGTAAGGTAAACGTCAAGCATCTCGTTTGGCTGGAAAGCTTGGTCGCAACTGTTTTCTTTCCTGTTTGCCGTAAGTCATGCACAAGTGTTTACTCGCAGCCGCCCCTCTCGCTTGTTTTTCATGCCCGAACTCAGCCTCTCGTAGGTTCTGTGCCACAAGCGCGTTTATAGCACATTTCCGAGAATCCATCAACGTTTTATTTCATCAACCCTGGCTACCATTTGGTATGTGCTCTCGTGAACAGGCAGCGCATTTTACTGCAAATAACATTTATGGCACCCTGCTTTCCCTCTTGGCATGTTTTCCTGCTAAGAGCACGTAATGAATGAGTCGAAGCGCAAGAAAACTTCTAAATATACTCGGATCACTATCAGAGGATGCCATTCTTACGTACTCATTCCAATAAGACAACGGAATCGTATGGCTCTGTTCCCCTCTCTTGTACATGGGATGCTATAGAGAGGTTGAGGCTGAAAATACTTCATTTCACTTCATTTCATTTGTTTCATCTTAAAGGCCCGAAGGCATTACATAACATAAGGGGGGGGGGGGGGCGTACAAGATATAATATACAAAAACGTTGTTTTCCCCGGAGGGCCCGCGGCATTCAGGAAGAGAGCGCAACGACTGCTGATAGCCTTCCTGCGAGACACGGCGCTCATCGACACCTGGTGACACACCCCTGATCTCAACTCGAAGGAGGATCAGGCGGAACAATTGCCGGCTATGTATGCCAGGCTAACCCCGCCTGCTTCAACATCACCACCACCACCAAGGTATAATATACAATTGACAAAAACTCAAAGAGAAAAAAAAACGCAGTACAGAAGGTAGAATCCAAGAGCAAATCACAATATTATAAAGCGAGACATAAAAGAACATTTTAAAAAACTCAAAGAACTTCAGCGACATGATTCCTCTTGGATCAATTACAACTGCCTTTGACATTGTCTGGTAATGTAAAACCGTGAGTTAAGCCGCTGTGAAAAAAGAAAAAAAAATAAGAAAAAGAGTCTTCGCCAAGAACACGTTTATTTCCAGCAATAGTGTTCTCATTTTGTATCGTTATTTTCCTCGCGTCATTGCGAACGCAGCCCATCGTGTCGCAGTAAGCGTCCCTGCGCTCGAGCTCCACCACTGGAAAGGTTGGCGCTGGTGTCGGACATGACGCCTGACAACAAAAACATGCATGAACAATTAAATATTTTCAACTCAACGATGCTCGTGTCTGCTGCAGGTAACATCCGGAGACGACTCAGCACGTTGTAACGGAATGCCAAGATAGTCTCCAAGCCAGGACCGAAGGGAACGCCCTGCCTTTCCGGAAGCACTGCAGATCAAATTTATCGCTGATAGGAACATTGGCTATCAACGGTCGAGATAAGCAAGCGATGCTTGCTGTATTGGTGGAAATAAATGCCGGGAAATAATGGCGAAGGAATGGTTACAGGCAAAGGCAACATAGGAATACAAGCTTTAAAAAAATTAAATTATGGGGACTTACGTGCCGAAACCACGATCTGATTAGAAGCACGCCACAGTGGGGGACGCTGGAAATTCCGACCACAAAGGGTTCTTCAAAGTGCACCTAAATCTAAGTACGCAGGCGTTTTTGTCCGATTCGAAATGCGGCCGCCCTGGCCGGGATTCGATCCCGCGACCTCGTGATTAGCGGCGGAACACCATAGCCACTAGGACTAAGCCACCACGGCTTGTTCTTTTTTTCTTTACTAAGCAACCATGGCGGGTGATAAAAGCTTCATTGAAGAGAAAATATCAAGTGGATATAGGGAAAATGCTAGATTGCAATAGATGCATGAAAGATTGATTATAGCTCAAGCAGTCTAAGTGATCATTTAGGTTGCTGCCCCGTTTCAAACGCAATGCCATTTGCAATTATTATCTTCATCATTGTCGTCCTAGGTATAGGATCACATGACAACGGCTCGCCATCCAATACGGTTGAAGCAAGCAGAAAACAATCTCTGCCGTAAAACTGCACCGTTACTGTGCTGTTCTTCCTTTCGTGAATCGCGGTTTATTTCTCCATTTGGCTTTCATGTGACCACAATAGCAGGAGGAGTTTGTCCATAAATGCATCAGACATAGGGGTTTATTCACTCTAAGAAGTATTCCGGGGAAAACGGGAGTAACTGGGCAGTTAGTCCTAAAAAGGGCGCTTTCGTCCCTCAAGGGAGTAACTGCATGGATGTGCGTGCCGTGTGCAAATTTTGGAGAGTCAGTGTTTAGTCCCTGGTCGGAAAGAGAGCAACGGGAGGACGAACGGCAACAGTTACTCCCCATGTGCTCCGCTGTTTCCGTCCGCGTCGTGGAGTGATGCGGCAAAAACTGTATTGTATATAAATCGTGAATAGTTCGAAGTTCGTGCACTGTTTATTGAACGACATATAAAGCAGCACTTTGCCTCTTCGTGAGAAAATTGCGTGAAATATAAAGTTGGAATGTGAAGAGCCATGCCCTTAATGCGCGCACCATGAGTGAGCGATACACATTAAACGCGCAAGTCATTGATAGACTGCTAGATTTTGCTGGTCAATAGTACCTAAGTTCATTTCGTTCCAAGGAGATTACGAACTCAACCGAAGCGATGTGTAGCTCAAACGGGACACACTAAGCGACAAAGCAATTGTCCGTCTCTGTCGTCTTATGTGCCCCTTTTGAGCTCGCTACACGTTTACATCGCATAGTGCCTCAGTTTTAGGCCCCCTAAGAATACTTGGGTAGATTTCTTTTCGCACTCGCTTATTGTTGCAAGTACACTCAACGTTACACTCTCCCCGCACAGGATACACACAAAATGCCGAATCGCTTGTACATTGCCGCACCTGCGTGCCGACGCTTAACCTGTCTCAATTTCCTACCCCGGTCAACCAATTTGCCGTGGTGCAGTGGTTAGAGTAGCTGACTTGTGAGCCCGAGGACGTGAGTTCGAATCCTACTTTCGGGCACGTTTTTTTTTTTTGCTTTTTTTTCAGCTCAGTGATCTTTTTTATTAGCGTATAAATGCCTAATTTCATTAATTCCACCTTTGCGGAGCATCGGAAATAATGGCCGTTACTCCCTTGAGGAGCATCGGAAAAGAGCAACTGTTAGTCCTCAGAGGAGTAACGGCATGGGGAGTAACAGTTCATCCCCTCGCACTTACCCCCTAAAGGGAGGAATGGTTGTGGCAGATCAGTTGCTCCCCAAAAGGAGTAACCTCAATACCCCATTTCCTCCTTTTCTTCTTAGAGTGTTGTTATGCGCTGCGATGCACGACGCTTGTCACCGAACCTAATGCAAACATTAAAAAATAAAGAAAGAAAAAGGAAATAACTCAGAAGGCAAAAAGCCGTGATAAGTTTGGTTATTCGATGTGCTAAACAACCATGCATCGCCATTTGAGCAAGTTCTTTCTTGAGAAATGTTTCATACACAAATTTGGAGCCAACTTATTCCGTGCGTACCAGGCAGGCAATTCTAATTAAACACGTCTGCTTATTGTTACCATGAGCTCCGCATCTAACCAATGTTATCATCAGAAGGTTAGTCAACTTTACAAAGATAGGTAAAGTTGCTTCTTTACTGGAAATATTTGCTGTGTGACATGGCCCGTATTTGCTGATACGACAAAATTTTCCGTTGAATGGCCATGAGCCTATTGAGAATTGAGCAGCAAATCTATATATGGCTGGCTAATGACCCGAGACACGTCATAATCACAGTGCCTAGATTAACAATTTAAAGATAATGAGTCGCTTAGTCCCCCTCTATAATATCCCGTATTTTGCAGCGATTTACCTTTTGTCCAGCTCAAGGTAGCAAACCGAACTGGTTAACCTCCCTGACCTTCCTTGCTTTTCTCCCTTTGTCTCTCCTGCTTGACCAAAAGCCAATCAAACCATTTGGCGTAACGAATATCACACGTGACATGCTCAAAGTCCGATGTCACGGCTCGCGGCACAACTACTGCACGCTCGCGGAAACTACCGAAATCAAATGACTCACTCGTACACCAAGTGTAGAGGGAAAACGGGCGCCGCAACTGTATGCTGCCACTACTCCTTTGGTCGTGGCTGTGCTCTCGATTCAACCCACGCCATCGCCTGGCTTCCACAAAAGCCGTGTTTTTCCCGAACTGCACTGCTTCGCATGCAACGGGTGGGGACGCCCCGTTGCGAGGACGCATGCGTATGCTACGTTGCACGAAGCTTTCGTACTTTTGACATTGGGCGGTGGAGATGAGTGCACGAAGATAGTTTCGAAAAAAAAAACAACACTAGCATCTGAGAAACTTACTGAACAAATCAAGTGCACTGTCGCAAACACGGCATATATAGTGACTGCAGTGGCTGTTCCGGTATCTTAATTGCTCCGCGCCAGCGCACGCTACAGGGGATTAGGGAGGGAGCCAGGTTTATTGCTTTGCAATGTATCGCAAATGTCGCAAGAACTGCATTTGCGTAGGATCAAAGATAGTCGTCACACGTCCCACAAACTGCGTCCTACACGTTCTGCATGTTGTCTGCGGCGTTATTCTACATTCGAAGCAAGTGGTGGTACTTCCGGGAGGTGGCGCCACAGGAAATCCTCGAGTCCATTAGCTGCGTAGGGGTGTGTCAAAGGCATTTTCATGATTCTCGTGTTCGATCCAGTAGGTGTAAGGATGTAACTCTTTTTGTGCAATCTGTAGCTTCTACAGAGGCTCTCGTAAATCGGCCCGTCTTCCAGGCACTCAGGATGAATGTAATTTCCATCACTGAGCCCCCACTGCGTGAATTTTGTATAATGCTACTAATGACACGTCGTTGAAAGTTGCAGAGCCGGTAAATAGAAGGCGCAATCCGTATCACTCGTAGCATCCTCTTGGCAGAAGTCTTCCCATATGAATGTAGGATCAGAAATGGGGAAGAGTCATCATAAATACCGATCATCGGTGGATAAGCGATCGTCATACACATTAAAACGTCGGGTCAGATGTACCCCGCAGCGTCTTGCCGCCTTCCAGCAAACGTCTGTCAAGTAGGGCGATGGAGCGCTTATTTGGAAGAGGACCGCAATGTTTGCTTTTCCGCACAGGCTCGGATTTAGAGACGACTTGCCGGCCCGATCGCTATCAGTAAATCCGCGCGGCACTGATCAGACATCGGGCGCCTTAATTACCACCTACGATGATAGATGACCCTTCGCATTTTGAGCGTGACGTTGCGCTGCTAGTTTTTCGCTGCTGACTCCCCCCTCCTCCTTTTTTTTTTTGTTCTCGCTATCTTTCTTTGGGCATATATATTTAACCTTTTCTGAACCCGACTAACAACTGGATTTAGGTGTAGCTGTACACCCAACGGACGTAACCATATGAAATTTTCAAATTGTCCCGTGCGTGGTTATCCGTGTGTATTCTACAGTCCAATACGCTTTTTTCTCTCTCCCTCTCTGTGCGTGCGTATGTGTGTGTGTGCGTGTGGTAGTGGTGCGTGTGTGTTTGTGTATGTGTGTGTGCGTGTGCGTCTGCGTGTGCGTGTGGCTGCCACTAGCGGTTGATATCAGAGATCGGGGCACAAAATCTGCAGCGTTTCATGCGCAAGTTGCTACCTCAGCAACTGCTTTTGCTCCGCTCCTCCATTCTTGATGTGGACATCACTCGGAGTTTTATATCTCAATGTTGCCTACAATTTTCGATTGCTATGCTATGCTTTACTTGATATAACACGAATAAATGAATGCAATTTTTTCGCTTCAATAAAATTTGTAGCTTCTGCCGCAGATGCTGTAGCTTCTGCTGCAGAATTGCCGCAGATGTTCAATTGAAATCAGGGCGCCTCTACACCGGAATAAAATAAAGGGAGGTTGGAAAGGTACAGACGCATCTAACAATCAACCTCAAACACCTGGACAGCAAACGCCTCCCGTATAGTAGAGCATTTTGGATTCGTAGTTCATGAATGATTATTCAAGAGAGACAGATCAAATTGATCTTTCCCTTTTAGCACCGATTAAAACCTCGAAGTTATAGTACACGAGATGCCCAGGAGTGGAACCAGCCCCCTTCTCTTGTCTCCAAAACACCTTCACCAGACTGAGTAAACACGATCGGCTTCCAACGCTGTCTCGCCCGCAAACTTCATGCTTCCGAGCACGCGCCTCAGACCATGCGAAAAGCGTAACAATAACGAAATGTACTCCCAAAAATTAGGAATGCATTGCCGGCCACCCAGACAATGTCCGAGTGCGGCGCTAAGTTCAGCAATCGCCTCACGCTGAATAGAAGCATAGAAAGTAGGGCGAAATTCTGCACGCGTCGCTTATAAGTGGTGCTGGGCGCCTTCGGCCATGCGATGATGGATAAAGTATGCGCGTGCCGGAGCCGGTATTTTATCGCGGACACGCACCCCTTTCCACTTCAGGTGGCATGCGGCATTCCACGTGCTACAACCCGATGCCCGGCCGAAAGCAGGGAGGGTGGTGAAGGAAGCCTGCCCCATCGGGCCCGTCTTTGGGCCCGATCTCCGGATAGCGCAGCTTTCTTCGGGGCGACGCTTCTGTGCTTAATCGTTGCCACCGGTTAAGACGTTGTCATGGGCATCTGAATCTCGATTAATTTGTCATGTCTTATGAGGGGCTCCGGCGCTGCCACCGCAGGGGGCAGCGGTGTGTTGCTCCACACGGTTTGCCAGGAGTCCGTCCGCGCCGGTCTTTAATGAGAAAAGTGTGGGTTGACTTTTTCCATCTGTTTTCCTTGCTGCCGTGGGTGGCTATACAGACGAGCGCAGCGGAGAAGGAGATGCACATGCGCAGTGTGTGTCCGAAAATTTTAATACGCGCTCATAGAGCATTACTCACTTCTCTTTTTGTCTCAGTGTTGCCACATTGGAGTTTCCCCGGTTCTCCATGGCAATATAAGCACCCACAGACAGCGAGGAGAAGAACTTGCAAGGCGCACGCGGTCTTCTGGCTGCCTTTATAGTGAATGCATTTTGAAGCAGCTTGGCCAGACAGCGGAACTTCCACGTTTCCGCTTCACGATCCCCAAGACCGTTTTCCCAACCGAGATGAGTCAGTTCAGTCTGTTTTAATGCGTTTGCTGACATTATGTTTTCTTCCATAGTTAAGAAGCAGCACTATTCTTCTTCTCTCCTGCGGTATTGCAGTAGGAAAAAAATGAGTAAGTGGAGAGGCTAATAAAAGAGTTATAAAGAAAGGAAAGGAAAAGCAGTCCTCATAAGCGCAATTGTGCGTCTCGTATACGTAAGTTCCGTTCGCTTACGTTCTGAGCTCCGTTGCGGCTGACGTGGTTACTGGGACGTTTGAAAAACGCCTCGTTTTTTTTTTCTTTTTTAATTGGAAGGGGAACTCCTGCCGATGAATATGGCAGAAACGCACCAGTCGCCATCACACCGACCATTGTCACCTGCACAACATGCAATACAAGACGACCGCCGAAAGTGTGAAATTTCATGTTGTTGTTCCAGGGCCTCCAAACTATACGGAATAAATACCGTCGTCGTGCATTCAGACTCGAAGATTGAACGACTCCATTCCAGATCGACGCCAGACGAGTCCAATGTTCCCTGTGGGACTTCACCCCGCAAGGCGGACTTATACATTCGACTCTAAACAATCCGAAGCCGTTCTCTAATTCTCTTACCTTACTAACATTTATTCCTGGTGATGATACGACGATGATGATAATGATGATGATGATGATTTATTGGCATGTCCTTAGAAACGGGGCGGTGACAAATAGTTACCTAGCAGGCTTAAGCTAATCAAGCAATCAATAGATATTTGTCAGTCTAAAATGTCGTCTATGTCTCTTTAATTTTTTTCTCTCTTCTTTAAGACCTCTATATCTACCTTGCATAGTTACCAGTGCCAGTAACGGATTCGGTCCCATCAATTTCTTCCCTGTTTTTTTTTTTCGTCGAATCTTTGAACGCATTTTGCTTATCTCGGCTGCATACCGGTGAATGCTTCAATCCCCTTCAACTCCCAGCGCATCTGGAAAGCGAACGTTGGCTTCGCAGTCCATTAGATTGTGCTTAGTTGTCTCCGGACTTTTTGTAGAAGCACACACATGCGACATCCTGTCGTGAATACTTGCTCCGGTATGTTATTGTTTTGAGGCAGCAGCAAGGTCCTGTGTCCTGCGTCGTCCGGCATTGTCCTGTTTTTCTTTCTGATTTCTTTATTGTCATTCTTGTAAATCTCCATGGTCTTCATTGTTTTCATCCCTTGCATCCAATATTGTGTACGTGTTTCTTTCACTTTCTTTTTGATGACTTATGGTTGTCTATTTACTCTTTCAAATACCCTGTACCATGGTCACCATCTTTCTTGACCGCTTCCTTCATTCTGTGTCTACGCTTTGAAACATCCACGCAGCAGCTAGATGCAATGTTGTTAGTAAACGCCGCACAGTACGAACATTGTTTAGCATACCCGGAAGGCGTAATGTCGTTTAGGTCTCATACTCTTCGCAGGTGACACCTGTTTGTTGCTCAGAGTGGGAACTCCTCATACGTCACTTAGCACGGGGCACATACTTCAACTTTTTTCGGAGAAGATATGACAAAGAGAACAGTCCTGGTATCTCGCGCATTCCCAATAATAATTAAAAAAAGATATGGGTTTGAAAGCTTCCGAGATGCCTCGACGATAGTCTGTTCATGGCATCTGGGTCGGTACGCTGAAAAAAAGTTTATCGCTCTTAAAATGAGTACTGACAGAATGGTTTTACCAAATTTCTTTATTGGGTATCTTTCAACTCAGCATTTACACTATGGAGCCTCAATTTTTTCAAGAACACAGCAAATAATTAATGACGTTGCACTTAAATGTGACCAGTTCAAAACGCGCACCAAGTGGAGCGCGGTTTCGGACTTGGAAATGCAGACTGCTCACATCAGCGAAGCTTGTGGCACGTGGCAGCCTCGTGGCACTAGACACCACTAAAGTTTACACACACAATATGACCGTACTGACGAAAGCTTGGTCCACCAGCACTCGACCGGAAAAGAGCGGAAAGCGGTTTTCCCTTCGTTGCCATCAAATGCGCACAATTGAAACAGAATTATGGCAGCTTTCGGCGACGTGATCATTGTATAGCCTTCAATCCCCGTACTGGGCTGACTGGCACGCCATTTAGTTGCTTGTGATACCTCGAGACCGGCACCTCCACTTTCGGGGACAAAATTTTTTAGAATTACAGACGTCCAGAACCACGCTGTACTTGTCGACCGTTTTGAACTGATGGCATAAAAGGTGCTGTAATTAATTATTCTTCCTAATTTACACTAGTTAAGTCTTCGTACCGTAATTTGCAACCACCTAACAAGCACGAAAAGTGGGACACCAAAGTTTCAGGTTATCAATACTTCAGCATTCCTTGGACCTAGTGTAACGTAGTGCGAAGTGCATGTGAGCCGGGAGGTTGACCGTATAGTCACGTGCAGCATTTTGCTTATTGTGAAAGGCGAGTCGCGCTTTCTTCTTCTCGCGTCGATTCTGTTCGTGCCAATGGCAACAATTAAGTTGTTGTTTATGTAATTTTAGTTCCATTAGGCTGATTCAAACTTGCGAGGTTTAGTAGTGGTGTTAATATAGGCAGGCAGGTTGTTGTAATCCAAGCTTGTTCTTGGTGCGAATGTCATGGAACGCCCTTTACGTGAGGACCTTAGTATAGCGACTTTCATTTGGTGTTCGATGCAAGGTGAGCTAAGTGTACTAGGAGAATTCAAAAGACGTAGACCGTAATTTTCTCGCATATGTTGTGAAAGGTGTATGAGGCGAGAAATAGGCTGGTCTAACGGCCAGAAAGCTCTCAATGTTTTCTTTTTTTTTTTAGAAAGCGACGTCGAAAGTATAATGAGGCCGACTCAAGACCTGTGGGGCAAGACAACTGCACTCCGCGAAGACACGTAGCATGCCTTACGCTCCATATCTCGCACAAACATCACAGAGCGTCCTAAAAACAGGGGGACTACTACAGCTTTGGACGCATTAGAGAATATTACAACATATGCTTTGGTTAATTTGAGGCTAATGATGTTACGCGAAAGCAGACAAAGCTGACCGCATGATTAGCATTTTATTATCGCGCATGTTCTAGGAACTACTTTCAGTAACGTGAACAGCAAGTTATCTTACGAAACAACACATGTATAATTCATAAGTCAACGTGGTAAAACGTATGCCGATTTTCTGTAAAACGTTATGAAAGCTTGAAAAGCCAAATGTGCAGACTTTTCTGAAGGAAAGTTCAGGGGCCGAATTCGCAAAGCTTTTCGTTCGTAAGTGCTGTTTTTCATTGTTTGATCGCCTCCGCTAATAATATGTCCTGCATCCCCATTGGCAGGCACGAATGCTTTCAGCGTAAGAACTTTTTGTGCATACGGACCAAGGTTCTTAGCAGCTGTGCTCACTTGCGGAACGCGGTTTATCAATGGCTATATACGCCAGGTGAACATGTTAGTGCATATGACGGGTTCTAGAACAAATATGATATTCCCGACTGGAACGTTACAAAAGCACTCTTGTCGTTGACACGAACAGAAGTGACGTGAGAACAGGAAAAGCGCGGCTCGTCATCCAAGAAAAGCTCGAAACTGAAAGCACACATAGTTAATACACGCGTTCGATCAGTTTGATTTAAAAAAAGTATTTGAAATGGCTGTCAGTGCTCAATTTTCGGAGTTGGTGATCGATGCGACCATCGCAGGCTCTAGAAATCATCAGCGTGGGTGATGTGTTGCGATGAAGGCGCACACAGCGCCTTGCGCAACTGGCGCCGCGAACGGACGCAGAATCGTGCGCCGAAGCCGTCATCCGTTCTACCGGAACCGCTGAACAGACGACGCATCCCATGAGTCTATGCCTCGCCTATTATTCCGCCAGTAGCTATTGTCTGCTAAAGAATGGTTTAGTTTTGCTGTCTTTGTTCTAAGAAGAAAAGCCTCCGCAGAAGTTTCTTCTTTTCATTGGTTCTCTATCTCGGCGCACGTCTTTACCCTGTCATCTTCCAATGTGGTAGGCACTATGCTTGCACAACTTCAACTGACGCACATGTAGCTCAAGATTGTGAAGGTGTTGTTGTCACAAATAATTTTATTTACTAGATTTTATGCAAAAAAGGAAATTTTTACTTCTGGAGGTAGACTAAAGAAAAAATTATAGCGACGTTTCACTTCGTGAACGCGGGTTACGCGCAAGCGTGCAGGTGCGGTTCCGGAGTTTCTGAACTATGCCGTCTTGCCTGACAAGCCCGCATTGGCGCAAGCAACCTAGCACGTTCTTCGGCAGTCTCCTGGGCACGCCTAACCCGTGCCTTTTGCCCGTCTTGTTCAGCTCGTGGTCGGCGATTTCCGACGACTTCGCGATCGGTGGACCCGCTCTCCGCCTGAAGTCACTTGCGTTGCTGCTCGTCCTTCTCGCCTGGCGCTCGGCCTCTCGATCACCAGACGAACCCTGTACACCCATAGCGCATACAGAGCCTATAGCAACTGCCAGAGGAGGTGAACCCAGCGCGCCTCCGCCTACTCTCTTCATCCGCGACGCTGGGCTTCTTTCCTCCTCCCCCCTTCGTCGCACGCTCCTCGATACCTTTCCCCCGGCGTGCGCTCCTCCTCTTCACCTCCAGGTGGCCTCTTCGTTCGCCGCTCGCTTCCCTCTACCAGCTCGGCGGCCTCCGACTTAAAGGGACACTAAAGGTTAATATTAAGTCAACGCGGACTGTTGAAATACCATCCCAGAAACCTCGACACGCCTGTTTCATGCAAAGAAGAGACTTATTTTAAGAGAAAATGCGTTCTGAAGCGTCCGCCCACTTCTAGCGCAGTTCAAATCACCCGCCCTCCGATCGAGGAGTGGTGACTTCATGGTCTCATAGTGATGTTGCGCCGTCGGTGAGTAAAACGGCGCCCGCAGACGGCGCTACGGCTTTTCTGCGCAAAACGCAAACGCGCGGCAAGAAACAGAGCTATAAGAGAGAGCCGACAGCAGCGCGAAAGCGGAACTATTGTAGCGAAGTGACGCAGCCGTGAGATATCAGACGCATCAACTCACCAGGGAGACGGAAGAAGAATGGGGATGAGCTCTGGCAGGGGAAAGTCCAAATCCGCAGGTACGACGACGAGAGTAACATTTAAACAACTTGATTTATTCTCTTGGTATTTACCTTAAGTTTAAACTGTACAAAATATATACAAGCAAAACGATGTCATACCCGTCGTCGTCGGCCTGCCTGACCGGCCTGGTCTCCCCTGGTGAAGATGCGCCGTCTGCTGCTGTCTACTTGCTCACACTAAACTACCCCAAACTATTCCTTAAATAAGTTTCCCCAGCATCCAAGAGACACTTTTCTCCACCAATGGGCTACTTCGTTACTCCGACCAATCAGGCAAGCCGACATCATCCAATAAGCGGCAGAGTTCAAGGGGTCAAGAAATGGTCGCGTCAACACTCCGTACACAAAAGCACTCTGACCCTAACTAATTGGCCTTTGACAGCCGAGCGTGAGAAGACGACGCGACATGTGCAGGTGTGACGTCAGGTGCGGCGGGGGCGGCGGCCGCGCGGCAGCACTGTCCGCGGCGCCGTCGAGGTCATTTGTGTACAAAGGTTTGCCCCGCGTCAAGGACCCCACAAAATTCCCCGAAAGACAGCAAAGAAGGCCGCGTTACATTGTCTTCGCGACACTATGGTGGCTAGCGGAAGGGAAAGCGCGCGACGATAGGCTGGTTCTTTATTTAATGACGCCAACTTTGACGCACGTTGCAATGGACGGCCCTCACAACGACACATTGGCTCGCGATGCTGAGTTCGACTTCAGCGATTTAAGCACCGATGAACGTGACCTGCTGCTGAGGGCTCGCGCTGCCGGCGTCGTTGCGTACTAGTACGACGGCAACTGTATGTCATGGCCGTACGTATTCGCAAATTTCTAGCTTTTCCTTCGTGAAAACCGAATGCCGCACTCACCACGACTGCCGCAAATGCCGCACTCCGACCATCTTCGACCTGCAGTTGTTCTTGCGCTTCGGAGAAAGCAGGCAAGACCGACGGAACAGCACTACGGGAAAGCATTGCTTTGAAAGGCACTCCACACGACTTCAGTAAGTCGGCGTTGAACTCGTAATCCTCTGGACGAAAGTGCAGCGAGCACACTATGCGATTTTTCGGCTCTTTGCCAACGCGCTGTGGCAGAGGTACGGCACTTAACCACTTCGAACGGAGAGCTTGACTCGTTGACACACAGTGATAAATAACGTTGGATTCTCCGCTGCAACTACCCTTGGCCAAGTTCCGCGGACCATTCGCGCATCCCACGACATCCCATGGACGTGGCGTTCTCGCTGCTTGTTCCAAATGCAAGTTTCGCGAGTCAGCAGCACCAGCGCAGCACGAAGCGATAACGAAACAACTGAAACTCCAAAGCGCCCGCGGCGCAGAGTCGAGCGAAAACGAAACCTTTCGACCACCCATACTACTGAAGGGCAACGTCAAAACGTCATTTTTTCTTAGAATCGAATAGAAGTAGACAAGTAGCATTTTCTTCCGTCTTATAACCTAATGAAATGATTATTTTAATGCGAGTAGTTGAGTACTAGTGACATAAATTATGATGAGGAGTGATTTCGTCATCGGGCTAGTACCGGAATGTCGCTGGGGGGGTCTCAAACCGTGTCATGCATTTACCTCAATTTCTCGGTTACTAAAGCTCTGTTCGCTATTATATTAACGCCTTAGACGTTCTAGAGCGTTGCTTTATCACATTGCCTTGACTTCATAGTAACGTTTAGTGTCCCTTTAATCTCATCGATTTCGCAGACCGGGCAGCATTTTTTTTTTATTTCATACTGCAGACCTAAAACAGGTCCAAGCAGGGTGGTTAAACACAACAATATTGCAATGCATTATTCAATCAAGTAAGGGGGTAAGACACAATAGTAATACAATGAGTCAATCAATTGAAACAGGCAACAACCAGTTATTCCAGTCTGTTATAGTTCGGGGAAGAAAGAATACTTGAATACATCCGTCCGTGCAAAATAAGGTGTTAGTGAATTCGGATGATGGTGTCGAGTAAGCCTAGACGTTGTACTCAACAGATACGATGCGGGATTAATTGATAAGTCTCCATTAATAAGCATGGTAAGAAATCGAATTCTTAAGTAATGCCTTCGCTGCTCAAGGACTTCGATGCCATTATCACGCATTATTTGTGAGGGGGAATCATAGTGAGAGAATTTAGAATATATGAATCGTACGGCTTTTTTCTGTACCCTTTCGAGACATTTAATATTTTGTTTAGTAAACGGGTCCCATACAACACATGCATATTCAAGTTTAGGTCTAATTAATGAATAATAAGCAAGCAGTTTTACGTTAGGTGGGGAATTTCTGAGTTTATGTCGCAAAAAATATAATTTACGCAAGGCTGAAGAACAGATATTATCAATGTGTAAATTCCATGATAAGTTGTTAGTAATTGTGACGCCCAAATACTTATATTTTGTTACCTCCTGCAAGGGCAACGAACCTAACGTGTAATTAAAGGTTAGTGGAGCTTTCTGACGAGTGAAGCGAAGAAAGACCGTCTTTTCAGCGTTAAGCCGCATTCCCCATGTTTTGCACCAATCAGTAATGCCAGCTAGAGAATCATTTAAATCAGTTTGATCATTTGTTGAAGTGATTTCCCTAAAAAGCACACAGTCGTCAGCAAACAACCTAATTTGCACGCTGGGATGGATTGAAGTAGTAATATCATTTATATAGAGTAAAAAGAGCAGTGGCCCTAGGACACTTCCATGAGGAACTCCCGAGTTGACCGGAAGACAGCCAGACTGTTGCTTATTAATTTCCACGAACTGGCGGCGATTTGTTAGGTAGTATGTTATCCATGCGATTAATATTTCAGGGAGCTCAAGATGTCTAAGTTTTAGTATTAATTTGTCATGTGGAACTGTATCAAAGGCTTTGCTAAAATCAAGAAATACGGCGTCAATTTGACCATTTTTATCGGGGCATGAGGCGAGTGAATGAATTACGGTGACAAGCTGTGTAACTGTTGAATAGCCTTTTCTAAATCCGTGTTGAAAATTAGACAGTATTGAATGTTTATCTAGAAATTCGTTAATCTGATTGGCAACAATATGTTCAATTAGTTTGCAACATGAGGATGTCAATGATATTGGCCGGTAATTTTCTAACAATGAACAGTCGCCCTTCTTGAATACGAGTACAACTCTGGCTACCCTCCAGTCATCCGGTAGTTTTCCAGCGAGCAACGAAGCATGAAATATAATAAGAAGGAACCTTGCAACAGTTTCAGCATAACGTTTCAAAAAAAATGTTCGGAAGGTTGTCAGGACCGCAAGAAGATTTAGTTTTTAAGTTAACTAGCATCGAAACTAAGCCAGCGTATGAAATAAAATTAGCTTCGGATGGGTGAAACGTTTTGTCTCTAGATGAACTAATGCCAGAGGTAGAAAATACACTATGAAAATAATAATTGAAGTGACTCGCAATTTCCCTGTGATCGGTAATGATTGAACCATCGATGCAGATTTGTGCTACTGGCTTCTTTTTTTCGCTCAAGTAATTCCAGAACTTTTCGGGCTGTTCAACAATAAAGTTTGGTAGTACTATATTGAAATAGTGTTCCTTCGAGGTGCATACTGCACGCGCAAGGTTCTCTTTCATTTCTTTAACTCGATCAGGTTGTAATCGTGTTTTCTTTAACCTTTTTATCTTGCGGGTCATATGGATAATATCACGTGTCATCCACGGTGTTTGTTTGCGGACTAATTTGTATTTATCAGGCACAAATTTATCAATACAGAACTTACACATGTTCTTAAAACGGTGCCAGAGTGCTGTCACATCACTGTCGTTAAAGTCGGTGAGACATGTTTTCATATGTTCTATTATGGCTGCATCATTTGCGCGTGAGTAGTCCTTGAAGGAATGCTTCACAGGTTTTTCAGATGGGGTGGAAGAGACTATGGATATATCGATACTGACAAGTAGATGATCAGATATACCTTCTACAACTTCAACGGTATATTCAGTTAACATTCTGGTCGAAAATACCAGATCAAGCAAAGATTGGCAAGGTCCTTGCACACGTGTTGGCTCCTGAACGACTTGAATTAGGTCATGCGTTAGCATTATGTTAAGCATGCTGTTTAAATGTTTATTGTTCCGTGAAATTGCTTGCAAACGCTCCCATATGACGTCAGGTAAGTTCAGGTCACCCACAAGTAACAATTTGTTTGACTGGAATTGGGACATGCTTTCTTGTAGTTTGGCTAAATATTCAGGTGATGCATCGGGAGGTCTGTAAATTGCGTACAAAAGGAATTTGTGACCCCAACACGTGATTTTTATGCATAAGAATTCAAGACCTTTATCGTCTTCTAGTATAACAGCTTCTATATGGCGTTTAATAAGGACTGCAATACCGCCTCCCCTAGAATTCCTATCCTTGCGGAATACTTGATAACAGGGTGGGAACACATCCTCGTCACCTATTTCGGACCGCAGCCACGTCTCCGTTATAACTGCAATGTGTGGGCTGTGCTCTAATGAAGTAATTTCAAGATTTTCTGTTTTGTTTAGGACGCTACGAGCGTTTAGGTTAATAATACGCAAATGTTTGCCGCATTCTTGGGAGGAGCGTCAGGTTTCTTGCTGCGAGGAGCGTTTAATTATTATTTTTACGCGCATGATCTTTGCCTCATCCCAGAAAAAAATATCTTTATGAATCTTAAATTTATCATGAATGAGGTATACTTTTTTACCCCCAAGTTTCTCAGCTTGCGCGCTGTCCCACAAAAGCTTCCTTTTTTTTTAGTGCAGCTTGTGAGTAATCGTTCCTAATGCTTATGCTCGTTCCTTTAGTTTTTTACAGTTGTCAAATATCAGTTTCTTTTCATTGAAATCCTGGAGATATATGATAACTGGACGGTCAGTACCTTTTCGTCCAAGTCTGTGAATGCGGCCATTGGAATGGCACTCCACTTTCAACTTATCCTTAATTACCTTAGTGATAATCTTTTCCTTAACCAGCGCTTCAGTTTCATCGGGGATGTCAGTTATGCCATGAATAATTATATTTGACCGCCTGTTTCGGTCTTCCAGATCTGTTAATTTTTTTGTCTGGAAATCAATGACATGCTCTAGTGATTTAAGGGTGGTTTCAACCTGATCATCATGAGCAGGAGAAGCAGAAGCAGGAGAAGGTACAGCGCCGTTTACTTCAGGGTACGCACCTGCGGCCAAGCCAATGTTTCCTGCGTGGTGTTTGAGCTGTCCACAAGTACATATAATGATTACAGGACTACAGAATAAGTCAGATCTACCGGCCACTGCTCTAAAACAGCTGAGCTTACTTCTTTTAGATGAAAATTACAGAACCACGTGCACATCTACACCGATGCATCGACTACATCGTCCAGTTCTGGTGGGTGCGGTGTTTATACCGATGCGAGGAATAACGCTGCGGTTCAAGACGTCACATGTCACGACCTCAACGGCGGCAGAACTAACGGTTCTGCGTCGTGCACTGGAATTCATTGATTCTGAAAGACCTAGAAAATGGGCTGTGTTCTCGGACTCAAAACCGACATTACAGTGCACGAAGTCAGTTCTCCGACGCGGATGTCATGACCAGTTCACATACGAAATAATGAAACTTCACCATCACGTCCAACAAAAGGTCACGAGGTTCTGTTTCAATGGGTACCTGGCCATTGTGGAATCAGTGGTAATGATTCCGCTGATAACGCTGATCGCACATCATATCAAGAAGAGCATAGCGTTTAATTCCGCTTTCGTGGACAGACACCTCAGCGCAGCTTCGACACCTAGCCGAGTCAGCCTCTCACTGACCGAGTGGAACTCGCCAAACTTAAGACTTACACGACTGCATCGATTAAACCCTTCACTGCAACTCCGACCTCCATTCCGACTTCGTCGACGTGAAGCTACGCTTCTCTGTTGCCTTTGGTTAGGAGTTGCCTTCACAAAGGCATACTCTACATTAATTGGAGTGACTGACACTGCAGTGTGCGAGGTATGCGGCACCGAAGAAAACATCGACCACCTGCTGTGCCACTGTCCACGATATTCCCGAGAAAGACAAGAACTTGCTAATGATCTCCAAAAACTGGAGAATCGGCTACTTTCTGTGCAGGTGCTGCTGGAACACCGCCCCCATTTTGTGCTTCTTGAGAACGACGGGCTTGTGTGAACGTCTGTGACTATTAGTGCAATTACTATTAGACCACATGCATCACCAAACTCACCGTTAATTTCTTTCTTTCCTTCCCTCCTCTCTCTCCATGTCGTCTTTATTTTTCACTTTCCCATACACCCGGTGTACGGTAGCCAACCGGACGTTATTCTGGTTACCCTCCCTGCCTTTCCTTCCTTCCTCGTAGGTACAGCGGGGCGGGGTGTTTCTCGCGGCGCTCGACGCTTTTGCGCAGGCGCGAGTATGAGCGGGCGTGAGAGAGAAAATCTGGGGCTTTTGGTCCTTGAATAGGTGACCCTGCCTAGGCACTACCGAGGAGGTTTCTTAGCGCGTGTCGTATGCGTTTGTCCCCTAGCCATGCCGGCATTGCGGAGTAGGGTCGGGTTTGTTTACGCTCCGCAGCTGGCTGCCCGCGCGGCGACGCAGTGGGCACGGACCAGAACAGCCAGATCATCAAATGGGGCATTTGATGATCGCTGCGTCTTGAGGGGCAAGGTTCTGACTGGCGCTGTGTAAGTCGCGGTTCGCTTTTTTTCGTCGCGACGATAGATTGCATTTTTTTTACAAGCACTGCTCCAGGAGGGCACATGTAACCGGAAAACAGAGGCCTCGGTAAAGCATCTGAGGTTATAATAAAGCAGGCGGCGCTGGATCTCCAAGGCAGCCAAGGGGGAGCGGGGGATCAAACTGGAAGCAGGGCGGCCCGTGGGTTGGGGACGCGGAGGCCAAAGCGTGCCAGGGGATGTTCGCATAAAAAATTGGCTGTCCTGGACAGCCGATCTTATACAACCCAGGCACGCGCTGGCCTCGGCGAGCCCCAACCCACGGACCAGACCGGGTTCTAGCTTTGGTGTCCCCGTTGCCGCTTTGGTGTCCTGGAGGCGCCGCCAATAATGCGAAATAATGACACGTTGTTCCAATTAGTAAAAAACACGATTCAATAGATATAATTATGTCCAGCCGCCAACTTGCGGCGCTCAGCTCAGCACTACCGCGCCTCGCGACTTCTGCCGGGAGGCCTACAGACAAACGCATACGACACGTGCTAAGGAACTCCTCCATAGTACGTAGGCAGAGTCATATATTAAAGGAGCAAAAGTACCCCCTTTTTTTTTCTCGCACCCACTCTTACTCGCGCATGCGCGCAAACGTCCGGCGTCTCCGGAAGAGCCGCGGCCCGTTTTACCTACTAGCAATTGTAAATACGTCGCCCGGGCACGATGAGACGTTCATTTGAGGGATCGCCAGCCGTTTGTGCGCAGGTGAGAGAAAATCTGGGGGCTTCTGCTCCTTGAATAGATGACTCTGCCTAGGCACTACGGAGGAGGTTTCTTGTAGGCGTTTGTCCCTAGGCGTGCCGGCATTGTGGAGTGAGGTCGAGTTTGTTAACGCTCGGACGCTCGCTGCGCAGCGGGCACTGACGCCCGATTTGGCGACCGCTGTGCCGGAAAGACTGTCCGCACCTGCGGCACTCGTGCTCAGTCGTGGCGAATCATAGCTTTCTCGCGCCTGACGGCGATGTAAATAACATTAGAGCTATTTCTGTGGGAGCAGTAGCGACCGTAGTAGAGCCAGAGCCGCATATATTGAAAATCTAGAAGGTAGAGTGCCTTAGCAACCGCGGTTGAACGCAGGTGGCTGAAACGCTGCCGGTGACGATGGCTCAGCACCAGCACCGCAGGCGCGAGAAAGTTGGTCCGATTTACCTTCAGAGGCAAAGTTCTGACTGGTGTTGCAGAAGTCGCGGGGCGTGGTAGCGTTGAACTTAACATCACAAGTTGGCGGCTGAACGTAATTATATTCAATCTTGTTTTTACTAGTAAATTGTAACACGCCATTATTTCGCACTATTGGCGGTGTCTCCCGGACACCAAAGCGGCAACGTACACCAAAGCTAGAATCCGAACTTTTCGTGGGTTGGGGCTCGCCGAGGCCTGCACGTGCCAGGGGTGTCAAACATCGGCTGTGCCAATTTTTTTATGCGAACACCCCCTGGCACACTTCGGCCTCTGCAGCCCCAATACACGGGCCGCCCTGCTTCCAGCTTCGATCCCCCCCCCCCCGCCAACCCTTGGGTGCCGTGGAGATCCTGCGCCGCCTGCTTCACTATAACCACAGGGGCTCTCCTGAGGCCTCCGTCTGCCGGTTACATACAGCACCAGTCAGAACCTTGCCCCTTCACACATATCGATCACCAAATACGGCGTCCGCGCCCACTGCCTCATCGCGCTGGCCGCAATTCCGGCATGTCTAGGGGACAAACGCATACAACACGCGCCGAGAAACCTCCTCCGTAGTGCCTAGGCAGAGTCGTATATTCAAGGAGCAAAAGCCCCCAGATTTTCTTTCTCACGCCCGCTCTTACTCGCGCCTGCGCACAAACGACTGGCGATCCCTCAAATGAACGTCTCGTCCCGGGCGCGTATTTCCAATTGCTAGTATAGGTACAGCGGGGCGTGGCACTTGCGGAGACGACGGACGTTTGCGAGCATGCGCCAGTACGAGCGGGCGCGAGAGAGGAAATGTGGGGAGTTTTGCTCCTTGAAAATACGACTCTGCCTAGGTACTACGGAGGAGTTTCTTGGCGCGCGTTGTATGCGCTTGTCCCTGGGCGCGCCGGCAGAAGTCCCGGGGCACGGTAGTGCTGAACTTCGCATCGCAAGTTGGCGGCTCGACGCAATTATATTTATTCGAGCATGTTTTTACTAATGAAAACAACGTGTCATTATTTCGCATTATTGGCTGCGCCTCCAGGACACCAAAGCGGCAACGGGGACAACAAAGCTAGAAGCCGGACTGGCCCGTGGGTTGGGGCTCGCAGAGGCCTGCGCGTGCCAGGGGAGCGTAAGATCGGCTGTCCGCTATCGCGCACAGCCAATTTTTTATGCGAAGACCCCCTGCCACGCTTCGGCCTCCGCGGCCCCAACCCACGGGCCGCCCTGCTTCCAGATTTGATCCCCGTGCTACCGCTTGGGTGGCCCGAAGATCCTGCGCCGCCTGCTTTAATATAACCTCAGGTGGTCTCCTGAGGCCTGCGTTGGCCGGTTACATGTGCCCTCCTGGAGCAGTGCTTGTAAAAAGTCCGATCTATCATCGCGACGATAAAAGCGACCCCCGACTTATACAACACCATTCAGAACATTGCCCCTTCAGACACAGCGATCACCAAGCGGCGTCCGCGCCCACTGCCTCACTGCGCGGGCAGCCAGCGGCGGAGCCTAAACACTCGACCGCACTCCGCAATGCCGGCATGTCCAGGGGACAAACGAATACAACTCGCGCTAAGAACCCTTTTCCGTAGTGCCTAGGCTGTGTCATATATTCAAGGAGCAAAAGCCCCAGGTTTTCTCTCTCGCGCCCGCTCTTACTAGCGCCTGCGCAGAAACGTCGAGCGCTGTAAAAAGCACCACGCCCCGCTGTACCACTAGCAATTGTAAAAACGCGTCCCGGGCAGGCGCGCGCGGCCGCCCGGAGGAGAACGCGCCCTTGCGCTTCCCTCCCCTCCCTCCGGATCATTGCGTGCGACGGAAGACGGGGCGCTTCTTTCACTTTCCCTTGTTGCGTGCACGAGATTCATCCGCGATCGCAGGCTCACCCTCGCAAGCTTTCACTCGCACATACAGCCGACCGCGCGCGGCGACGATATCATCGCCCTTGGACTTCATACGGAATCTCACGGCGACGGCAGAAATGAGCCTGGAGTGTCCATATAATTGCTATCGCAATAAAACCAAAGTTCCGGAAGTGTGCAGACAATACATCATACTCGCTTTCCCAATGAGATAAAAGTACACAGGTTTTATGGTCGGCACACGAGAAATCCGAAAAGTTCCCCGAGCAAATAAAAAAGTGGCCCATTTGTTATAGAAGCTCCATATCTCGCCAAAACTTGATGAACATTTCTTTGCGTGCACCCTCCTCTGCTGTTATGCTCAATAAAAATCCGCATTACGCACGCGTAATGCGGCGATTGTGAGTAAAGCTACCACCTGCGACAAGTTATATTTTCTTCCTCCGTAGTTTTCCCCTTTTCTTCATTATTTTCTGCATTTCAATTTGAACCACAGCTAATTACCCCTATGCTTACTTTGGCTCCATTGCGTGTTGGCTTTAATAGTCATGATCAACAAAAATCTAGCCCCTCGGTTTGCCTTCTCGCAAGAAACGTTAGGATATTTCTTTCAGCATTACCAAAATTTCCGCGAAAACACAAGTTCTTTTCACGTTTTCTTCTTCATGACTCAAAAAACACAATTCATAAAAAACAGGCAAGATCGATGCATGGCGGACAGAAAAAAACACATTTAATGCGTACGGAAGCCTAATTATTCATGAAAGGTCTAATGAAAGGAGCACTTTCCATAATGAAGTTACAGAACCCTTGAACACAGAACATAGACAAGCATGACAACAACATCAAGAAAAAAGGAGAAAGCCCTAGATGTGCAAAGCAAGGCTGCAACACTGTACTTTTAGAAAATGACAGCTGATTGGTAAAAACCCCAGAATAGCGAACAAGCGCACAAGCAGTAATCGCATAACTGCGAGGCCGCCTAATTGGAATTGATTCATCGTCAAACTTTGCGCTAACAAACGGGGACGAAGAAAGACGCACAAGGTCGAACGCTTTCGGAAGTACTCGTTCTTGTGTTTCTTTCTTCGTCCCCGTCTGTTTGCGCAAAGTTTCACGAGTAATCAATCGCATATGAAAGAACACTATTTATCGGCAAGTTTGCGATACTTTCTTTTCTTCGCGTTCTCCTTTGCTGTGCGATAGAAATTCTTTTTTGTTTCACTTACAGTAGCCCGAACTTTCTCAAGAAGGCGTTATTGTACCCAGCAAGTGACCCAGAAAGTTTGCTCCAAACAGGATCAGTAATAGCGATCCGCGCACACCTGCGGAGAAGGGGAATATGTGCCTGATTGCCACGGTAACCACAATTGCCGTTCACGCGCGACACATTAGCGAAAAACACGGGGTGCGATGAGCTTTCTTTTTAACCTTGGATTCTATGGGATATGAAAGCAAAGTTTACACGGAAAATGAACAATAAGTAAAAAGAACTGCAATAAATTTGATACCTTCGTGCTCGCATTCGGCTCAGAACACTTCCTTGGAATCGCGTGCATTCACTTTTGACACATGTTTTCTTCCTTCGGGAAAGAAAACCTTTGAGCTTCTTCTTCACGTGGCAATTTTCGGAACATCTCGACCCGCAAGACTTGTTCGACATTTCCACGCCGTCGTCTCCAACAACCCGACCCCCCCCCCCCCCCCCCCCCCCACCAGAAAAAAATATAATGCCACACAAACACCGAAACACGTGCCTTCAGCGACAACACGCGTCCCTGATACATGCGTCTGATACGCGTGTCCGGCAAAGCCACTACGGTGAGGCAAGAAAATTCAAAGCGACCGGAGCAGCGACGGCACTCCCATCATCCGGCCGGCCCTGACGTGATTCTTGCACGCAGGCCTGAAACTTGTTCAGGAGGTGTGCGATGAGCGCACTACATAGAACATATTAGTTGCGACAAGACAACCGGCGACAAGATACCCAGCTCTACACGGCACATCCAAGCAACAACTCTACCATTATACAGTTATGCTTTGAGTGGCAAGCATCGCCAGAAGAGCTGCGGTACGTTTTTTCCTGAAATCATTACCAATTGGCCCGTGCATACGAGATATATCTGCCTATAGATTATAATTTGCAATGCAAATAGGGGACAGTCATATTTTTCCCCTTGGACTGTGGGAACCAGCAAGAAGAACGAAGGGACAACAGCGGTAACGCATGGACTGCTCTCATCGCATGCTTGCCGCTAGTGTTCGCTCGACATGGCTTCGTAGTCAGGGGCCCCGTCATCAAACCCACAGTCCAGTGCGGGCTGCGCAGGTGACGGGGCACGAGATTTAGTGCGCTTGGTCTAAGTGAATGTGCGACAGTAGCAGATTCTGGTCTATACTTACGTCAATGGTGCAGCTGCACGAAAAGGTTAATTGAGGATTGTAATACGAGACAAACAGATGTCGTTTTGCTTCCAGTATTGATGACAATATTTCGGCTTTACCGCATTGGGTCAAATTCTGTTAAAAATCAAGAAAAACTCAGTCTTTCTGCATAAATAGACGAAAAATTCTGTTTTAAATTAACGAATCTTGTTTTTTATTTTGGTTGAAAGGAATTTTACTCAGCAAAAATATAAATTTTGCGTTCTTGTGCTTTTTCTTCTCACATTTATTTTTTTCAGTGTATCTGTGTAAACGTATGTTTTTATTGTAGCTGCCTAAGATAACTCCTGTGTGAGAATAAAATATCTTTAGCTCAGTTCATTACATGCGCATGTCGACTATATATATTTTCTTCCTCTGCAGATGCAATATTAGCTATTTAGGTACGTTATGGCAACCCTGAGAAAGTGAGAATGAAAAGAAAAAGCATAAATGCCTTCACACAAATTATGTTTCTTGAACAGCTAGAGGTTGCGGGGCCCACTTTCCCTGTGCAATGTTTCTGGATGCACCCATGCACCGCGAGTATACCCCATGCTCCTGTGCAGCGCCCGCGCAGTAAGATCGGCGCTCCTGCTATGAGAGCGTGTACGCTGACGCCCTGGAGCTGAACTGCGCATCCCAAAGCTTCCCGCGCATGCGATTGCCGATCTAGCTAGGATTTGCAAGTGCCTTCACATTGCTTGGCACTCTTTGGCCAGAATTGCCCTTGCCCCATAAGGCCCATATCTCATCATAAACACTGAGCGAACGCGCGCCTGGGAACACCGGCCAGACTCTGTGTTGACGTCGTCACAGTCACCGCGTTTTGGCTTCTGGACATTGCGCTGTCGGCGGCCCGAGACTGGCGCCAATGAACGCATCGGCATGTGTCCGTAAGAGTAGTCCGACTGTGGGCATGTGTCCGCAGGCTCGCGCGCCTTCTGCTGGCCGCAAGAGGATCTGTGAGCGGTGTCGGTCGCCGTCAACGGCAGCTCACCGTTGGGTGGCACACGACACGAGGGCCTTGCCGTAGAGTTGTGCCTCGTGACCGCCGCTTTGCCTCTCCCGAAGTGTTCGCCGCGAACTGTCCCCGCGCGTAACGTCACGTTGCAAAAGTGTTCGTCGCGCCCATTTCCCCACCGCACTTCAAAGCGAAGCTTTCTTTGGCTATCCTACCCGGCTAGTCATGGCAACTGCTGGTGCTGCTACTATCTGCTTTTGGGTCGGTCAGTATCTCGGCGGATATATACACATGTGTGTGTGTGTGTGTGTGTGTGTGTGTGTGTGTGTGTGTGTGTGTGTGTGTGGCAAAGTAGCAACACATTCTGTGCGACTGTTCTGTGCAATAAAAAATATTCCTACATAAAACTTGAATATGCAAAGTCGGCTCGTAAGTATCACTATAAAGCACAGAGCCATCGTAATGAAAACCACACTTTCTTCGGTGAATTGGTTGCTTTATTTTACTTTCATTCAGCCATTCGGTAAGTACCACCGTGCGTGCGCCAGTTCTTGACCAATGCTCCAGAATAGGTATGGGTCACGCTCACGCAAGATGTACAGAATTTCTAAATGTAGCTAGACATATGTGTCGCACTTCACTGCGCATGCACCTGTCATCGCCATTCTTCCTTCGACAAGAGAGAGAGAGGGCTATAAGGAAGGCAGGGATGTTGACCAGCCAAGAGTTTGGGTGGCTACCCTACGCTGGGAAAAGGGAGAGAGAGAGGGTATAGAGACGTGCACAGACAGCCATTGAGTCAAATCCGCTAGCACCATACATCACCTTTGTCCTCGTGACATTGCTGCATAGACGTCTCACACTGTGCATCGGCCTGATTTGTTATTTGCAGTTCGGCAAACTAGTGAGTGGCGTATGCAGCATAAATATGAAAATTGCTTGATAATGAGATTGTGACTTTCGGTGTACATAAACATAACCACTGCATGAGATTGCACGTTGCATAAAAATAAACACACTTGTGCGCATCGCAGGCAGTTCTTTAGCATTAAATTAGGTGGTGAAAAAAGCGAAAGATAGACAGGCAGGTTAGCCAGCGGGCTGGCTACGCTCTGCTGGGTAAAGTAAAAGGAATAAAAGGTGATACAAGAAAAGAAGGAATAAAGAAAATAGACGGGTGCATTTAATTAACTGCTTGACTAAGCACCAGCTTAGGGACTGCTTTTTTTTGTGCGTGATCGCTTCCTTTAACGCGAATGCAGTCGTATACGCTGTTCCCGTGTCCGAGAATGTTCTGCTGCGTGAAGCTGGGTTATTCGTAGCGCGCCTTTTTGAAGCTTACTTTTGCGCTATAAACAAATTAGTTGGGCATATTGTGGCTCGGTGCGTTCCTCGTCGCATGACTCCGGGCTCACAGACCCTCCTGAGTTGAAGGCCTCTTCAGGGTGCAGCGGAAACCTTCAGCTTCATGTGTTGTTCTGGTGCAGTCGGGCACAGAACACCTGACTATACTGCCGTGCAGCCGCCTGTTACGTCTGACATGAGGAATTTATTTGCACGTCCCTTTAAATTTTCTGCTTGGTATTAAATGCTGCTGCAACCTACCACAGCGCAGCAAGGGCAAGTAGAGGCATGTCAGTATCACCGTATGAATCAGTATTCGTATTCGCAAAACTTCTTGGACACACGTTTCATCGTCGGCCGCCGTTCAGGCGTCGACCGGTCATAATTACAATCGGCCAGATAATGAGGTGACGGACGCCACCATGGCTGATTACGGGTAGTGCACACGCCAGTGAAATACTTGGTTTACTGCCCGTGGGCACTGTTTCCAATTACAAGCCAGTGATTATATTGATCGTGTGTATTGTTTGTTCGCTTTCTTTTCCGCGCCATAAAGTCAATGCAGAATAACATTTGAGTAAATCTAGCACTCTGATATTTTTGCCCAGTGACCTCGTGAGTTTATCGGCAAGCAACATTCGTGAAAAGCCCAGTGTGTAGTCAGCATATTTAATATAGCGCAATTCGCGTGTAAGGACAACACGCAGATACTCAGTGGTTGTACACTGTGTGGTACAACTCGTCGCTACGAATAACGGGCTATGAATGAGCAGCATTGTGTCCTTTTGAAGAGAGCCGACCAGAATTAATAATGCAAGTAAGTAATCGTAATCGCACGCTATAACCAGTGTAAGCAGTAGGCTGAAAAACCACGTCAAATACCATTCAGTAACCCCTAAACATCGCTCTGATAATTCCAGTTGGGTCGCAGGATTGCCAATTCCTTTCTCCAAATAAAGTTTTTTTCATTCATTCCTTCCTGAGCCATGAAATGAGCCGCGCAATTGTACTAGTATTTCCACTGTCCACGTGCTCGAAGTTTGGTGCAATACCATTTACTCACATCTTTGATTTATTTCGTAACATTCTATCTAACACATCATTGTACATCGACAACTGCAAGACTATGCCTGGCAATCGCTACATGCGTGCACCTCTATAATCACAACCTTCCAACGAGCGATGTCTCAAAAATTTAATTCTTTGCAAAAGTCTATCGAAGGTCGCGCGACTTCTGAGAAATGTGAATGAGTTCGCAGCGGGATCACTTATTATTTGGATACATTGGATAGACGACAAAGATTGTTAAAAGATGTGCGTGACCTAGCATGTCTTTTCAGCTGCAGTAAAAGAATGCTATAAACGAAGGATAACAATTAATAACAATTAGATGCACCTACATCTTTGGTCATGATTTTTCGATCTGTGGATGGTGCGATGTTATGTGCTCTCTCTTTTATCACCCAACTATTTGATAATTTCTATTTAAAAAACTAAAAAATCGGCAGCCCCCATCTCACGATGACTGCAGACGGTAATGCGTTTAGTATTGAATCAGTATAATGACATAACCTATTGTCACCTTCGAAACTAATTATGTATGAATCGTGCCCTGTAATGCGACTCCTCTTTAGCTCTTGCCTAAGAACACGCCATCTAGTGGCGGCGCCGTGAAGCCTGCGCGTGGCCTCCGAAATGAATGGCACGCCGGTGCCTGCGAACGCCGAGAAACGCGTCAGGCGGCAACCGGGCTACTCTCTAAGCTTCCATCTGGACGCGCTGCGCCATCCAGTAGCGCTGTCGAGAAGTCGGAGCGCGGCTTCAGAGACGAGAAGCAAGGTGCGCTGGTGCCCGTGAACGCTGATTAATTGTTCCCTCGCTTGCTGCAAACCCAGCGGTGTATACTTAGTGGCCCAAGCTGCGAGAACTTCATTGAAGAGCGGCGCATACCCAGAGCATTTGTGGTGCAGCGTGCTAAGGTGTCGGGTTGCTGTCCTTGAGGAATCCTTGTGACACGGGCTCGATTCCGGCCAGCATCGGATAAATTAAGCGAACTTTTTCGGCATGGTGGTGATGTTGCAGCAGGCGGGGTTAGCCTGTCATACATAGCCGGCTAATGTTTCGCCTGAGCCTCCTATGACTGTTGCTATATGTGTCACTAGGGGTCCAAGAGCCCCTTGTCTCTCATGGAAGCAGTCGTTGCACTCTCTTCATGATTGCCGCGGGCCCTTCAGGGAAAACGACGTCTTCAACGGTCCTGTGCGAAGGACCATTCTTTCGCAGGGTGCCGACCTTCGCTTTTCTTTCTGTGTCGAACTGCGGGCATAGCAAAACGAAATGGTCGACGTAGCCGATGCAAGGAAAATACAAACTATATGTGTTCACTCGAGTTAACAGCTGCATAAAGGCTTCTGGATGTAAGCCGAACGGGTTGCTTCGTTGCCGACATGAAAGGCGCGTCATGAAGGGCACATAAGGTGCAAAGAATGACGTTATGTAATGAAACATCCAACAAAGAACATACTGGTCGGCGTGCTTTTAAAACAGGGCATTCCTTGCCTCTGCCTACACTTTGCAGATGCTGTCTTGCTGAGTAGACAACTTGGGCTCGTGGACATGCGCTTGTACAGACAACGTGGGGCACTTCATGGGTATGAGCAACTAGGCATGTCACCCTTCTCGGTCAATGGCGCAGAGAAGGCACGTACCACTGGGTACGTGCCTTAATAGGCAAGCAGAACAAGAGGCAAGACAAAGTCGGCAATAGAAAAATTGAAGAACTCAGCCATAGAGAAGTGAAGAAAGTAAAGACAGAACAAGGCACGAGTTCGTTCGGCGCTTCCCCTGCAGCGATTAGGACACGACGCCAGCGCAACCACGTGAAATGGTTTTATTTGAACTCGCATCGGCGATGGCGAGCACTGACATCTCTGACGATGCGTAACGTAAACAAAACGTGTGCATTTAACGTACATTTGTGTAGCATGGAAACAGTGTCCGCCCCTGCGTGATTAGTTTTGCGTAATGTGTTACGTTTGGATAAACATTGCACTGCATTTGCGTCCGCTTCAGTTGCACAAATTTACATTTCATTTGCGCAAGTTTACATTTCATTCGCGTTATTTTTTTACAAACGTTTACGTCATTAGCGTAGCATTTGCGTAACACTCGCTTTTACATTTGCGCAAAACAACAAAGTAAGATTTGCTTAATAGTGCTTCCCGCATAATTATGGGATTCGCCTTTTTTATTTTTCTGATATTGCATGGCTGTTCGCTTTGACCTTTCACTCCTTCGAAAACATCTGAAAGCGTCTGCATTCGCCATTAGCGTCTGTTCCATCACGCTCTTACTCTGCAAGCGTCGAGAGAACCGTATATGTCTTTTTTGGGTGATTAGAACAGATGGCAGGATACATTTAACGGCGTTCAGATTAAATCGATTTTCGCCTATACTTGCAAACTTTGTGCGGCATCTTCAGTGACATAAAATTAATCAGCGTGCTCTATTTTGCTTGCGTTCTTGTTTTATCAGTTCCCTAGATGAGGCTTCGCGATGTCGGTAATAAATGGATCCGGTAGGTCGAGGGTCGAACGAGAAATTGTAGGCATTCTTGCTCGCCGTTACAGGAAAGTTTAGGAAGCTGGACAGCATCAGCGTGTAAGTGGAGCGGCGTGGCGCCGAACGCATTAAGTGAAAATGCTATGCAACGGCACAAGCGAAACCAAGCATCTTTGAAAGCAGCAAGACCGAAATGCGTTTATGAAGTTATATATGTCGTTATCCTATAGACAGAAAACTCATCTATTACACAACGCTCGCTCCATAACCACCGTCTCCATGTCAGTCGCCCCACGAGACCAGTCTAAAATTGACGTCATTTAATTTTGTTGAAACGGAGCAGCTTGATGAAAATAGTTTACGCCTCAAAATCCTGGAGGCCGGACCTAGTCTGGCCTTTAATATGCCACCATGTTCAGAAAAACTTCATCAAGCGAATGCTCAGAGCGATCGATGTTCAGTTCGGTTTAGAACAACGATTCAGGATTCACAAAAGAAAGGTTATTTTCGTTAACTAATAGGCAGCACTTGCGTGACTTGGTAACTTAAATGCAAAATCTATAAACGCACGGCTAGCGTACAAAATGTTAAAAGAAATTATTAAAGCAAATGAGGCACGTAATACTCTTTTCTTTCAGTGGCTATACCGGGACACTAAAAATTGCGCACCTGAAGCATCAGCGTGGCAGGCACACTAAGAGAATGCGACCACCGCCCTCCCAAGCTATATCTGATAATACGTTGCATTTTAGGCTCGCAAAATTATACACAAGTATCCCAATGTTTGCTGTACTTATCCTATCAATGTATTTAGTATACAGACAGAGCTAAACAGGCATCTCGATACACTTATTCGTCTCTGACTGTGTACCGCGTACATGAAAATGTACCTACGTTGGATTGGCCGTGCTCAAAACCTTGACTGCGATTGTGGCAACGCAGATGAAGATATAGAACAACTTCTAGAATGCCACATTTTTTTTAAACATTTTGAAGTATTTTGAAGGAAAAAGCCGACTGGTGTCTAAACTGATGAGGCTTGTTCGAAGACCAAGAAGCCTAAAGAAGCTGCTGGGACCAACGGCTATGTACTCATCAAAAACGTGGTCATGCTGCTCTTCGAGAGCTTTTGGAGGACACTTATGTTGCGGAGAAGTAGTGGGATAAGAAGTGCATGCGCATTTTTTTTTTTTGCTGAATGAAAATGACATTGTATTTACTACCAATTCTATATGCATCACATTGCCTAGCCGTTCCTCTGTTGAGACATATTGTGTATCCTGTATATATAGTGTTTTGCGAGATGTTAAGCTGTATTTGTCTTTAGGGAAATATCATGCATTGAGAATTTATTGAAATATTATTTTAATGCATCTTTTCTTTTGCCTTTGTAATGTTGGGTGATATATTTGCATGTTACTTCCGTGACATGCAAACACCATTAGTCAGGACTATCTGTTCGCTCGCCCTCTCCCCCCAAACGTGCCCTTATTTATTCATTACAATAAAACATGAGAGAGAGAGAGAGAGAGAGAATAGGGGTGCTGAAAAGAACACATTTTGTTTAGCAAGGATGTTGATGAAATTTATCGTCGTATCACAACACTAAATACATACAAAATTTAAAAAGCGCGCATAGTAACAGATGACTATCTATTTATACTAAAGTAACAATTAAGATTGTTGAGGAAAAATAAATACATAAATAAATAAGCAAGTAAGTAAGTAAATAAATAAATAAGGCTGCAAAAGGCCGCAAACAAGCACTCCTATGTTTCAATTCCCTGACCGAATTATCAGATAGTGAGAAGATGTTACAGTTAACGCTGCCAATACGCTAGCGCCTCAGCTCTTCGTCAAGTGGATACCGATGCAGCCAAAATAGTTCACAACACGTACACACCATGACTGATGATGCACGTCGCATGTTTGTGCACCCAGGAGAAATTTTCGCATACTGCAGTTACTGCTGCGCCCAAAGGCTACATAATGGTTCCCTGATGACCTTGTCACTGACATCACGTAAATTTCTCGGAGAACGAGCTAAGGCAATGGTTTTGCAGCAGAGTACCGGCTCGCACAAACCGGAGAGGGGTAAAGGCTGGAGTCGCGCCGATTGCCGCACTGTTCTTAGGCTTACTCGATGAAAAGTCTATAGGGTACCGCGATAACAGCGTCTATAACGAGAGACGCAGTATCCAGGCACCGTAATTTCATAGAGCTATGAGTTACATCATTGTCGTGTCGTTACGCCCTACAATTTAGTCTCGGCAATTTCGGCAGCCTTCGTCTACACGCTGGCTACGCTAGGAACACCAAACGAGAATAATTCTAAACACGGTGGAGCCGCTATATAGCGCACTGCGTATTTAATTGAGCATTACAATGGACAACCAACCACGCTGAGTTACCTGAAGCTTGCGTTCGCGCTCTGTAGTTGGTCCTGAGACACCGCAAAGAAAAGAAAAACAAATATTTCACGAGGGCAGCAGAAACGAGCGCCAAGAATAGAACTGAGGCGAGAGAGGGGAAAGGTTTTTCTCTGCTTGCGCCATTATTGTGCGCTTCTTACGAGTGAAAGAAGCGAGAAAGTGAAACGAAACAAGAGAAATGGTCGAACATAAAAAAAGAAACAGCGAAAGAAGCAGAGAAAGAAGAAGAGAAAGAAGAAGCAAAAAAAAAGTATAAAAGAAGGTCATGCAGAACTCTCTTAATTGAATTTGCGTTCATGGGGACTCGAACGCGATGATTAATTGTCCTGTTCCGGGGAAGCGAGGGAACCTAGATTCGAAACGATGGTCTTGAGCGGCCTTATACGGAAAACGTGCCGCCACGCGCATGCGCGCTGATCGATTCTTTCCACAGAAGTGATTCCCCACCCGCCTTCGTCCTCTGAACAAAGGAAAAAGAGGCACAATGTGCTGCGCTTCTTTTCTGATGTGGGTCGCTCCGTAAAATACTTCTTGTGCTACTTCTACACAATGTCAAATTGTGTTTCGTCTCCGACTGTATAGTGCCCGCCTACGAATGCTGTTCTTAAGGCAGAGTGTTTTGTAAGACGCTGAGTAGGAGTAGGTCCGATAGTCTTCTCTCTTCTCGAAAAAAACTTGCGCTCCCGTTTAAGCGAAACCATGCTCCCAGCAATCTGCGGCGTGGAGGCGCAAAAGTAGAGCAATACGGTGCGTGCTTGCATTACACGTAAACGCACAATCGATCGAGGTCTGTCCGCGCGATATTACCGGCGCAATAAAACTCTTGCTAAAGAAGCGTCATAGAACAAAACAACTTACCCCTGATAGGTGTAAGCCTCGAAGCAGCTTCGTGCTTTCCGAACTTCTGAAAGCAAGCGCAACTACACTGTATAGTGCACGCCATTCAAGCTAAGACGGACGATATCATCGCGCGCGGATGCATATACGGATGGATATACACATACAGATGGGAGCGCGGTTCTGACGCGTCTGTACTTTAGGAACGTTTCGACGCGAGCGCTGACTTGCTCGTCGTCTTCCTTTTATACACGGGCGCTCATTTTCAAGGCTTTTTTTTCCCAACCTCGCTAACGGCCTGTGGTTGCTTGACAAGTTTATAGAGTAAGAAAGAGAAGAGAAAACCAAAGTGTCGAAAGAGGCAGTTTTTAAGGGATTCATGGGCACAAAGCATTGTGGTAGAAGGAACAGATCTGCATGTGAGCCTCAAAGCACGGCTGCCGGAATCGCCAGTGAGATCACGCCAGCAAATTTTCCTATCGTCCACCTTCATGGAATGCGTGGCTACGATCATGGTGCCTTGTGCCTCTCGGGGGACCATTTGCTTGAGGATAGCTTTATGTGATGACACAGCGTCTTCTTTAAAGAATCATAACTTTGTCTCTGACGATCTGTGCATCAATCCAAGCCCCGAAGTTACAACAGCGAAAGATGCACACTTGGACTAATGACAGACGATTCGTGAGAAAGGAACATCATTTCACGCGCCGTTCCTCCATCAAACAAACGAAAAGGGAAAAAGATAACAAAAACCGTAGAAATATTTGTGCCCTTACACAATAGGATATAATGCAAATGCAAAGAGAGTGAGAAACGATGGTGCTTCACGAGCTTATACTGCGTTGTTTATCAGTTGCGACGCCATTAAAGTGCAGTTCTCCTGCCATTCAGAATTCAATCCCGGTGACGAAGAAAGTGAAGGCTGTTCCTTAGACGTGTGCGTATTCTCTAAGTAACAAATGCTGCATACATTTGCATTCTTTAATAATGATCCATCACTGAGGCTGTAATAACGTCGTTCACGGCCGGTAGAGGCACTAAAACGACGGGACGGGACAAAACCTACGCGGGTGCCATCTCTCATTTGCGCCAAAAGGTTCCTCAACGCTAAAGAGAAATTTGTGTGCATGGATGCGTGGCGTCACACAGGGCGAGCGACAACAGACGATTCTCTTCGGCGTCACGAGAAATGCAGACGCCTCGCTTCCACGCAATTCACCAGCGCCTTCACGTTGTGAAAACGCCCTACATCTGATAATGATTGAAAATGCATTTCGTCCTTCAGCGGGCAGCTCTTACTTCTTTTTTTTTTTTTTGCAGCAAAGTTGTCAATACCACTAGCTCCTATTATCATTCAGCAGAGCGCAGAGAAGAGCGCTATAGAAAAAACGTGTTTGCATCACCGGATTCTGCTCTCCTTTTACCAATGAATGAGAAAGGAAATTCAAGATAGGGCACGACACCTTTTAGGGATATGGAGGGCGTTGTGCAAGTTATAAAAAGGTGGGAGTCACAATAAATTATGCAATTCTCGCTACATGGAAGTCACGCTCATGAAGACTTCTGAAGCGGTTGCTCTAAGACGAGTAACAAAGTGACCGGAATCAAATTTTGGATTTCAAGAGTGGGTGCTCTTCGAGACATACTCGAAATATTAGAAGCATGTTGAGTGATTGGGGGTGTGGCAAGAAATTCAGAAATTGGCGCTAATTCGAGTGGGAATCCGACGTCAAGCAGAAACTTGGGCAATCGGCACATGAAAAATGAGGTTTGGTCAAAATGAAGCTTTGCAGGAACGCGATAGTCATTGTATAAAGCACCTGTGGGGAACCTTTCAAGTGTCTGGGAAAATTAGGTGACCCGCCAAACATTAACAACTTATTGCTTGGACCGCTACACGTAGTGCCTTACAAAAGTGTAATGTTAAGGTAAATACATTCATTATGTATATATACAGAGTGTGTGTGTCTTTTTTTTTTAGCTGCACCAAATGTTTTAAAGGTTGTCTATGGTAGATAGCACAATTCTAACCATTAATCTAAATTAATTGTTGAGGCTGCCATTACATCTACGAGAAATCAAAATGTTCAACTTAATAATTAAGGTAATTGCGCTAATTGAGTTTTTATTTATGTCCTTTACGCCACATATTTGAATCTACGAATTATAGCTGCTGAGTTCGCACGGCGCATCCACTTGAAACGAATTCTCGTTTCTTCAACGTGCCCCTAAACCAAGGACAAAGGCGTTTTAAAGCGAAACTTTATGTGGCTAGGCGAAACGAAAATGCGTCTGTCCGTGCCTGTGTGCAGAAAATTATCATCATCAACAATGGCTCGATCGTCGTCTTCCACAGCTGTATCCGTTGCGGCTCATGATTGCAGCGTAGAATTCCTCTTATTTTCTGTCGTCGTAATGAGAAGGCCACGTTTACGGGGGTATGAGCCATTGCTTAAGGGGGTATGAGCCATTCATTGTCTTGCATGACGGACAGATTCAATTTTAAAGCAATTCAATTTTGAAGAATCGCAAGCGGCAATGGCCAGCGAATGCTGCTAACCACACCGCTGAGCAACCTCGAGACATCGAACGCAAGCGACAACGACGGACTGCGGGCATGCCATTAGTGACGTCGTTCTCTCCATCGCAGCCGAGCGTATGTGTAACCTCATTAATAAACACATAGACCTCATCAATAAGTGAGAAAGACTTTAGTGAACCATCGGGATTAACCCAGTGATAAACACTGGGGCCGCACGTTTCAGCTTCGCTGGTTAACCATCGGTACGGAATGAATGCTTGGGCGATTATTTTTTTGCATTTCCGCCCCCATCAAAATGCGGTCGCCGCGATCGGGATTGAACCCGCGACTTCGAGCTCAGCAGCATAACGGCATAGCAACTAATTAAGCTACTGTAGCGTGTGCCCGATATTATGTAGAGCTAAACATTCACTGTTTGCGAGAATGTTCCGTCTGAGACAGTCTGCGAAGTCTGCGCAGTTTGTAAAGCTGTTCTGCGCCTGCTTGCTTTTACATGCTGTCTTGCAGAACCTTCGCTTATTACAGGTATCTTCCAACGATTTTTATCTGAACATTTCTTCGAAAAAAAGTATCTAGAAAGCTAGGAATTTGCGGATCTCCGAAAGCGTTCACTCTTCTCGCCATTCCTCCTCTCCTATAGTTGTTCTATTACAGAGAAGCAAACATTACAAAAGCCTTTTCATTCTCAAAATATAGGTATCTGAAAAAGCTTTAAGGTTCGGCCGTTTTGGTGAGATAACGTTTAAACGTTCAGACCGAATATAACTTTGAGAAAAATATGGACAAAGTGCGCAGTAGTCGTTCGAAGCTTTCTATAGCGCTTGAACGTTTACGATTCGGGTTGCGGGGGGATGATTACGGTTTCGGCCTGCGGCTACACCGACACCATAAGTGCACTAGAAAGGGTCGATGAGAGTCATTGCTGTACAACTTGCTATTTTAAAACAATGCCAAAAATAGAGCGAGATAGGCTGTTTTCAACGCCAGATGGAAACATGAGATGGCTCTTCCTGATGCTTGGAGTATTGGGCAGAGTGACATTTGCCGGTTTGCCAAAGCTCATGAGGTAATCTTCAAGCGACTCTATTCAGATCAGGAGGGCATCGCAAGTGTATTGGATCACAAGTGTCCGAGGGCGAGAAGCGAGAAACACACCAGTGTACGATCCGGTGCCGCTGAAGCAAACTCGTTACAAAGGTGGCTGGCGCCACTGCTTGAAGTAATTCGAAGACGAAGGAAACCACTTCCTAGGTGGCCACAGCATGTTATAAGAACAAGCCTCTTTATAACGGCTGTGGAGTGCTGAATATAAATGACAATGCGGGAGAAAATATTTTGCCTTTGAGGCTCGGTATGTTCCACGGTTAGAGTTACCAAAATCTACTGCCAGGCTTTGCTTATTTGGCTCTGCAATGATAACTTCGCGCATGACCAGCAGTACCCAGTGTATGCACTCTAATTCCGTTCTTTGCGGACGTTTAAAACTGGTAAAACGGTCGTATAGACCCAAGAACACTGGAGAACAGTCACCGGAATGAGAGCTACCGATGTCCGAAGCTAATGATTCTTTATTATATGCCATCATACCGAGGAGAGAAAGAGAAACACTAGCGAAAACTGAAGATTCGGCAAAGCTATCGGAAGAGCTTGCTGTTGCATGTAGACGTGATTGACAAAGTTGAGAAGGGACATGTCATAGGCACGTAGGAAGGGGTTAAGTTTACAGTGCTTTACTTCCTTGAGAGTGTTTTCTATGGATGTTCTTCTTACTAATAAAGCCAAGCAAGGAAATAGGCGTCTCGAAAGCTCGCTTGTTTTTCAAGACTTTTCCTCTCCGCAGTGAGATTGATGTATTGGGGTTTTATTCTTCCCATGCCTTACAACTTTGAAGACGTCTGTACTGCGCCGAGCAGCATGATTTTTCGTTCTCTAATATTTATGCTCACCAATTGAAATGCAGCCTTCGCTAAGGCTCTATGCTACGAAACTTCCCCACTTTCTCGTTTTCACTTCGTGCATGAACATAATAAGCGCGGAGACAAGTGTCGGGGTCGTCTCGGTCTCTCCAATTCGTCGACTAGAAGAAAACTGTCCCGTAAATAACGTTTCTTGCATCAACCCATCTCGCGAAATTAGAGAGTGTTGAAACATACCGGAGCCCGAGGCCCCGACGGTGGCGTTGTCGCGACGCGCTGCAACCCATCTCTCTGTCGAAACCGCAGCTGTTATGCTGGACCTAACAGAATGGCCGGAGTGTTGAAAAACGTGTCGTGTCTGCAACCATGAGCAAGCGCCACGGAGTCGGATACCGGGACCACCGCGACGCGCCTCTCGTCTGAGGCCACATCTTGAAAACTACATCATGAACGTAGTTCGTTGCCCTTGAAAGTCCATAGCGTTCAGTTCCTCGTGTCGCCCCTTGCCCCCTTTCGCCTGCCGTAGTTTTTTTTTCTCGTTTGTTTGCTTGTTTTACTTTGCAGCTACTTCGAGCCTGTGTATCTCCGTATACAGGCCGTTCTGTCGAAATACAGCAACAGCCTTTGCCACGCCGAACCGAAATGGAGGAGTCAAACGTAGACGTCTTTGCAGCTTCCGCTCAAGCAACGCGCAGTCGAATCGACTTTTGTAATTTCACAGGCTTTCAGGGCCTGAGATATCTCCGTTAAATTCAAGAGAAAAAAGAAACTTAAAAGTTCTCGTGGTCGTTGGAAGCTGAAATTTCATTAAACAAGCAAGCTTTTCCACTTAGGGCGCTACTGACTATCAGAGTAAAACGAAAAATATGAGCACTATACTAAATGTAATAACGTCATAAATGGACCTTTCTACGCACCCATACACAAAAGAAAGGTAATAAATGTTTTCCTCAACTCTTAATTTCCGTATATATATTTTCCAGCACAGGCTCCACTGAAAACATTTTCACATTTACCTCTGGCCGCTACATTTCCGCTTTTCTGAGCGGACACTACGGTCGTCAACACATGATTCATATATATTTAGTGTTCCTGTAGACACCGTTTGTATGCTTACGCGCTGCGGGGCGACAAGCTATATATACAACGCCCAGCTGCCATTTTCTGCTTCAGAAGTCGCAGCTCAGATAACAAACATTGACACTGCCTTCTCGCGGATGCTGGCTTTAAGAAACGGTGGTTTGTCAAAACATGATGGGAGGCTTCAGTTGAAGCAAATAAGCTGCACGGCACGCCATTTCACCCACACATAATCAAGTACACGCTTGCTATGCCGCGCTAGTTACGTATATGACGCCCACGTCAGACATTGCCTGCCTGCTGCTTTGTGTGGCACTTTCCATTTTTGTGCAGTTGATGGCAGTGCGTATAGCATCTTCGATCCCCGCTCACCCAGATGCTACCCACATCTTAGAGGGGAGAAACTATTTGAGAAGCCTCTGTCGCGTGGTTTTGGTTACTATTGTTCGGCAAGTGACGGCACTAACTCGCCCGCGGCATACGGAATAATGCTTACTTGCTCTGTCTTTCATTGTCTTGAAGCCCAACTTCGGAAATGTAGCATATCGGCGGTTCCTAGCAGGAGCGACGCATCCTTGGGTACATTTTTTAGGCAGCGTAAGTTCTCGCGTTTGGCAGTCGCAACACGTCCACTCGAAGCTCATCTTGATGTTTCTCTTGGCTATTTCTTTTCTATCATTTCAGACATGTAGTCTCGATCATCGATATGCTAACCGTTCTTATTTTTTTGGGGGGGGAGGGGGGGTGGGGGGAGGAGGGGGAACATTTTTTGCTGCAACTTCGCGTTCATTGCAGATCATATAATGCCTTCTGTGCATATTTACTATATTATTTCTCTCATAAATAAAATGTTTTGTGCCGAAAGCCACTTTCTTCCAAGCTCTTAGTCATAATCGATAATCGGTATAGATGCCAAAGCTGAAAGATCCAAGTCAGACCATATAAACAAAGCGATGCCTCCGTTATGGCGGTGTTAAGGCTGAGTTGCAAGCCCCGTGGTAATAAGAAGCTTTAAAAGAGGGGCCCCCGAGTCGCTCGCGAATAGCGTCTCGCCATTTGCGCATGCACTGAACGCAAACCACTACCTTCAGTTTGGCTTCGCCACTCGTCGGGGGCTAATATCTTTCTGTAAGCAAAGATTGCGGCACCCATCGAAGTGACCGATTTCGCTTAGCGCAACACCTGACCTTGGGCGCTATTCTGGTCATTCCGCCATTTTCATCGAGGGCGTGACGTAGACGCGACACGAATAAAATGGCCCTGATGGCCTCATTTTGCTTTCGTAACGTGCCGCCAACTTGACGTTTTGCCTAACAAACTGAAATGGAGGCACAGAACGTAAGGTTCTCGGTAAAGCGAAAGTTTTCCTCCGCAGTAAAAATAAAGCAGCTAGCTCGAGGCGTATGATTATTCTGTCGAAAACGCTTCTCACTTCCGTCGTCTGCTTCATTAGCTAGGATGCGTGTCCCCGCGTAAATGGAATGAGTCATCGTATGTTGGCGCCAACGCGCTTCTTTTCTTCCTTGAGACAGCATACACGACCTACCAATGGTGATGCGCTCACGTTCTAGGCCACGTTATCGCTATCTCGTGAAACGTAAGTGACTCAGCCCGACTCGGCTGGCTGAGAAAGGCCGAATATCAGCGATAGCGTTGCGCGCGCCAGAGATATCCGCGTGCGCGACGCAATCGCCGGCGCTGCCATGTCTTGTTCACTTAGCTGGTTACTTTCACCGCGGGAGGAAACTTCACGGCGCCGCCTTACGGACGTTTCTTTTTCTAAATTAAAGTGACGCCGTTGTCATAACTTCTGATTGTGCGATAGGGCATTATTCTTGATTACAATACAAAAGCAGCAGCGAAAAGTGAACAACGTTGCAGAAAGTTAATGTTCAATCATATATTATTTCATATTTTTTTTTAAATGATGGTTCAAAACACAAATGCCAACACCAAATACTATGAGCGCGCGTTATTAACAAAATATTTTCATGCGGCCAAACAACGGGGAAAATGTGGCGATACGCATTCCTTTCAGGCGCCATTGCATATGGCTGCTCATTAGCATAATTCGCGCTGCTCGTCGCACCACAAGGTATGGCGCCAAACCTCTGCAATGGTGGCCCAGAGCAACGTCACACAACGTCAAATCGACGTTTACGAAACGGCCCTTCCTGTGACGCTTCCCACGGTACATTCCTTAAGCCAATCAGCAAGCTGACATGGCGCCTGTCTTCGATCGCCACCACGTATTCGCGCAATTGCAGATGCATTGCACTGGCTTCTGTACGCAACCGCTCACTTTCTTTTTGAAGAGCTAACGTCGCAATATAGCTGCCAAGGAGCAAAAAAAGATGTATTAGTCGTTAAAATTTGCAGCTCGCGTCACGTTTCGTCATATTGTGAAAACGCAAAATTGCATTTTGCTAAACTTCCGTTTACCGGCACAAATTTCAAGGCACGTGAGCCCTCGACAGCCAATCAGAGAGTCAACATGACGGGTAATAGCGGCCGTGCAGCCGCCATGCTTGTCCAGAATATAGCTTCTTGTTTGTCACGAACGTTATGGCCGGCCGATAACGGCAATCAAATGCGCATAAGCGCTATCCCTCTCACTCGTCTCACGTATGTACATGAGGACGATTGTAATGCAATACCCGCTTTTTTTTCGAAATAGTTTGTGAATCGAGAGCTCGTAAGCATAAAACTAGATGTTTTCGGCTTGCGCGTACCTTAAAGGGAAGCTGAAACGGTTTTCAATTTCTATGAATTGCTGGGATTGGGAAGAACAGACCTAATAATTTACGGTTCCGAAATTTTTTTCTTCGTTTTGTTAATATAAGGGGCGGAAATCGCTTTCTAAATCACCCCCGCGGGCACGCCCCCATCGCTTCCCGGAGCGCCGGGTGAGGTGGTTGCCATAGGAGAGAACCGGCGAGAGTGACGTCATTTGCGGGGACCGAGCTGCCGGACCGGCTTGCTGGCATGTGCTAGCATGCCTCTTTCCGTCCTGCGCTTTACTGAACGACGCTACGAGAGATCTGCCGCCACCGCCGCTCACGTTTGTTTTCTTTTGCGATTTTCGTAAACTGTTCTTTCCTTCTGTGCTGCGCGAGTGCCTACAGCCAAGGGCTCCCAACATGCCCTCGTTCTGTGCAGCATTCGGCTGCGCGAACACAGGCGGGCGAGACGATGTGGTGTTTCACAGGTTCCCGAAGGACAAGAAGCTTGCAGCGCAGTGGGTCCGTGCGGTGAGGAGAAATAAGTTCGTGCCGACGAGATCAGCTGTGCTGTACTCGGACCATTTCCGCGATAGCCGGATAGCCTTACGACAAATGCGGAAACGCGTTGTTGCTAGCGTTACTATACTCCGTTTCATACATCAGGTGCAACGCTGTGGAGGCTTGAGATACTTCTTGCAGTGGCTGCGTTCGCACTTAGAAAAAGTTCGGTGTTTCTTGACCCGACTTTTGAGAAAATTTTCCATATATAAGCTCAGTTCTGAATGAAAAAAAGAATTTACCCATGGAAACAATCCGTGTACTTATACGGCTGCTAACACGTTCTTTTAAATCAATTTTCTTTTCGGCCTTTTTTAATTGCAGATCGTCGCGGCAGCTTCACGTGCATGCTCGCGCGAGCAAACGTCGCTGGCACGCTTTGAAGCATAGACGGAAACGCCCGCAGTAATAAATTTTGGTGACCAGACCTCATGCGTAGCTTCCACAGCGTTGCACCTGAGGTATGAAGTGGAGTATAGGCTTGCCTAGTGACGTTCGACGTACGGTTGCATTTATCGTGTTTACCACAAGGCGGTGCTAAAACTGACTAATATCTTCATGTCAACACTAGCATGGAGCACGCATACCGATTCTTGATCCAGCCACAATGGCAAATTCTTCGAACCATAGTATGAATATTGCACATAATACCTCTGGCCATCTCTGGATGTGTATGATAAGCAACTTCCATGACTGTACCTCGCAGCACTGCATGTGCGCGCTTTGAAACGCGGCACTTATGTTCGCGATCGTGTATCAACACTAAAAAGACCAGGGGACTTTAGACCAGCAGCGACAAGGTGCTTGACATCGCGGAATTGCACCCGTGTTTACAATCTAATGAGGAGTTAGTGCTTCGGCATTCTTCCAGCAGCAAGTTCCCAGTGACACTTTAGCGCATTTTTTCTCCCGTCATTGGAACGTTCAGCTACATAAAAAAAAGCATACGTACCAGCTAAGATTTCCAACGCGCGAGAAGGTGCACACATCGCTCTCGCTGTTGGCACACTCAACATCGTCGTTGCAGCCGTTGCCGCCATCGTTTTCCGTATCGGCTGTCGGTTCGAACATGTACGGCGAAAATACAAGCTGTCCGAGACAGCGAGAACGTTCCATAATGCTTACAACTCAGCTATGAAGCCGGAACAGAACAGGGCCGCTATTTTGTCGCGATGCCTTATGCCTTATTCTATGCTATTCTTATCATCCACGACACACGGCCGTCCGATCCCGTTGATAATGTGGGCAGACCGTCGCTCTGACCACTGGCCAAGCGCTAAAATCGTGAAAAAGCATAGAATCGGAAAAGGCATCGCTACAAAATACCGGCCCAGCGTGCTACGCCCTGAAACGGCGGCGCCGACCGGCGACTGCCGCGAATGAAGTCACAGCGGCCCCGACCAATCACGGGCAACAGCGGCGTTCGCGCTTTGCCCTGAGGCGCTGGTGTGCGTTTTCTTGAAAAAACAGCCGCTTGCGTTTGTTTCCGCCCTTTTTGAACCAGATATTCGTGTTCAGGGGACTCAAAACTGTAGAATGCCGCAGAGAACTCATTTTTTTCGAAAAGTGTTTCAGCTTCCCTTTAACTAGGATTGCCTTGGCTGATGACGGCAGCTGTGTTGCGTGGCTTCCAACAGGAAAACCACGACTGCATTGCGGACAAACGTCCCAAAGACAAATTATTTATCTAAGCTCTGCCTTCTTGACAATAATAACTCAAAGCAATAACAGTAGCCTTAACATGAAGGACACAAAGAAGGCTACAGGAATAACGCCATAGCTGCGCTAGGACGAACGCTAGCATGTAGCCTTTTATGTGCCACATTCCTTGCGTCCGTCACGTTACCACTATGGTTATTGCTTTATGTATGAACCACCAGCATCGCCAGCTTATCATTATTTCACAATTTTTTTTTACAGTCCGCTCGCCATCGCACCATCGCACCATACATTTCACCGCCGGCACGAACATCACATCGTACTGGTCATTCATTAAGTGCCGCTCACCCCAAAACGCGCACTGTCACTTTTTCGTCCTCGTTTTTCCGTCGTGTAGCCGTAGACTGGAACGACCTTATTTAGGATATCGCTGCCATCACCAGTTCATCTGCATTCACGGAAGAAGTGTCAGCGATTCTCTCACCTTAACTGACATTGTTTTAACGATTCTAGTAATCCCACCCCTTATGTAATACCCCAGTGTGGGGTCTGTAAGGGAATAAATAAATAAATAAATAGATAAATAAATAAATAAATAAATAAATAAATAAATAAATAAATAAATACAAAGAAATAGTCTGAAGACAAGTTCTCACCATGATCCTAAAGTTTTAGACGCGTAATAAGCTCACGTATTCTAAGAATTCACGATTTAATTTAACAGGCATTGCTTTTCATATTTCCTTCTGCCGCCGTAAAGGCCTTTGCACGCGCTCAATGCTAAGGCGAGCCCGAACTCTATACTAAAGGGCTTACACCATGGATAATCCTGGAACGCAAGAGAATGGCAAATGGGGGCACAATGACCTTGCGTGCCCAAATCCAAAACTCCCTATAAGTTAGGAACATTGCGCATTGTGGGACTACGAGAGAGTTATTTCTTAGATTTGCCACTATGCAAACAATGCACATGTGAAAGCGCCGTACCCCTTACGGCCGATGAAAAACGAAGGCTATTAACGTGACTGGAATTACCGCACGAGTAGCCAAGCGGCACAATATAGCTAAATGAGCGCGTACAGATTGTTTTCGCAAAGAAGCTACATAAGTGGCATGTGGAACTTGATTGCCCACTTGTAGTTGGTAAAAGCTTGCCTCTCCGTCTCTCGGTACTTCTAAGCACTTTTCTTGTGTGGCCTTTGCTCCTGGACACGGCCATATGCGCATTAGACTTGTAGTCGAGTGCATGGCATACAACTAGCACAAGGATAACCACATGATCAAGGAGCTCAGCGATACAAAACATTGAAGGAAACGCGGGCAGGAGACCCGAAACTAGGGCAATGATCAATTAGGAACGACGTATACCACAGTTGCTGTGAAAGTTCCGGTCTTTTTTTCTATTTAGGGCTCGTTTCTTCACTGCGGCGAGGACTTTTTTTCAGCGCCTAATTTATCAAGGCGCCTTCATTTCCGGGCTTCGGGGGCAATGCCACGTTGTTTCGTGGAGCGCTAGTTCGCCTAACCTGGATTTGCTCTCTCATATGGATTCAAGTCACGTGCTTCGCGTATTTGTCCCTAGTTATCCGTGCAAGTTCAAAGCGAGGTTCTTTAGCCAGCGCTGGGCAATATATGCATACGGAAACACTAAAAGTGTGGAGCGGCAGTAAGTAAGCATGTGGTTTTGGCTACTGCCTCTCATTTCCCGGAAGACAAAGCCATGTACTGCAGAAAAGCGGGCGAATCGTACCACGTCTAGGAAATTACGAACATTGAGGCGCAGCATACAAACTAAAGTGCGAGGTTAATGAATATGTTGCACGGATCCAACGTGTATTTTGGAATCTATGTTAAACGAAGCTTTCATGAAGCAGTAAATAAATGCTAAAAAATCCAACGCATGGAGGGATTCGATTCCACTATGGTGTTATATCGAGGTTTCAGTTTCGGAACCAAAACTTATTCACCCTCAGGGGGCGCTGTGTTAGTCAAGCTTTATGATAACTCAGAGGGAAGCTCAATACTTTTCGAAGCGAGATCAGGATGCCTTAGAACACGCACCTACAAAGCGAGATATAAGAAGGATGAAGAAGCATGTGCTTGCTGCAGTAAAGCTAGGGAAACGATGGAGCATGTTTTATTAGAATGTGAAGACATCTGCCCAGCGGTCGATTTAGGCACCTTGGCACTGGCCTCCTTGAAGCCCTTGGGTTCAGCGAGAGAAGGGAAAAGTAAACATGTTCGCAGTAGAGATTAGTAAGAGGAGATTGGAAGACTGGTGGAAGAAAAGTAGGGAAACGACAGAAAACGGAGACGTACAAAAGCAAAGTTCGCAATAGGTGGTCAGAAAATTTGGTTGTGGGAGTTTGGTTTTGGACTGTTTTTTTTTCTTTTCTTCTGTTTTAACCTAGGTAGGACATTAGGCAGTATAATAGCAAGAGCTTGATGGCGCAACCCAGCGTTCCAAAGGGGACGCTCATAACATCCATCCATCCATGAGCGTATTTAAGTGGCCGCTCTGAATAAAGCTCTTAGCCTTGGTCCCCGCATGCGTCTGCGTCTCTCTTCAGGCCGTCGTCCCGGCGTGCCCAACGTGCTCGGCGCGGCGATCATGGCGGCCACGCCGACATCACATATGGGTGTTCAATAATTTATCTGCCTCAAGAGAAACAAAGAGGCATTTTGCAAAGCTAATGTTTTATTTTAAAATATAATCCCTTTAAAGCACGGCACACTTGATCCCGGTTTCCTGTTGTGACTTTTTCATTTAAAAAAATATCTGGCAGAACATAACCTTTCCGTATTATTATCTACGATAATGCGATTAGCATTCAAATGATAGCGCATATGTAATTTGGTGCATGTGTAGTATGTAATCATGTAATAATGTAATATGCGTGTATGCGTGCGTCCGTCCGTAAGTGTGCATGTGTGTGTGTGTTTGTCCACGACAGCACTGAAGCCTCTATGCCTTCTGGAATGGGGTCAACATTCTTGTCAACAATTTCGCACTAAGCTTGAACACATGCCTAGATTTCATGAATCATTGTTGGAAATAGATCTGTTGAGCTTTTCAGTTACCTGAAATTCTCAATTCATCTGTCTTGCAGAATTAATTCTCACTTTCCGTGCAAGTTACTGCAGAGGCTGTCCTGAGTGAGAATGATCATCCTGACACTTCCTACCCAACACTAATGTAGCATTTAGTTGAATCAGACATAATTGATCTGGCCTTCTTTTCTTCCTCTTCTCTTCTCTTGGCCTCTCATGTGCGCTTCTTCGTTCTTTTTCATCAGCGTTACACGGGCCTCCTCTCTGTCATCAACTCTCCTGGATTGATATGGCACCACGTTGTTCACAGACGCCGTCTCAATAACATCTTGCGATCCACTGTAGCAGAGAGTCTATAAAATGCCTTGCTGGTGGGCCGTCTTCATAACGTTGTAGGGTCCTGTAAAAGGAGCCTTTAATACTTGCATGTCTTGTATGTCTGGTGATCTCATTGAATGTCGACGGTCGTAATTTCTTTACACGGCGGTCTTGTACCTTGCACATTGGTCGTCAGATGTCCTTCGTTCTTGGAGCCCCCACAGATTCGCGATTTCCAACGGGGTCTGCGGGAAGCCATTCCGATTTGCCATGGTACGCGAAGTACGGTGTGCATCCTAAACCAGCCGTGTGTGAGTGATTGTGGTGGTTCACAGCCGCTTCAAGGGCACATTTTCAACCGCCTGGAAATCCCGGGTAAAGCGCGATTAACTGTTTGGCATCTCCGTTCTCTCGGCTATTCCATTTGTTCCTGGATGCCGCAGTGCAGCAAAACGAAGTTCTATGTTCGTCTCGTCAGTCCATCGTTTCAAGCGATCACTTCTAAATGCTGGATTATTGTCAGCGATGATTACTTTTGTGTGTTTGAACATATCTCGGTTACGCAGGGAGATGACGCTGTTGGATTCTTCTTTTCCGGGCTTGCATACCACCATGCGTGTGCACTCATCAATGGCAAGAAGAAAAGCTGGCGTAGTTCATACTCCCTCCCCCTTTTTTCTGAGCTCAGCGAAGTCAAAGTGTATATTCTCAAATGGCTTTTCTGAGTGCTTTGGTATAACCATGGTGCTTCCACGGGGTCTGAACTTCGCTTTGCAGGGCTGGCATTGATTGCACGTCTTCACATATTCTGAAATATGTTTCATCGTACTCCAGTGAAATCTCTGTTTAACCTTCCAGTACGTCCTCCAAAAACCGTCATGACGACCGAATTCCGGAGAATCCTGATATAGTCTAAAAATTTTTCCATGCTCGTTGTAGATACGTGCAGCCTCCCATTTTTGAGAATCATCTCTTCCGTGCTGTTGTCCCACAACATACGTATGACATACTTGTCATCATCTTTGTTCCTAATTAGAAGTCTTGACAAGGCGTCTGCATCTGACAATTTTTCTCCTGGCCTGTGAGCGACATCGAAGGTAAATTGCTGTATTTCGCTCACCCACATGGTCACTCTTCCTTTAGGTTGCGAGAGATTAAAAATATATGTCAGTGCTTGGTTTATCGGGCAATAGGCTGAAGTGCTTGCCTTGCAGGTACGTCCTCAAATAACGAAAGGCCATTGCGACTGCCAATGGTTCTTTTTCCGCCATTGGGTTGTTAACTCCTGCCTTGGTGAATATGTGTGAGTAATAGCCAATCACTTGGAGCTATCTTCAGATCCTCACTCTCGTCCCACTGGTATAGTAAAGCGCCAGTACCACAATGGGAAGTGTCGGCGTTTACATAGAAGGGCTTCGAAATATCCGGTATTCTCAGCACCGGATGAGATGATGTAATTTTTACGAGCTGGTGATAAGTTTCTTCACATACATTAATCCACACAAGCGGAGTACCCATTTGCGTCATCAATGTTAGGCATTTGGTCTTTAGGGCATAGTCCTTTAGAAAACTTCTAAAATGTCCAGCGAGACTCAGAAACACTCGAAGAGAGTGCACATCATACAGTTTGGCTACCTGGCAGATGCACTAGACGGACACTTGATTTCAATTAATACTTCAGTGACGTTTCGTTGACGCTCATCTGCGCGTACAGCAGGTCTGCCGCAGACTTCGCCAAGTAAACGCTTTCTTTTGGTGTCTCCAAAAAGAATGAAAAGTCCGGGCTTACCAGCTCGTTGGCTTGCCCCGGCTGTCAAGTCGTCTCTTTGTTTGAGTGAATGTCAACATAAGTCACTGTAGTGCGGCGGCCATGGGACGCCTGGTCTTCCGGTGATCCAGTGGTATAGCTTTGGCTACTGGTGTTGCTCTCTTGTTCATTGGCGAGTAAAAAGTCATCAGGAACGTTTTTTAGTGACTGTAGGAGTTAATCCAATGTCGCAGACTGTCTTATCGTGATTAGATGCTGATAATCGTTTGTCATTCCAAGAATAACCACTGCAACGATTGATGATTCCCGCAGGTCGGGGTCGGCGAGTTGCGAAAGCAAACGTTTCTCGTAGAAGTAGTTGATGACATTCTTGGCGCTTAAATGCAATGGCCTTTTCCCAACATTCCATGGTATTGAAAGCGAAGGCTCGCAGGAAGCTTGCTCGCCATTCAACCAATGTTACAGCTGTGTTGATCGGCATGCACAACTCGACCCACTTCTTCGCATTTCCTAAAATGAAATGGCGCATATTATAGATGCAGTCACAGTCCGTGGTCCAATTCTTCTGCGAGCATGCATATTCATAAAAGTGAAACCATGCTGACGGGCTTGACAATGTACCATCGAAAGGTTGCGGCTTGACAAGTTCTTGCACCGTCTGTTTCGTTGATCGGATTGTTGATGACAATATACTCAGAAACTCTTGCTGTCGCTAAACTTGCTGTTGCTGATTTTTCGAAGGGTATTGTATTAGATGGCTAGCCAGGCTGAGTTTTGCTTTTAACTACGGTTTGGCTACTCTAACTGTCAATCCAGCGTTGGAAGTCAGTCACACGAATATTAACTCTGACTGACCTAATAGATTCTAGATTCTCAAGTGCTGAATTGAGTCTGTCGGCGAAGAAAGCCAAGAGGCAGGGTGTGCTGACCTTTTCAGGTAACTCGACGGCATTGTCTGCATCTTCCTGATAGTTCCTCACCAGTAGACGACCATCTTCATGTTGGGCGATTAAACATCCAGTTTAATCAGACATAATTTATCTGGCCTTTTCTTCTTCCTCTTCTCTTCTCTTAGTCTCTCCTGTGCGCTTCTTCCTCTTCTCACACGAGCGTTACAACTAAGTGCACGCTTCGAAATCTTACTTTGTAGCATGGGAATGACTCACCGTAAACTGCACGAGTGCGTCCGTGGTTCTACTTCGAACTTCTACCTTCTTTAATGGAAAATTTTGACACTAAGACGGTGCTCCAGGTAAAAAGTATGCTTATTTGCTGCGCACGATGGCTTACCCGACGATCTGTTCTGTGTAACACTAGAAGGAGTAGGAGGCCACTTTGAATCGGCAGCCTCGAGACCCGTCGTAACTTTCCCAGACTTTTTTCAGCTTGCCGGCTGAGTTTTTTGACACTCAGGTAGATAAATTATTGAACGTCCCTCGTATGCAAAGTATTTTGAAGCCAGCTGGCCAGCAGGATCGTTTTGGGTTCCGCAAAGCGTAACGAGATGTGTAATTCAAGTGATTACGTGTGTGACTTAAGCGTGTGTGTAACGACAGAAGCAAGAAGACGGGCACTACGACGATAGTATTCGGCAATGGGTTAATGACTGATTATTTTGGTACTCTGGTAAAGGAACGCTACAGACTGTTAAGTTACGGCCAATTCCGAAGGCGGTGCAGTCACAGACGCACCACGTCAGAAAGTATCCGCAGCCACGATGTAAGAATGGTAGAAATCGGTAAGTTCTCGCTTTTATAAGCACCTTGTTCCCAGCTTGTTTCCGAGTCTGCGACCTCATGAAAACCCGCGTCTGCGTCCTTCTACGTTCGCGCCTTTCCACGGCAAGCAAAAAGCGTGCTAAACGGACGCACACAACCGTCCAACGCAAGCGGGCGCGTTGCCGAAGCATGGAATCGAGGCCACCTTCCGGCCGGGGTGCACGACATTCGGGAGACGTTCGCAGCGGACGCGCGCGTGCCTCTAAGCGGAGTAAGGAGCCAGGGTTTGCTTTGCGCTGTGCGGGCCTGAACGTACGCCTCCTGGTTCAGCGGCCGTCATTTAATTAACCAACCCGGGCGCGGAAGAACAAGAGAACCGCGAGCGAGACGGATGATCGAAAAACCAGGTCATTAATTACACTGTTAACGAGCTGCGACGTTTGGGAACGCCGCTGAGGCGCCTAATTAAAAGCGAGCGCGAATGCGGCTCTCGTCGCCGCCGCGATCCCTGCAGCTCAACACCGCTGCGCGACCAGAAAGCGCATGTCAGTTCGAATTCATTTGCCAAGCATCGACCCTGCTCAATTTTATGCTGCGACCGCAGCGCCTCCTGTGGGAAAATGGAGCGCCAACACAGAGTGAAGAAAACTCGTAAGAAAATATAGAAGCGAAGGCAAAGACCCAACCACATTGAGATTTCTTAGCTGCGAAGCGCCCCTTTCCAACGTACGGCCAAGCAGATCAAAGCGGCGTGAGACCATGGGTCGGTACCACGAAAAAGAAATTGTTTGGTTCAGTGCTCCTCTCCGGCGGGCAACGACACCGCGTTCAATTTCTTCGATCTAACTTCTACCGAGCCAACGGCAGCTTTGTAGCGAATTCTCGGCCTAGCGTGTGACAAAGGGCTTGCTTTTCGAAAGCTTGCTTGTTGAAATCCCTATACCATGCTAGCATGCTTTAAAGTTTTAAACAAATGAGTTTAAGGCAACTGTCCTAAGGAGTGAAGTTGAAGGCAAGCAGGTCAGTGTTCCGGCAATGCAGGATTTGTGGCTTGAGATGCCTGAAATTATGTCATTGAAGAAGAGGTGCGCGAAATAAGAAAAAGAAAAATACAGACGGAAAAAGAAGCAGACCCTCAGAGTGGCTTTGTGAAGCTTGTTTTGTATCACCCGTTGTCTTTCACGCTTCGCTTCTGCAGAGCATCGTTGCCAGCTCGCCCACATTTTCGCGCTTCTAATTGGCTTTGGTACTGGAAAGCCAAAATCTGGAATCACAGGTATGACAGAGTAATTAAATAAACTAGTGAATTTTAGTTCTTAAAGAGGACGTTTTTTTAATACATGCGGAGCTTTGACGTCCACTTCGAAGAATCAAAGTGGCGTATTCTTTAGTGTGTTTTCGGTGAGTCTGAAACCAATTGGACCGACGTTATCGTTAGGTGCTCGCTTGCAGACTCTGCTGCTTTTGTATAATTTATTTGCCTCTGGCGTGTGGACTTCTGAGACATCCCTGATATCCGGTTCCGATTCTTTGCATGATGCTGCCACACTGTGGCTTGCTGAGAGGCACAGATAAAAGTATTGCCGATATACTGATATATATCTCCATCCGTACAAACAGATTGCCGGCTTCGAAACCTCAGGCAAAGGGAGCTGCTAAGGCCTGATGCTAATACGTCGGACGCAAGGATGGCCTCTGAGAGCTGCTTTCAAACATTTCTACCAGAGACGGAGAAATGGCTGGTGCTTATGAAGCACATCGTCCAGAATGAAACACATCGTGGCTTCCGAATGTCCAGAGAACGTGGACAGTTTTCTCCCCGCGTGCCTGATTGCTTGAAAGAGTGATGGCAAGGCCCGCACTGAGATGCCTGGCCTTTGAATTGTGTATTTGAACCCAACCAATGAGTTGTCTACTAGATGTAAAATCTCTAACTTATTGCTGAACGGAAGGCCAGAATTGAGGTCGTAAACGGTGGAACGTGAGGTATATTACATTGATTCCTTGTCCACACCGCAAAGGAATGCCATATTTCCTGAAGTAAAGCACAGTGCGTTCGTCGTCGCGATGAACAGTTATTTACCTGGAGGAACTCCGCTGACGACAACAAAGAAGAGTTTTTCTTCATTTTGTCTCTTAAAAATGTCTCTTAAGAAAGGATCCCTTCCTCACTCTCACTTCATTTCAGCAAAATAACAAGTGGTCGCCGACGTGAGGAGACTACTGCTGCTGACGGCCAATTTTTGGTGTACATAGATGCAGTGATTCTTGCACGAGGAGGACGGGTAAACTTCGCGAGCTGAAATTCACTGTGGTTGCATCTATGACAGAGAAATGCCAGACACAAACTCACTGCTATTGCAAATGAAAGCCATAAACTAAGTCATAAATTTCCCCAGTGCTCCCCCAAACATTAAACATCGAAAAGCGACTCCATGTGTCTGCTCCCTTCCCCGCAACCTTTATCGGGCGGAAAAGTCTCCCTGCAGAGAATGGCATTGGCGGTCCTTACACCTTACGTCCCCTACACCTGAAGTCCAACACCTGAAGACATCGTGAACTGTCCTGAATGTGTTGCTTCAGCTTCTACAGTGGACATCCGCCACCTGCTATGGATCTGCTCAGGAACGAGGCATACTCGGGAATGAAATAATACTAAGAGCTGCCAAACAACGGACGGATCAGACAGAGGCGTTGGCTCATGGTCGACTAGTTCGCTAAGCCACTACAGCAATTTCTGTATGAGGAGGGTTTTCGCGCCTTTATTTAAATAAACATCTAAAAAAATGAAGGGTGGGGGAATACTTTATTGATTGATTCGAATAACTGAGGAAAACGACGAAGACACTATAAAGTTGTCAAGAAATAACAATGGCTGCATAAACCGCCGCACTTGAGCAACAAAATGCTGAAAATTGTGTCAACCACTTGGCCGACCACATGGCTCATACACCTTCATATGATATCTTACCAGCTGGCCTACCTTCAGACACTCGAGGCTTTCTCCAAGCACTAATACCCGTGCCCTAATACTCATTGTGTCAAGTCCCTTTCCCGAGTAGTGAAAATATCTCCGGAAGCTTCGGGCTGCGGTTCATGGCCCTCACACATTGTCAACACGGCTTCGCACTGACAGCCGAAGGCATCTGGCTGTGACGTGCACTGATTTTCTCTTTCAATGTGCTCGGATATTCAAGCTATCAAACACAATTATGTTACGGAAGAAGGCCAAACTGAAATCAAATGTGCCATAAAGCTTTACACGTTGGCTCACGGACAACGATTTTGCAAAGACATCATTGCGCTGCCTGCACAGTGCAACGTTTCTGAAGCTGGGAGGCTTCTGGAATAATAGCAGTTAAACTGCGCGTCGACCAAATTCAAAGAGACGGAAGAACGCAGTTAGAACTGCAACTTTTGCAGCAGATATCCTGATGTGAAATCCCACTAAAGTAATTATAAATGGGAAATTCGATTCGAGCTCAACACATCAATATAAATGTAGGATATTGGCTCTGTAATTGAAACTTAATTAGCATTGTTTTATTAAGTACCTAACTGATAGTTGCAGCAAGTCATGCCAGTTATCTCCGCCTGGAAGGCAACTGAGTCGGGTAGGCAACACTGCGTTGTGTTCCATGCTTCACAAAGTATTAACAAAGCTGTACTTTGGGACGGTTTAGGATCGATGGTTGCCTCATAGCCGACGAGGCTCCGAAACAGGAAAATGATTCGCTATAGAGGTGGACACGAGCATCAGTCAGTCGGTTTAAGGGACAGAGAAGTTCCTTTGCGGCTCTCTATGGCGCTCGCGCAGCTCTCGAAAAGGTAACACCGTTTCTACAGCTGCTGCTGACAGAAGCCGCAGCGTGGTGGTACTTATGCACGCGCATCGGTGACCCCACTGCCGTGGTTTAGTGATGGTTCATAATGGCCGTTACGCATTTCCACGCAAACTTCTTCCTGTCCGTCCCCGCCGATTAGGATAACCTGCAGGCGTTTCAAAGAAAGTAATTTGAAGTATGCGCCTTACCCATCTAGAATGGTTACAGCCGTGGTTTCTGCTGGCTGTTTTCTTTTCTCACTTTTTTCCCCTCTTTGGTGCTAAAATGCACGCATCACCAACGCAACGGGCTTGAAGTGCACGCGAGCTGTAATGATTGGGCAGTCAAGCATTGCGAGAAAACGCGAACTGAATGATGAAGGACCGGAAAGGGAGCCAAACATGCGGGTGTGCATTATCGGCAGAGGGTGAAAAAGTGCAGAAGCGATTCGCACTCAATCTGCTGCAGGGAGGCTCTTGGCTGCCGCAAACTGAACCTGCTGGATTAGCTCATTTGGTCACCGTGAAATGACTTGCCGTAACACAGCGCAGGCTGAAGAGCGAGCAAAGCCATATTTCTTTGTTGTAGGAACTGAACGCCTTTCGCTCTCGCAGGTCCTCGTATAACGTTTTTCTGCCGCTAGCGAAAAGAATAGTAATGAGGGGATCGATCTAGCGGCCTACCGATAAGTCCACCTATAACGGAAAACCTATGTAGCAGAATCAAAATGCACGTAAGCGCGAGAGATATGGGAGGCACGTTGTTCTGGTGCCACTCGCTAATAGCATTTATAAAGGACAAGAAGTAAAAAAAAATGAGCGGAAGAAATGCCAGCACACCACGATTTGGATAGGAAACTGCAATGTCCACAAATTGCCTGCAGCGCACCCGGTAGCTATACTGTTTACTTGGCCGTAGTTGGCTCTTAGTGCATATTTGCAACGCGAAATAACATCCCCGCTCGTTTTAATGAACTATTAGTGCGTTTCCACTAAAGCTTTCTTTTCATTCAATTCCGTATCCGGAAATATATGCCCGCGCCACGCTTGCTCAGTGGTAATGGCGTACTGCTGCTGAGCACGATATCACAGGCAACGTTCAAGTAACGTTGGTCGCAAGATGATTTTGGAGTCTCGCGACAGCAAAATGCACAATGCAAAGGCGAAGTGCAAACACACACTCAATACCTTGCACGTCATAGCCTTAAACAGTTCGAGATAGGGAGAGCGCCGATTCTGTTTGCCTGCTAGAGCACATTTGTTTGTTTGTTTGTTTGTTTGTTTGTTTGTTTGTTTGTTTGTATACTCTCAAGGCAAGAGGGCATTACAGAGAGGAGCGGCGAGTATAATTGCAGTCGTTGGCAATCTTCTTGAAATTAGTGTTGTCACAGATGGAGCGAAGGGGGCGGAAAGGTGGTTTCAGTCATCGATAGTGCGCGGTATGAATGATTGAAAGTAAGAGTTAGAGTAAGAGTTTTACCCCCCAACTTGAATGTAAGAGTAAGAGTACCCCCCAACTTCATTTGGTGATCGATGCGAGGTGAAATGTAGGATGCGTGAAGGAACAACTCATTTTAAGAACGGGATTAGTGTAGTGAATCTTATGAAAGAGTCATAAGCACGTAAACTTACGACGTACTGCGAGGTCTGGCAAACAGAGCGTCAGTTTCATTGATGATGCACTTGCGTGACTTGCATAACTGGATAAAATGAAACGGGCGGCCCTGTTTTGAACTGATTCAAGAACATTTGTTCGATTAGCTTGACCAAGGTCCGAAATGGAGCAGACATATTCGAGCTTGGGACGTACTAATGTTTTATCAAGTTGTGACTTAACGTGAACAGTCGCACAGGAAAAATTGCGTCATATGAAACCGAGCATGCGGTTATGGCGTTATTAAATATGTATTGGAGATGTACGTTCCACGAGAGATTACTAATGATATGTATACCAAGATATTTGTGAGGTGCTACAGAGGGTAGTGGTGTGTAGAGGAAGTCCGTGAGACACGTGTGCTTTTACATTTATCAATATTAAAGGTCATTAAAGAAACGGAGCACCAAAAAGATATGGCGGTAAGGTTGGATTTCAGGGCAGCATGATCAGAGGCGTTAGTGATGACGCGATAAACTACGCAGTCATCGGCGAAAAGTTTTATAGAAGAAGTAATGAACATGGGGAGGTAATTAATAAAAATTAGAAACCGTAGTCGATCCAAAACAGTACCCTGCAGTGAGGTACGCCAGACTGCACAAAAGTGGTGGAAGAGTTATGTCCGTTAGCAGATACATATTGGAAGCGGTTAGAAAGGAAGCATTTAATCCAGCGCAATATATTAGTATCGATATTAAGTTTATGCAACTTAAGAAAAAGCAATTTGTGAGACACAGAGTCGAAAGCTTTCGCGAAATCCTAGAATATACAATCAATTGTTAGTCATTTGTCTGCAGCACTAAATAAATAATTAGTTAAAACCAAGAGCTGAGTGTCACATGAAAAAAAATATTCTAAAACCATGCTGACAGTTAGTGGAAAACGAGTTTCATTCCATAAAAGTAATAAGATGCGAGTAAGTGACATGATCCATGAGCTTACAGGGTACGCTGGTTGATGTGGGCCTATAGTTAAATGGAGGGTGAGTGGGTTCTGATTTACGCAGTGGAACCACCTTCCCTCCCTTCCAATCATTAGGCAAGGTGGATGATTCTAGTTACTGAGCAAATATGTGCGACAGCATTAAACAAAAATACGTCGCCGTGTTTTTAAGAAACTTTGAATTGATATGATCAATTCCTACAGGTGAATATATCTTTAGCTTTGTAATCAAACTAGCAATACCAACAGCATCAAAGGAAACAAGGTTCGTAGGAATGTAATCAGCAAACGGAATGTCAGGATAAGCATAGGGTGATGTAGCAGAAAAGAATGACACAAATACATTGTTTAATACTTCACAGCAGTCATTGGTGGTTATTGTAAGACCATTTTCATAACACAATTCAATCGAAGATGACTTCTTGCCACTGACTATATTCCAAAATTTCCGTGAGTTATCATGGAAAATCGAAGGCAGAGTAACTTCATAAAATTCGCTCTTAGAAAATGCGATAGCTTGCTTGTATTCGCAGTCAGCAGTGACATAGGCGTGGCAACGCTCTGCATTATTGGCTGTCTTGGTGCACCGAAAAAGTATCTTCTTTTTATTAATCAGACGTTTAAGACGTGCATTGAACCGTGGTGCCTGTCAGTTAGAGGTGATACGTCAAATTGAAATTAATCGATGAATAAGCGAAAGTACTTCCTGCATAAACAGGCACCAATTTTCTTCAACGGTCCTTGAGTGGAAGTTATTAAAATAGTCAGTGATAAACAATTCTAACGCTTGGTTAATAGAATCAAAGTCAGCATTTTTATAATCGCGAATTCGTTTGGACGATTTAATATAAGGAACAGAAGCGCGTAAATTAATCTGCATTATACAATGATCACATAGACCTGGCAGGTAAGTTACAGTGGAAACAAGGTCGGGTGCTGTCGTGAGGATTAAATCCAAGATATTAGCAGAATGTGTTGTGCACCGAGTTGATTTAAGAGTAGGCTGCGTTAGGTTAAAGTCCAAACAAATATTGATTAAAGAAGAGCACTCGGACGAACGCTTAACTACTGAGGGAAAATCAGTGCATCAATTAATAGCAGGGTATATGTAGTTAAAGTCGCCTAGGATCAATAATGAATACGAGGAAAATCTTACGGCTAGACTGCTGAGCGCATCATGGAAGTCTGAACAAATCGTGCTACACGAAGCGGGCGAGCGATAACACGCACAAAAAAATGAAGTTCCTGTGCCCGGCGCGTATATGCGTGCATACTAATTCGAGAGGCGATGAAAGCGCTACGTTGCTGCAGATAATCCCGTGACGGACAGCTATCACTACACCGCCGCCAGTGCGCGGGTCACCATCATATCGAAAGAGTTTGTAACTACTTTGACATGCCAATATTTCGCGGTGAGTAATTTCACTCGAAAGCCATGGCTCGGTCAGCACCACAATATCAGCTTCACATGGGTTAATAACTGTGGACAGCTGATCTCGCTTATTGCATACACTGCGTATGTTGGAATACAGGACGGAAATCGATCTTTATTTAGTACCACGAGGTGGCTATAACTGTGGTGTACGGGAACTGCTTGAACTGGTAGTCTATATGTTAGTACTGTCGGCAGTCCTGCCATCGGAAGGATTCATTTCACGTACTTGGCGGGCAACGTGATAGTATACATAGCACTTCTTGTTAATGTACAGTTTATTAAACCACATGTCTGTTTTTTTTTCTTGTAGGGGTGGAAACTATTTTCCGTGTTATGTGAAGTATTTACGGCACCTTCAACGAACAGAAACAAGCGGAGTGAAAATTACGTTCCGTTTTCCGCGTAGAGGCGACACAGTGAACAAAAACTTTGAAGCAAGAACGCAGTCCTTTCTGCGAGTTCACTGACCGCTCACCGTTGCGGTGTTTTGTTGCCCTGTTTTCTCCCCCTCTGTTTCTGCCCGAGGACCTGCGGGTGACTAGCTATCAGAAATGCGGCTGGCCTGTACGCTAGCATCGCCAAGTTTTCCTGTGAAGTAATCACGCGCTGCCGAACTACACTCTCCCATTTCTAAATTGTATTTTTGTGAGGGTTTCGCCGACAAGCCGTGGCCATATTTTCCAGGCCGCCCGCCCTCACACGCGAACTCACGTTTTCGCTCGCAGTAGAGAAGCTAGTTAGTGCCGCGTGACGGTCAGAGGTTGCCGATTCTATCAACTCTCACAAGGCCTGCTGGCGCCTTGGAGGGGCTAAACCTGACACCTGTGGGCGGTAACCAGAAGGATGCCCTTCAGGCGCCCCGAAAGGCCTGCTGAATTATTTGCGTCTTTTTTTTCTCTCTTTCTGTCTCTCTCTTCTTTCCCCTATTTTACGTGTTTCCCGCTTCGCCTGTTTCGTTAGTTTCTCGCCGTTTCTTTTATGGCGATCGCCATCATGCAAATCCCAAACGTGTCCTCAGGTAGAGCATTCATTCGGTTGTTCGATCGGTCGATCGTTCGGTCTGTCTTTCATCACAAATGCAGCGGAAGAGGGAAAAAAAATACGTGTCTCTCGGGACGGAACCAGCTCATGACTTTTCAGATGCTAGCCGGCTGTTCTAACCTCTGGGCCACGGCAGTTCCACTGAAGTGACAGAGTAGGAGAAGCATGTTATGCAGCTCGAGGCACGTATGTGGCGATACCTTTGCACGTGCTTCACGGAGTTCTAGACAGAGGACTGTTGTTATAGCAATGGAGTGCTAAGGCCCTGCACTAAAAAGGCAGATGAGATAAGATGCGTGACTTTGCGCACGTTTTTCTCTCTTCCTCCTTTATTTTTTTTAGGATTGGGGCCTGGCGTTGGAAGACCTGCAACGCTATGCACGTTAGCAAAAAGACTGATTTCTCTCTGTGCGCAGCCATATTCCATCTGCCATAAATAATAAACCTGCAACCTTTTTTATCGGAAATGTGGGTGAATGAGCAACTTCGAAACGTTGGGATGTGGTATCAGTGGATATAACGCAAGCTCATTGTGAAATGCTACTGCAAGCGCATTTATCCGAGGAAACGTGCGTTCCACTCCTGTATCGTCATTTCACCTCGTTCACTCTCAAAAGGCGACAGGTAGTTAATAACTCGAAACTGAGTTTGCTGTGTGTGTCTGTTCATCCTTTCCTTTCTGCCGATGGCGTACTACGGCCGTCACCTTCAGGTCGTCGTCGTTAGGCTACCTCCCTTTCACCACAAAGGGAAGAAAACCACAACTTAGGCCACCTCCAACACTACTGGGATTCGAACTGATGACCTTGGGGCATCGTGCCGCTGGGAACTAGACGCACTGACCCACCGCTATCGCGCATCTTTATGGCCTAGTAATTCGTGAAGTGTTTTACACCGGACACTGACTCTGACGGTGGTGGCGTTTCTTCACGCATATCACAAGCCTCAAAAAGCATTACTGTAGCCCGCATTGTAGAATGAGTTGGTTGAGTAAATCAGCTCAAAGCCGGGTGAATTGGTGAAGCGACGCTTTTTATTGCATTTTAATACAGCGAAGCTTCCTTTGCCTACCCTCCCGGGTTCGCCATGGCTGCTGCGGCTGTTGCTTCGTCGGTCGGTACCTCGGTGGCTATACTTATGGGAATTATATACGGAATTCAAATGTGCGCCCAATCCTAACACCTGGAAACAGGCTGATGTAACCCCTGTATGCTGACCGACAAAGTAATGGATGTAAGTGCACCTCTGTTATAAAATAAATTCCTACATAAAATCTGACGCATAATTTCGATTCATAGACATCTCTAAAGAAAACAGACCTCTTAATGAAATGGTGAATTATTTTGAACGGTTTTCTTGGTTTACTTGATTTGTTTTATTTACCCATTCGGTATGTACTTCTGGGTTGGTGCCCATTCTTGGCCGGTTCTTCAGAATGAGTATTTGCAAGCGTGTCACAAGAGCTATGGCAGAAGACGTACAGAATTCATAAATGTACCAATATATCTGTAGTACATGTCCGTGCATGGACCTGCCATCACCATTCATCCCTCGACAAGCGCCACACATCATCTCCTTCCTCGTGACATCGCTGCACATGCGTTCCACATTGCGCATCCGCCTTATTTGGTGCTTTCAGTTTGGCATAGCTTTTGAGCGGTGTAGAGCATAGACATAAAAAATTGCATTATACTAAAGTTGTCACATTCGTGAAGGATAGACATAAACATTGCATAAGATTGGACGCTGTATCAGAAGAAAGTAGGCTATACGCAACTGTACGCATCGCCGTTAGCTGTATAATATTTATTATGCAATGCTTGAACAAAGCTTTGCTTCACATGGTCGCCAACATGTGCGTTAGATCTGCATAACATATATTTACCGAAATATCAAGGCTTAGCGGTCTTTTAATTTCACCGAGAAGACTTTTTCTTTCTTTCTTCTTTTATAGAGAGAGAAATAAACAAAGGAGTTGTCACCGTTTGCTAGCGACGGCTACTCCTTTTCGCTTGACAGATAATACAAGAGGGAAAATAAAGTATACTTCTGCATAAATTTAGCGGAAGACTGGCAAAATGGTTATTGTCGTAGTGTAACAGTACCAACAATTCATAGCGAAAGTCCAAAGCCAGTTCAAGTGTGCCCTTGGTGGCTCTTTCTTTTTTCACGCTTGCAAGCCGGTACAACACCACTAAATGATACAATTGAAGCTGTTGGTGGAATGTTGTTGCAATGCAGAGACATCACATCAAATAAACTGACATACACTACAAATTACCATCGTCTAGAACGCTAGGATGGTGTGCTCGTGTGTGGGGAAACATACTAGACTTGCTGGACTATAGATACAGCCCGGAACCTGATGAGCCATGCGCATATGGATGAGCCGTGCGCCTGTGGAAGCCCATAAATACTAGAACTAAGTCTGAAGCGACAGCTACTTATTGATATGACCAAAGTCCTGTTCAGTTCGCCACTCGCGCGTTCAAGCGGGCTTTGGGCTGAGCAGTTACTCGCCCGGAAAATGGCGACCGAGCGACTGGCCATTACGCAACTGTCTGGACTAAAGCATCAGTGATGTTAATAATTAGTGAGCGGCTTTTATGCTAGTACTTTTTCACATTTACTTTCTCCAGTTCCTATTCTATTCGTTCTCATCACACTCCTTCTTTTTGAATTAAATTCTGGGGTTGTACATGCCAAAACCCCGATTTCATTATAACGCACGCCTTAGTGGGGGACTCCGGATTAATTTTGACCACCAGGGGATCTTTAACGTTCCCCCAATGCACGGGAGTTGTTGCAATTCGCTCTCATCGATGTGCGGTTGCCGCGCCCTGGATATCATCCCCTAAGCTCGTAATAGCAGCGCAACACCATAGCCGCCCACCATGGCGTGTCCTCCTTCTTCTTCTTGTGTTTCAATGTCCCTTTTATTTAAGATATTTTGTGTCGGCAAAGAAACAGCCAAAGGAAGTTTACTAGTCATAGCGTAGTTACATCTCACTGTCTGCCCTCACAGGCGCGCAATATAACGGCCGGAGCAAATTGCTTTCGTGAAAGTGTGCCCTAACGCTGCTTACAACACCCGCTGGCGCTATTTTCGGCTTCTGTCTGTGTATACAGAGAAATGCGGCGGTTGTAGCCTTGAAGGCATAGACCAATTGGGAGTTTTCTATTGCAGCACGATTACGTAATGAAGAGCACACTGGTAGAATTCTTTCATCAGATAAACAGAAAGAAACTAATCGGCAATGGCATTCCACACGCTTCGCTGTGCCATAACCAGAGGTGATCTACTTGGTTCATAGCTAAGACGAGTTTGAACAGCTAAATTGCAAATACGGGGAAAAATGGAGACCGACGAATACGTCACTGAACTATCAATGTACTTTTATTTTCGCGCATGCGGCTACGTAGATCGACCCTTTCGCTGTTTGCAAACGTGGGCTTTGGGCGGCTTCCGGCTTTGCCACCTGACCCTGTCACAACACCCCTGTCAATAACCCTATCACACGAGCACTCGCAAACTACCTTTAACTACGTCGTCTTTATCTCGAGGGAGATGCACTCGGTGTCACACGGTCGCCCTTCTCCTAAGGGAGTTTAAAGGAGCTTTTGGTCAAGGGACATCGGCGATCTCCCTCGGCGGTTGAAGGAAGTACTCTTGTGCCCATACTTCTTGTAAAAGTGATAACTTAGTTATTGTTTGCGTTAAAAGTGATACAGCGTGTGTTTAGAATGTTTCTATTGAATTAAATAAATGTCCGGCAACAGTTATGCTTGCTGCTGCACAATACTCACAACCTAGGCCACTTGACACCATGTTTTTCTCGTCTTTCAGGGCGTTTACACAAACCCGACAGCATCGGGTTGAGGCGCCTTGTCGGGCTGTAATATGCCTGTCGTGTTCGTGTAAACGCTAGCCGATCGGACTGAGCGAACGTCGAGTCGGGCTGAGTGACCTATTTGCAGCGTACATGTAAATGAGGACGGGTCCTGCCCGCCAGCGCCGAGACTTGCGCGGGAACACTGGTATATCATGATTTATGCGGTGGCAGCGGGTATAGTATCAGGAAAAGGACAAGTTAAGGCACTGTGCAGTGCAACCTCATCGTAGCGATAAGACCCATGAAATAGAGCTGTTGCGGACAGCAGCGGGAAACCGGAAGCCCGGTTCCGACATGTTCATGTCTCGATTCGACGTTGTGTGTCGTCGTTGCCCCGACTCGTCAGTCAGTTCATGTAAACGCGGTAAGGTCTGGCTCGGTCAGCCCGAATTCCGACTCGACCCACTCGCGTCGGGTTCATGTAAACGGGGCTTTTGTCGTGCTAGTCGTGCAGTGGTCGGTGTGGTCACTCATGACTGACAGTGGCACAGTAGACAAAAGAAAAGCTCAGGAGGTCACCATGCACGAAACGTGGCGTTTCAGTATATTTTGCAGTAGTTCGGGTAGCAGAACCCAGAGCCAACTCGCCACGCCACAAAGGAACACACAGGTAGGCACAGGGTGGCTATAGCGTCGCTGTCAGCACTGCTACGTTAAGCGAGCGCACTTTGATATTTAGCGAGGTGTATGTTTTTCGCATCAAATATATTGAATAATATTTTTATGAAGTGAGCGTTAATTATAATAGCTACGAGCGTAATTAGAAGTTACATCCTTGTACTTGTACAAAACCTTAACACCGCTGAGTGCACCTCTGGCGGCTGCTTTTAAAAAGTCCTTATTTGTCGTGTGACAGGACCACAACTTCATTGAGGCCGAACTCCCTTAGGAAGTCTCGCGCTTCCTTATCCTAAAAAGTTCATGGGTGCCCGTGTGACACGGGTATTAGCCCGCTATTTTTAGCGGGTAAAAAGGCAATGGCGAGTGGAGGGCTGGCGAGGGCTGGCGAGGGCTGGAGGGGGGGGAGGCGACTGGCGACGACCGATTCTGTCAATGCCAGGATTCGCCAGCCTTTACATGCAAAAGTTTAAAACATTTTTTAAAATCTTACCATAACGCAATTTGGAACAACGAAAGTGCTCTAGCTGCCTGGCCAACACAGCAACAAGTATAGTTAGAGGTACTGCAATTCATGAGCGGCCACAACAGAACTAAAGCCGCGACAAAAACGAAACCACCTTCACGTTCATCACATTGCAATGGAAGGCAAAACAGATGAAAAATCGAATCAAATCGAAGTGTGCAACAGAGCTGTCCCCGCATTTTAAAAAAGGCGTTTTGGTTTATTGATTCCTATTCAGCCGAAAAAGAAAGCAAAAGTAGGGACATTTTGTCGTCCCCGTCTGGGTAAAGTCGGGACTCGGGATATTTACTCAAAAGTCGAGACTGTCCCGCGAACTTCGGGACGGTTGTCAACGCTAGGCGGTGCTGACACCCGTCCTGACTCACAGCGTGTGTCAGGACAGCGTGTCAGCATCACCTCAGTATTTCTGAAAACTAAAGAAACAGCATATCTTTCCGTCAGGTGACTTCGTGTCGCGTATCAGCTCCCTTTGCGTAGCTGATACGAGGTGCTGACGCTGCGTATCTGTTCTTAGTTTTTTTTTTTTTTTTGTCGTCCGCGACCGTATATGTAGTCACATATGCGAAAATAAGTTAACTGGTAGTTCAGTGACGTTCTCGTCTGTGTCTTTTTCTCCGGTGTATTCAATCGAGCCTGTCCAAAAGTGTCTTATAAGAAATATTCGACGACGGCTTTTTCTGAAACAGAAATATCGAACTTTTCTTTCCTTACAATATATCACTGGACTCCTGAATAAAAACAACATTGTACTGCTTCAATCGAAAAGAGAGAAGATGTCGTTTGAGCTTGATGAGCTTGCTTCCTAAGAATAAATTGGCTATTGATTTCACACATTATCTTTCCCCATGTCTAAAAGAACTACGCAAAGTTAACAAACACACCTTCTAATCCCATGTTTTGCTAGAACTAGTATTTATAGGTTTTCATTTTTTCCACGTTCTGTGTCCGATTTCAATAGCCGACAAGTACCTTATGATGTACTGTATCAATAGATGCTGATAATTTTCGTTTTAGTGCTTTTTTTCTTACGGTGCTTTTCACGGCACTTTTTTCTCAAACACAGGTGTTTTGTTATTTGTGTTGCCCTTCATGCTTCAGTAGTCTCGTTTCTATATGTGGCAAATATATATATATATATATATATATATATATATATATATATATATATTTATATATATATATATATATATATAGAGAGAGAGAGAGAGAGAGAGAGAGAGAGAGGACAAACAGAGACACCAAAGACAACAAAGGGGAAATTACTTGTACTTACTAAATGAATTAAACAAATGGTAAATTATTGAAATTGAAAGTGGATGAAAAGGCGTCACGTACTCGTGACGCCCAGCTAGGCAGATAGGAAGTTCCACATCCGCCGCCAAGGTTTGTGAGTGGTGGTACTGGCTAACACTCGCACGGTTAGTTCTAGTGGTAACACTTAAATACCCTAGAAAGTGTAACTCAGTTGGTTAGAGCATCGCACGCTGAATTCTAAGACGTGGGATAGTTCTCCACCTGCGGCATGTTGTTTTTTTCATGCACTTTCATTTCCAATAATCTATGATTTATTTATTTCAATTAGTAAGTACAATTTCCGCTCTGTAGTCCTTGGTGGCTTTGTTGGCTTCTTATGATATGATGCATGCATATATATATATATATATATATATATATATATATATATATATATATATAATGAACGAGAAGAACGTGTGTTAACCGAGAGGCCAGATATGTATGCATCATATCATAAGAAGCCAACAAAGACACCAAGGACTACTCGCTTAACACACGTTCTTCTCGTTCATTATATATATATATATATATATATATATATATATATATATATATATATGCGTGCAGGACTGGCTACTCGAAGGCTATTTATTAAAAATTAAGGTGTGTTTTTTGATAGAGTATACGGAAGAAATACTCCGCTTACCTGACAAACTTTTCTCAAACAACATCGCGCTTTTGGCCCAAATGGGACGCGCTAATAAGAATTTAAACAAATTAAATTATGGTGTTTTACACGCCTAAACGACTTTCTGATTAGGGGGCACGCCGTAGTGGAGGACTCCGAAGATTTCTACCACCTGGAGTTCTTTAACGTGCACCTAAATCTAAGCGCACGGGTGTTTTCGCATTTCGCCCCCATCGAACTGCGGCCGCCGTGGCCGGGATTCGATCCCGTGGGCTCGTGCTTAGCAGCCCAACACGATAGCCACCAAGCAACCATGGCGGGGGCTAACAAGAATTAAAAAAGAGCATAATAAATGCAAGGTTTCTCTTTCGAAAGGGTGCACTGGCGTCAGCAGTTCGTTGGCACATACTCATTTGCATAGTATTGCGAAAATTCCTAAACTCTAATGTGATCATGAATTGTTGCGCGGCGTTCTCTGCTTGCCTCACATTCTGTTTGCCTGTACAGGCGAGATCTTACCAATTATACTTTTTGGCCTCAACTTTTCTCTTTCCTTTCTTTTTTTCTTTCTATTTCGTGTTTTGAGAAGTCATGTCCTTCCACCTCTCTGTCATGGCCTCAGTTTCTAAGACTCGTTAAACGTAGGCCTTCCCTTCGGTGATTAACGCCAATCGATACGTTACCTGTGCTGCTCTATTTTTTTTTTCGCATCACAAATGTCAACGCTTCTTTCGACCATGCTTGTATTCAGCTTATTCCGTGCGATTGACGCGGTATCGATTAGTGCACCAATCTCAGAGGCACAGGATAAGGAGGCCCAAGTATGCCGGCCCACTCCCGGATAGAAGGCTTAAGATGCGTCAGATCTGCTGAAAGGCAATAAGACTAACAAAGCTGTCAACAGTCAAGTTAGAAAGAAAAATAACTTCAAAAGTTGGTTGCTTCGATGTGCGTTGTGCTGAGGCAACAGTAATATTAAGGCTGCAACACAGTGATCCTCGAAATGACACACAATGTAACTTATTTTCTCCAAGTGCACCACTTGTTCAGATGAGCAAGGTGACGACTCTTGACGGTGACGCTTCCTGAACGTTCAAGATGCCGCGAGGGCTTTGCGAACACAGCGGGGAGAATTTAAACTGAAATCAATATACAATAGCTTCAATTCCCAGTACTTTATTTATGCATGCGGAAAGTGCGATTATTGCGTCCAACAGGTGTCGCTACACGAGTGTAGCGTGGTACTATATAACTTGGCTACAAACGACACCGCTTATCTGACGGAAGCGGTGCACCGTTGAGGCGCGGAGTTCAGGGCACCAAAGGACCTGCATGCAGCGCCACTTCCATGCATTCAAGTGGAGATTCGCGTGCTGATGGCTGGCGTCTGCCCGCAGGCCCTCAGTCCTGTAACCACGTGCGCGTACTCCAAACAACCCCTGTGCACAGCGCTGCGGTGGCGTGAGCGCTCAACACCGTTTGTGCCGGTTCACAATGAGGCGGCGAGCGGCGACGCACTGCCCTCATCAGAGGTTTCGCGAAGCCATCTTCTTGTCATCGGGTAAGCACGAAGACCCCGTGAAAATGTGCGAGCGGAAGCCACGGCTCCGGGTCGCCGATCAGTCACGATTCTCCAAAAGGTCACCGAACATGGCTGAGTAGCTCGTTTAGGTTTTTGTCCTCAGATCGCCCGAGAGCGGCTTTTCCTGGCGCATTCCTTCTTCTGGTCCTTTCAAAGCCGCGAAAGAACACTATAGAAAAATTGGGAGAGTAAAAAGGAAGCAGGGCGAGAAACAAAGCTGAGAGAGTTATTTCGTTAACTGCCGGCAACTGGCCGGCAGGGATTCTATTTTTTGTGTGAAATAAGCGCAAATGACGTGACAGAAAAGCACTTACGCAAGCGCTTGCTTATGGTGTCGTTGCGCCTATTTCACGCTGAAAGAATAACGTAGTGCCAACTGACCCGTCGTACGCCCCTGCATGAACACTCGGTAGACCCCCCCCCCCCCCCCCCTTGGGCTCATAGAGGTTGCGGCCCTGCATCAACTCTTCATGTGGAATAAGGATCACACATCCCTTCTTGGCGCCCAGAGTGCCGGGCATGCAGCGCCCTGTCTTGCATCATTGACGAGCGTTGCACGCATGCGCTTTTCACGGTACAACAAAACGCACCTGCAGTGCCTCATGGTACTCACTATGGGTCAGTCATATATTGTTGTTGTATTCAAAATATGATATACTTGTAAAATAAAGAACGACTCGCGCACTTGATTGTACTCGAATGAAAAGAGAAGCGTCGGCGCACCACTTCCACCAAGCCGTAGCAAATGAAAAGGGCAAGGACGTAACAAGAATGGAAAGTTAAACCATGCTTTGAACGTCACTCTCCCCTGCTTTGCACAGTCCCTTTTCTCCAAGGCAAATTAAGGATGTCTGAGCAGTACCTGACGCTTTAATATGGCCGATTGTTCCGACAGATGTAGCAGTAATATAAATGACGATGAGAATATTATATATACAGAACGAAGGCTATGGTGTGCCGACTTTCCATTTGATAGCACTTACACTCCATGCATGTGTTCATTTATGGAAATTGTCATTGCCGAGAGTGCCTTAATTATTCGCGGCCTTCTCCAGAGGTCCAGCCGCTGCTGTAATGTCAACATTACATGAAACATGTACATCTCAACGCCGATGTCGCATTACACTGACAACCATTGTTATCTATATGGGAGGGGTAAAATAATATCAGGAATGTGCCATCGCACGCTATATTGTGAATGTGGAGGACGCACTGCGCATTCATAAGGTACTTCCAATACCTTATAGGAATGCGCCGTTCTATTTTCTATGCGACAAAAACGAGCTGTTTCTGTCAGAGAATCTATTCAAGAAGAGGTCAGATGAAGCGTAGACCAAGTTTGGAAGGGGAAGGGTGCAGGAGACCATATGGTATATTGATATATTAGTTGTTTTTATTCGTACCCTGGTTGCGCTAGCCACGAAGCGCCTTGAACATGCGTGCGCCGACGGAAATTTGAATTTTCATCGTAATCCTCCCAATTTGCTTTCGGTCCGACTGTATATTTAGGGTAGCCACTCGCTTCACAATTTTTTTATATATATTTGGTGATAGTTTGCTCTTTTGCCCCCTTTGTTGGTTTCTTTTGTCCCTGATTCTATTATGTGAACGCGTAACAGACGACGCCGTTCTTCTCGTACACTGATTTCACTGCACTGAGTCTCTCGCTGAACTTATTATCGATCTGTAGATACTTCCACGTCAGCTTCCAGGTTTACACCACTCAATAAACAAAAGCAACAACGATCATGATGGGGTCATCGTTAATGTAGCGGCATCAAATAAGGAGCACTGCAAGTTGAAGACACTGATGAGCCTGTAGTCACTTCAAGGCGCATTTTGAAAAGACGCTTCAGGGATCCGCAGCGCTGGCATGGAGAAATTGCGTAGGATTATCCATTGTTAGAGAAAACACTGGGTCAGTATAAAATTCGATATAATTTAGATAATACTGCTGCATTATTGGACAAAATTTGATCTATACGAGGTCCGGTTAACGCAGACAATAGTAATGAAAGATTCCCATGTCTGGCATTGTTTCGAACTTAAAGCGGCTACGATGCAAGAAGATCCGACCGTGTACAGTCCTTTGTTGTTGTTGTTTGATGCGAAAGCATCAAATGGCCCATTGAGCGGGAAAGCCGGCGTCTTCAACAGTGAAACGGCACCTAAATTCGCATTGGCTGCGACGCCATGTCACGTGCGCGCCTCGACGGAGCAGAGCGGGCGAAAGGGAACAGTTGCGTGAGAGGAAAGGGCATCGAAAGGCGTTGCATGAGGAGAGAGGGCATCACCGCGACGCCCCATCACCCTCGCTCTCGGAAGCCTGTGTTATCCGTGCGTTCCTTGTCTGCGCAAGCTCTCGCCTGCGTTCTATCTTCGCCTCGGTAATCGGTCTGGAGAAATTAATATATAACAAACAATAAATATCAAAGCAAGAACGCTGGCAGTAGTGAATTTCGAACCTACGACCGCTGGGCTTAACTAGCGCCTCCAAGATAGCAGACCTGTGCACTCTGCTTTATGGCATCATGCTACTTGGTTCACAATTTCCGTTGCCAAGCTCGGCGTGACGAAAGCGGTGACGTCAAAATCACCGCGACCTACTCGGGAGCGTTCCCATTAGGTTTTATGGCAGTCGGGCAAGGTAGCATGACGTCACGGATCGAAGTGCACTGGCCTTGTGGCCAAGCGTCTCAACGCGCTCGCTTGCCCGCGAGGAGCTCAGAATTCCAAGGACCGCTCAGCGGCGTTCAATTGGACTTTAGCGGTTTCGCATACTTCTTATACTTTTCGAATTGTATTTTGTGTTACAATTACAACTTGATGTTTGACACACAGCACTTCAAAGCAAGCGTTGCGTTACACCAATATAGATTGTAGCAATAGTACTGCTCCGGTGCCTGGACTCAGTGGGCATTCTCGTGGTAAACAAGGCTATGGGGGAGTTAGGTCTGTCTCTGTACTTGTAAATGCTGTGTTTCAAGTGACTCGTCTTACGTATATGTAACTGCAGAGGTACTTAACTTGCGCATCCCCAAAGCAGGTGTGCTTGCATTCTTCTCTGTTTTGTGTCTGAAGGAATAACTTCGCTGGCATAGATGCAATTGCAACTCTACAGATCCATATTTAAGGTGCATCACGAAAGGGAATTTCGGAAACGTTTCAGTGAGATTGCTTCAGGTATTTTCCAAGAAACCGCGCACCCAGCTTCTCGTTGCACGAGCGTAATCGAGGGCGCAGAACACGAATTCAGAAGCGTTGTTGCCATCGACCTAGGACAGTTCGCATGAAGGCAGATTGTTCGCGGTATAATTACTATGTGCGGTGCAAAGGGATACTAAATGATGCCATCTACAATCAGGCACCAAATCAAGACAAATGGCGTCATCTACACAATGCGGTGAGAAGGCAGCGAGAGCCTTGCAGAAAGAGAGAGAGAGACGAAGAGGGAAAGGGAGATGAATAAAGGACATGCTCAATTGACTACCCTACACATGAGGAAATGGAGAGGGTTCAGAAAGATAGATGAGAGAAAAGGAAATGTGAGAAAATAGTGAAGACGCAGCAGCGTGAAGACACTCGCAGAAGAGTGTTTGCTTGTGAATGCTCCGGAATATCCGGTATAGGCATGAAGCTGCCATTTCTTGCAGCTCATCCTCAGCGGCATACCGTATGTAAGAATGTTACCTTGTTCGACATTGGCATCGGCTGTATCTGAACCGCCTTGGTAGTTCAGTGGCTATGGCGGTCTGCTGCCGGGCACAAGTTCGCGGGTTCGGTTACTCGCTGCGACGGCCAAATTTCGATGGGGCGAAATGTAAAAAAATGCTCGTACTTAAATTTAGGTGCACGGTAAAGATCCCTAAGCGGTCAAAATACATCCGGCGACCTCCACTACGGCGTTCCTCATAAGCTACTGTGCATTGTCAGGACATTGAACCTCATAGTTTAATTTTTCGTCTATGTGCCTCTCGGGTAGCGGGTTGTACAAAACACTACCGTTTTGAACGGAGCATGGCCTCAAGGTGGAGCACATACCTGCGCGAAAAATGTCTTATGGCGGGGCGGCAGGCTCTGGCTTCGAACTTACCACTGCGCGCGACGGACGTGTAGCGTAGCACCGGGACGCTTCGGGAGCCGCACGTCCGCGGCGGGTGGTCTCCCGCACTGGCGCGCAACCGGTAGATCACGCGCAGGGAGGCGGCCGCCGGGCCACTAATCATTTTCATTTGCGGCCAGCCCGCCCTCACGCCCGCTGCACCACCGCAGCTCCTGCTACTGCTCGTACTCGTTGAAAACAAGGCACGCGTGGCTCAGTGCCCCTTCTTTTTCGTCGCCTCTTTCTTGGACTTTTTCTTTGTTTCTGGAAATTCCACGGGTCCGCTGCAACGAAGTGTCTACGCGTCCCGAGTGCCTGCGCCGCCGCCTTTCTCGCTGGCGACGTGGCACTGTTACCCGGCGTCCTCGACTGTGTCTGCGAACCAGCGTCTTCGCCTCCTTCGTTTGTCGTCGTCTCGCCGTCGTCTATCATTGTCTGGCCATCGCTGACGCCTCACTGCCATTCCAAGCCGCTCGAAGCGCCGCCTGGGCGTCATCGGTCCACCGGCTTCTCGGGCATGCGCCTGAGTCCCTTCGTGGGCGGACGCGCGGTTGAACTACGTCCACGGCTGGCTGCCCTGTGTGTGGCCCTGTCGTTACGCAGACCGCCAAGCATTAGCTGTGGCACGAGGCGGAGACGCTCCCTTTTGCCATCCACGTCGCAGGCCGCCTCCCCCTTCAGATGTCGCCGACGCCACTCCGGTTTCTGACCTTCCTATTTAGGAGAACGAAGCCGTGGCATGTGGCGCGAATGTTGAACTCTCCAAGTAAAGTCGTCATAACCCGCCGACTTTGCGCACCAGAGCATTTGTTGTCTGTGAGCCGTTAACGAGGTAGAGATCTATGCTCTCGTAAACCAACGCCGTGAGCTGTTAGATGGGGTCACGGCTTCGCACGTAAACTCGCACGACAGCGTCACACCCCCTCCTTGCGAGGTCTCCTTTGCGCGTTGCCGCGACCACACCCTCTCATTCTCGACCGAGGCTTTCTATTGAGCTGTCGAGAGACCACCGCCGGTGACTGGACTAGGCCCTTGCGCATGCTCATAATGTAGCCGTGCTTTTCGAATCACGCCATTTCGTTTGCATCGTTGCGTGCAACGATAAAACTCTCTTGCCTGCCGTGACGACTCCGCTGTGCGCCTTTGTATTTGTCGGAACCATAAGTTCAGGCTTGCGTCGTGCACATGAGGTGATGGAATGTTCAAAGGCGGCTTTAACTACCGGATATCCATTTCCTGTTTATAGCGTTCCTGTCTAGCGCTGTTCCATGCTCATAACAAGCAAGAAAATTACGATTTCGTTGGCAAACAGAACTGAGTGTTTGTTGACATCATCATGCAAAGCTCGAAAGCAATATATGCTGTATCTTAACAAGCAAGCAGGACTTTCGAAAATTTCTAGCGAACCCATCTTGTTCGCTACTGGCGTTATATTTTCGTTCTCCTTCCTGTTGCTCTCCGGCACCGCGTTGATGTGACCTGTCCAGGGCGGATCCAGAAGCTCGCTGTAAGTGCCGCCCTTTCAAGCGGCGGCCTCATGCAAACGGCAAGTGCGAGCAAACTTTCACACGGCGCTGTGTTCATTATGCAAAAATGTGAGGCGTGGAGACTGGACACAAGAGAAGACCAACTAGCTCAGCTTTCTGTCGTTCTGAGCTGCGTTCATCCTAGAACTAGCCACCAGGCCCGTCCGGCAAAAGAACTGAGTGCCAGCTTCATCAAAGTAGCGAGATGCCCACATGTGTAGCATACAAAGGGTATGGCCACCTGTGGTGTCATTTCCTCCGAAGTGTCGATCGCCTCAGCCCAGGGAATTAAGACTGTGCAAAATGTCGCATCCTCGCCGACACGCACTGGCTGTCAACGTGCGGCAACCGCATGATCTTTGTAGACACGCAGCGTGCTTCCGTCAATGGTCCGCTGACCCACGTACATTACTTGATCTGTAGCATTTGTCACATTCTCAATAGCAATGTGGTAAGCTTTATCACTAAAATCACATGTGGTCTCTCCCATTTGGGCGCAAATGACATGGTCTGCGGAGTTTGCCACTGCCAACACGGTACAGTCATTGATATTTTTGAAGAGTTTCCTTAGAACGTGAAGCGGCAAAGCTCTCTTTAATTATGTCCTATACACGGACTCATAGAGGCCTACAATATATATATGTGACCCAATTATGCTCTAGGGTGTTGAATATTTCTTCGCACTTTTAGGTGCCCAGGAAGACAACACAGCAGCATAAACCTGGATTACTTCTGTTGGGGATTGGGAAGTTTTGGAATCGATCCAAACATAAACTACTGCACCGGGCAGCCATGGAGAAGAAAAAAAAATGGCCTTTCTGTTACGCTTAGTTGGACTCCGTGAAAGCCAGGCTGACCATGTTCGCTTAACCGCGCGCTTGTCCTGCTTACCTGTCTACGACAACATTGTAAGACTGGGGAAGTGCAAGAACAAGAAGAAAACCTGCGGTGCACAAGTCTCAGACGACTTTCACTATCAGAGCAGCAAGGCAAGCAGCAAACTTCAGTAAATGAGAGAGCGAGAGAGGGATATAAGGAAGGCAGCTGGACGTTAACCAGTCAATTATCACCAAAAAGCTCTCGTACGAAAAGCTTCCTAGAACGCCAAGTGACAACAGGCTACCAAAGTAGTAGCTCTACCTTAATTTTTTGTTTAAGTTGAAAAAAACCTGGCATATAGTAAGGCAAACGAAGAGCAGCAGCGTGATACGCAAATCAGGCGGCGCGTGAAACAGGCAGGAAATGGGATTGAGTTCACCATCATGCATGTTCCTGTCGTTTCTCTTTGAGCAGCAAGACTCAACAGTTCTCCTCAAGAACTCTCAAGCAATAAAGGACACTAATCCTCGGTAGGATCATTGAATGGCTATATAACGAGGGCACGGAGCCGTTCGTGGGCGACACGCCTTCTTGCGATGGAGGGCAGAGGGTTTCGAACAGAACTTGCTAAAAGGGTAAGGGTTCTAAGGAATGAAGGTCTAACGTATAGAAGCGCAACACACGTCTTTTAATGTGATAAGCAATCTTTGCGAAATTCATGCACTTTTAGGGGACTTTATGTCTATCTATCTATCTATCTATCTATCTATCTATCTATCTATCTATCTATCTATCTATCTATCTATCTATCTATCTATCTATCTATCTATCTATCTATCTATCTATCTATCTGTTTTCCCGCTAACTTGGGTCACTGTCTACGTATGAGTCCATAGTCCATATGTATGAGTCCATAATCCATAGTTGTTACAGCATCGGGCTGCGGTGATGAGGGAACAGAATTTTAAACCAACAGTTGGACCGGACCGGCTTGGGGTCTCTAGGTGCGTCTTAGTAAGCATGTGCTGCTCTTCAATGAACCTCTTTGACGCAAACCAGGGTCACTGGGTATTTGCCACTCTTCAATGAACCTCTGACGCCAACTTGTGTCACTGGCATTGTGCCACTGGGTATGAACGACTCTTCAATGAACCTCTTTGATACCAATTTGTGCCTCTGACTTTATGCCTTTGGGCATGTGGCGCTCTACAATGACAAAAAGTATATGTATTTAAGATTTACCATGTGCTGGGCGGAATAGAACCCGCGACATATATGTTGAGATATGTAGTCGGAATATAGTGCATGCACGCAGGCACCACGCGCGAATTCCTCGGCATCACTACATGGCACCGCGTGTTCAGATGGGAAACGCGAGAGATCAAGGCGGCTGCAAACATGCTTCACATAAGACGCGTTTCGGTGGTGACAATATGTCGTGTCGCTACATTGCTTCAATGCTAATCACAATAGCATCGGCATTCATCGTGAGATAGATTCCTGGAATTTATTTTATATTGACTTTTAACCGCCATTCATCTGGTCAGGCTGCATAAGTTTTTTGGTTGGGTTGGAAATTCGCAGGAAGACACGAATCAAAGGAGACGACGGATTAAGTGGTCGCTTGTTACCCCAAGACGGGATGCGGGTACTCGAACCAACCAACGGAACGAGAAAGTGCGCGAATCCTGTCAGCCATGGGACACGCAGCTTGGCCTGACGGAGTTGTTCGCCTCCGCGGGAGAGGGGGGGACGAACGTAGCCCGGCGGCTGATCGCCGGCCGTGTTTCCTTCGTTGTCCATCCGCGCGTGTTTGCTTGCGAAGTGCTCGCCCCCGGCGTGCGTGCGTCTGTGCGCCTGAAGGAAGCTCGCCTTTCGCTCTCTCCCTCGCGCTGCTTACGTGAGTGACCCTGCGTTCGGGCGCGGCGGCGCCTTTCTCGCAGGCCCTCGTTAGGGGGTGAATTAATGGCGTTCCGTCAGGCGACGAGTTTCACACCGATGGCGAGAGGCGATAAGCGGCACCGTTGCCTGCCGCCTCCGGCGGCGGCTGTGTTTGCAGTGGCCGCGCTCTGTAATCAATCGGAGGAGGCGAGGAAAGCTGGGGGAGGCACCACCACCACAGCCAGCGAAGCCGGCTCTGGAACAAGCGCTCACCAGCCTGTTCAACTGGACGCGCTCTACCCCCACTCCGCGCGCGCGCGCTTACCTGGCGCTAATTCGGCCACTACGCACATGGGACGCACCGAAGGAGCCGGGCACGAGAGCCCCGAGCTACTGCTCCCACGGTGGTGTCGAGCCAAGCACGATGCTCGCAGCGCCTTTGCACGCGCGCCCAAACTGCGCTCTGAGCTGTTGTGCTCGCTGCCGCCGAGGACGCAATAACGAGCGGATAATAGATGGCCATTAACACTGCATCTGCCAAGTTTTGAACGCTGGCTGCCGTGCTTGGCGCATGTCTGGGTATAACTTGTACACTGCTCACGTTGGGTGTCCCCTATGCGCAGCTTTCTTTCCAAACGGCGGCCTGTTGGGTACGGGCATGCGCGCGCTTTCTGTCTCATCCGGAGTGCTTGCTTTGTTCTTGTCTCGTAATTGCACGGCGAGCACGGCGGTTATCTCTTTCGTTTTTTTTTTCTAACCCGCAGGAAGAAATAAGCGGTGTTTCCTTTTATCGCTAACCAAGATAGCCATCAGGCACCTCGGTCAGCGGTGTGATGACACAATGCCTCCGCGCTTCTGGGTACACGCGCGCATTGCAGCTGCCGCCCTCGATTAATCGATGGCTTTGCAAAATACTCCTTCTCTAGCGCGCGGTGATTTTTCTTTCCTCCGCAGCGGGGTACACCGCAGGCCTCCGCTCAGCCCTTGCTGCCACCTACTGCTTCATGCGTGTCTGCGCGCCCAATTAAGAAATCTCCCCCGGAACGGGATATTAGCCGCGGCTTCATCTGCAGCCGTGAACCACCCCCGTTCTTCGCTGCTCCGAAGACCCCGTGGCGTTTGCCTACGCGAACGCTGTCTCAGCGGAATTTAGGAGAGCGGGACGTCTCGCATTAATCTATGCAATATTAATTTCAAAACTGATCCCTGCGCATTACCTATTAGCGATTGCTTCCATTAAACTTCTTTTTATTATTGTTATATTCTCGCCAAGGTAATCTGCCTCCTCCTGCATTTCTGTCCTATTTTGTTTTTCTTTCCTCTTTTGTTTCTACCTCCCGTAGAACCTTACCCCCGCATATCATTACCCCTTCTCTTATCGGCGCGGAACGAGGCTGCTAAGCGCGCTTGCAGTGGTAAGTACTGACAAACGCACATGCGTCAAGCTGTACTAGGAAATAAACAGTAACATGTTCAATATATCCGGGTAATTTCATGGTACAGCAGCGTGTCACTGCATATGCCTATGACCAGAAGAGCAATTCTTAAACGTTAGAGCAGTGAACCGGTGGCGTCAGCATCGCGGTAATTATTCAATAAAAGGAGCTCAACCTGAAGGGTTTTCTCTATGCGAGGGGAAGGGTATTGAACGCAAAAATATAAAGTGAGGGATAATATCTGTACATGTGAGCGAAAGGTAGATACAAGTGCCCTAATCAACCCCCCCCCCCCCTACACACAGCAAAAAGATCTTTAGACTAAAAAGTGTTGCAGTATACAGACGATGCTTTACTTTTTAATGATATGTGCAACAATATTAAGAAGTGAATAAAAGTACATGTAAGAAAGACAAAACGCAGATCCAACGCCAATTAGTAGTTCAACCTTTCAAAAGGAATTTTTTTTATTAAGAAGAACACAGGTGCGCTTACTTTCATTACATTGTCGGTCAGAATACAAGGGTTGTATATATAGGCCCGTTCACTAGTACTTCTTTCATTCGGCGTAAACGTATATCGGTCGTCTAGCACACACACACACACACACACACACACACACACACACACATATATATATATATATATATATATATATATACACACACGCCGGGAAATCGACCCATTCACCAGACAGCAGTCACGCAGAACCCGGTTAGGACAGGCAAATACATATTCACTTTAAAAAGGCAGTTTTATTTAGACCATTATTTTCCCCCTTTCTTTTTGCACCACAGAATCAGGGGCGAGGGAAAATTCACTGCAGCAAGCAGCGAACTGATGAACGCCAAGAATAAGCATATTCTCCAAGCAACAACAACAAAAAGAAAGCGCTCTAGTGGCCAACAGAAGTATGTCGACTATAATAAATGTAGGCTCCACTCTAAAACTTCTGTTTCTTTCAAGGTCTCAATGCGCCATTATTTTTTACTTTCATCAAACAGCAGGCCTATAATTTTCCGCCAGCGAATAAATCCACCGAAATTTCGAAATACATAGCTGTTTACGGGCTGTTCGGATATAGCGCCAAGGCATATATAGCACTGGGCGCAATGCGAGAGAAACGCGCCTTTTCCTGCGGGCTATACGAAAATGTTTGCATCTTTCTTTTCTGCCCTGAGCGAGAACATTTGCTGGCTACGCGGGGCGTGCCGAAAGGGGCGCGAACAGTATTATGCATACATGACCGGTACACACGCCACCACCGAAACATTTGTTTTGTTTCATCTTGACGCCTCGGTTATATACAGGAACTGCCGGCAACAGGGCAGACCATTGGCGTGCCGCTCGCCATTTTCCCTCTCTGTTTTTATTCCAGCCCATTCAATTATAGGGTTCCGCTCAGGTCCCGTTCCTCTTCAAAGCCCTCGGCGGAATGCCCTTGTCGGTGCCGCTTCTTGGCAATTTCGATCCTCGTCGCGCCAGGCTCCCCTCTCGCCCCACAGGATCAGCGCTCCTGTAATCGAGGAACGGGGTATATCGCGCGACCGGCATACCGTGGCGCCTGCCTCTCCCGTGCGAGGGACACGCCCGGCTGTCGCTGACGGCCGCTTTAAGGTGGGCCTGCGAGTCGGCTTAATGCGCGGGCCGACTACGACACGTGAACGAGAGACGGGGTTGGGCGACACCAACCAGTGGCCTCTTGCGCGGATGACGGAAGACCATAATGTGCAATGCAGGTAATATATCACATTAGCCCAGCTGCACTGTCTATAGATCCTGCAGGTCGCACGCACGCACACACGCACACACAAGAAAAGCTGCAGAATAAGTGGGTGCGCTGTGCCTCTAGGGTTCACTGGTGGCGGGACATACCAACATCTACAAGTAATAAATAGCAATACATGGCTATACGTTCAAACCATTTTGTCTGCGCAGTGCGGCTCCATGGCTATTCCTAATGCACAAGGCGGTAGTGAACACCTCAACGTGGCGCCGTCTTCACCTCTATATATGTGTGACATGGTAAACAGCAGCGAAGAAAAAAGAACAGAACATACTTTTATTGGAGCGTGTACGAGACTATTACGCCTGTATTTAACTGTGTGGAAAACTTGGGTAGGCGTTTTTTTTCTCGCACATATATGTATCGTTCGTATTCAAGAATTATTACGTTGCAAATGGTTGTTTTCGATTTCTTTTTTAATGTTTTGCTTCAAGCCCGAGTGGTGTCAACGCAGACAACACAGTCAACGTCGTACGTATGGACCACCGCGGAAGAACGTGGAGGTCAGCTACCAAGTCTTCTTCGTCCGAAGTATCAGCAGCGTTTTGCATAAACAGCGCGCACTTTGGAGAGCAGTGCGCACGAGGAGGGCCGCACTGGGATCCAGATGAAACGAAATGCGCCGCAACGCTCAGCCTGCCCGCCGCTTCGAATGTGGAACGTCGCGCCAATATACGCGCGCAATCACGTGACCCCTCTCGGCCCATCACGTAGCCGCGCCGCTCAGCTCCCGCTTAGCCGCGTGTATCGCAGTGCGTATTCAACATGCCGGGGTAAGATACCGCATCTGCACGCCGGTTTTCGAGCTCGACGAGCTGATTGCGTGATAAATGGACCGCCCTTGTAATGGCCGTCCAGGAACTAAAGAGCGCCCACTTACGCGGAGGGCCCGAAGGGTGGCTCGCGTTCCGCAGGCTGCGGCTGGCGCCGGCCAGTCTGCGCACCACGCGCGGCCGCCGCGAGCTGATGTCCGCGCGCGCACTGCAGCAACGTCGTTGACATGTACGCCCACCTAAAAGGGAACGCAATTCAATCAAGTAATGGCGGAGTTTCTGGTTTACTTTTTCGTAATACGTTATTATTTGAGCATGATTAAAACTAACGTGCAACTTTCTAACTTTTTTATTAGTAATCGCAGGTATACGAGAACCAGCGGGCGCCATCAAAAACGCCCGATTTTGCAGAAACAGCCTGTATTGCTTGCTGTTTTAAAGCGCAGCTTTCTTCGCCTACATCTCCGGGTTTGCCGTGTCTAGTGCGTCTGGCCTAGTAAAGTGGGCCGATTTCGGAAGGGTCTGATACTAAACTGGACCTATCCCGAAGACACGTGTAATAATAGTAACGATACTAATAATGAACTTGGCCAACCCCGTAGATAGTGTAATCAAATGTGGACCGATCCCGGAGACTGTAATCGAAAATGGTGACTAGCTGGGCCGATGGTTACTCCGATGCACGCGTGTCCACGCAACGATGTTTACGTGGTTTATAACGCAAGCAGATCCTGCAGGCATTGCAATCCTGATAATAATGCTATTGTGTTATTGTTCAGCCTCTGCCTCTCCACCCCGGTTCGGTGTCGTTGTTTCACCGACTAGACTCACCCAGGGGTCTCCAACGCGAATGCAGCGTGGAGGGAAACACAAAGACATGTGATTTAGGGCGAAGTGGTTTCGAAAAGAAGCACTTGCGTGGTGCCGCTGGTTTATACGCCCCAAATTGAGTTTGTATGGTTCAATGCGACCCTTAAAGGAAGGGGGTGGAGGAGATGGGGGCAGGGGGGTCAGAAACATACGCCTCGTCTAGGAGGCGCAATTGATCCTGTCTTTGCAAAAGGAGAAGACGTGTTAAAGGTCAAGCGTTACGTTTTGTACTTCTCTGTGCATAGCCCTGTATTTGAACTTCTACCTGCACCGTTCGATTAAGCGCGTGTCAGTAATTGAGAGTTTGATGGAGGTAGCCGAGAAACTTCACGTGCACCGGTTCTCATAGTGCGCAGGATCCATATTTTTTAAGGTAAAAATCAATTGAGAAGGGGGGGGGGGCAAGAAAAAGAGAATGTAGCAGCGAGACCGGCCACGTGCAATGAGCGTTGACGTGACATATGGAATCTCGTGGATGTACAGCGACATGTCATCTGGCCGGCAGATAGTTCTGTGCCCGTTCTGGCAAAACAAAAAAACAAAGTGAACCGAATTACCCGTGCCTGCGAATCAGCGCCGCGCACAACTTCTGGCACGTTTTATAAAGGCCTACTACAAATGCACAGGGGCTCTCTTGTATCTATGGCTAGCAATTGAGATACTCACCAGTAATATCTAGTGTGGCTGACTAGGAAACATCAGTGTTTCTGGGCAATGCTTCGTGGCTTCTGTGATTTACCGCTTCCTGTAAGCTGATAAAAATATGTATGGTCACAGCGCTGATCACCTTCGCTTCGGCAAAACCTCTCGACTTAACCCGATGGGACGCAATTACATCACGTAGTATATAAGGACGATCACCACGTTGTATGTAGAGCAATCTTTGCTTAAACGACCAAATGTTGCAAGCATTTGGACTGGCACAGCCCCATCGTGACTTAGCAAATTCATAAAGCACAATTTTCCTGTGTAAACGAGAGTTACAAGCGCACAGTACACTGCGACCAGTACGTGAATATATTTTATTGTGCAGTAAAGTAGAAAAAGCATTGCCTGGACGCCATCAGCGTATGCTGCATACATAACGACACACGAACCTTGCGACAACGATGATTTACGCAGCTTCCGTATTAAAGGTAAGACAAAAGTAGACTCATTATTCGCGTTGTTGTTGACTATTGCGTGGTTTGCTAAGACTTGCTAAGGTTTACCAGGGTTTGTTCCGCCCAAACTCCATTGATTGCGGCAAGTCGTTGTGGAAGCGGCGCAAGCCGATAGATCGTGCCCAGTGTGCTGAAAAAGAAATGTGCAAATTCACGGTCGGAAGACGCTGATGTGGCCACGTTGTCTATTATAAATCTTCAATGCGTAGCCACATAAAAAAGGGAGTTCATTACAGGCATGCCTTTGTTCAAAATGTTAAGCTCCAAATCGAACGCAGTCATAAACACATATAAGAAGATGCGTTGTAATAAGACACAAAGGGTTGCGTATAGACAGGAATGCAAGCGACATCTCAGCCTGGTGATACTCTCCACGCCTGAAGCATCACGACACCGCTGCGATTCAAACTGTGTTCGTTATCGGCCGTTCGTTATTGGAACGTGCGCACAGTGCCGCGGACATTCCTGCGACTGCCATTTTGGACACGATACTGCTAGATCAGCGACCGTTATTCCCCACTGACGAATGAAGACTGCGCCATTTCTTTTTATCTCTTAAGCTGATCTTGAGGAGTCTTCCACACGGCAATCGCTTCTGCTGTTCTTCAGCTGAATTAATTGAAGAGGTGACATTACTGGCAATATAAATCGAAATACATATTCAACAAATTAACAAATATTCATTAAACAACTTCTTAATTACTTAACAGCACACGTTGCAACTTAAGAATTCTAGCCCGTGAGTTTGCGAGACGTATCCACTTGAAATGGAACTCCAGGAAGACACTAGTTAAGGAATATTATTGCCCAAATTGGGGGGGGGGGGGCGAAATATATGGGCGTTCCAGATACTTTTGTGCTTCAGTGCATAAAAATGCGTTTTGCTAAATACGTAAGTGGAAGACCAGTGCATTCTTACGGCGAGTTTGATGGCGCACATATCCAACCTGGTCTCATTCTGGAAATTCATTCCAAGTGGATATGCCTTGCAAGCTCACCGGCTGCAATTCTTAAACTGCAATACGGTGCCGCAAATAAATCATGAATAAGTTAACTAATCAATTTTAGTTAAGTACTTGAATATGTGTTTCGATTTCTAAAGCAAGTAATGCCAGCCTTTCTGAATAATCTAGCTCATGAGCTAGAATTATGTTAACTGTAACTGGCGATTTCTAAAAATTTCGGGAAACTTAAAACTGATCATCCCGTATATGACCATCCGCAGCTGACAACCTCTCTGGCACCTGGAGCAAGGCCTGCTTTTGGCACAATTCCGATGTACGCACCTAGCGGGAAGTGTCTAAAACGATTTTTTTTTTGTTGAAGATTTTGCACGTCATGTCCACAACGTGGGCGCGCCCGGTTCACGTTTCTGTATGCTGCTTGAGTAGATGTCGACAAATCAGCAGACAAGCGTCATCAAGCGTGCACAACATTTCAGGGCAGGCACAGTCGTTATGAGCGCAAGTTGAAGCCAGCCGATCAGCATCTTCATTTCCTGAGATACCTACGTGTGAAGGTATCCATTGGGCAACGAGAGATACCCCACGTGATGTAATTTTGTTGGCAGAGTCAGCACTGCTGCACACATCTGTAGAATCAATTTGACTGCGTTGTAATCATGCTAAGGGCATCGCGGTCTAGTCCGTAAAGATGACAATCTTCGATGCGGTAAACCCCTCTTGCACGTATTTCAGTGCAACATTAATAGCGGCTAGTTCCGCAGTTGTTGAGGTGGCTGGATGGGGTATGTACGTCGTACTTGAGCCGAAAGACAGAAAAAAGCTGCAGAGGCGCTTTGACTGCCGCTGTGTACAGATGCATCAGTGAATACTTTAAGATAATCCGGAAATCTTTCGAACATGTGAGACTTAGCCAATTCGAATATTGCTGAAACTGGCATATCAGAATTTTCGTGTACGTCAGAGATGGTGAGGTAAACGGGGAGTACGTGTTTGGTGACATCTTTCGAAAGCGGAGGCGGAGGCGTAACTGAAGCGGCATGTTCAGAAATGTCAGCAGTGTTCATAAGTAATGCCGCCATTTTGCCCATTCGAGAAAACGGGCGGTGAATCAGACGATCAAGGAACGATTGACCATTACATGCGCGCTGCTGATGCTCAATATGATATAGAGCTCCCTGGTCTGCTTGCAACCTCAGGGTTAACTGAAGCGCTTCAGTGAATAATGCAACAAGCTGTGCCTCACGGGGTAATCCAAGCATTAGTCGAAGGGCAACTCGATGATCTCGTTCCAGTTGGGAACGAGATCATCGAGAACTATGTGGTACGTTCAGGACTGCTGACGCATACATCACGCCTGAGAGTATACAGATTACTGGTACACCTGCAGAGCCGTTGTTTGGTCGCAGCCAGCACTTCTGGCAGTCAAGGCGGTCGCATGCTTCAGGAGGAATTGCGATTTGCGTCGTACAAATTGAACGGCAGGGCGCCAAGAGATGTGCTCATCCACAATTAAGCCCAAATAACGGTGTTGTCGCACCCAGGGCTTGATATCGACGCGAGCATATTTCACTCGTTAAAGGCTTAAAGCGCAATGCACATTCGGATTAGTTGCACTGCGCCGTCTCCGTGTTTCTTTACAGGTTTCACGCTTACCCCTCTTTCCTGTGCGTGGGATTGTCCGTCGAACAACACGTTTAGTAACAATTTTAGTAACAACAACACTTTTAGTAACAAGGTCTGAAGGTATAACTTTGTTATTACTTCTGTTCGCTGAGACAATAGGCCTAGCGAAGTCTCGGCATTAAGTCTTTGATGAAAATTATGCTATCGCCGTCGTTCACAAGGTTCCAATGCATGTTAACATGTAACATGAGCTGTGCTAGTTCACCGAGGCAGTGACCCACGCGTCTTCTGCCATATACAACATCGCGCTGCTGATTTGTTTTTTTACCAGTAGCCGTCTGTAAAAAATAATAAATGCAGAGTTAAAAAAAAAGATTTTCAAATAATGCGCCTAAACAAAACGGAGGCTATAATTTACACTATGCAAGGTGGAAAAATGACGGAGTGGTGAAACGCCTTAACGTGGCTGTTCCACTAGTCAGAGGCTGTTCAACTAATAAAACCGAAAGCCATGCTGTCATGCAGAAAAAGAAAATTCCCAAGTTGCTGCACAGGAGCCACCTCCAGACGAATACATGAAGATGCCTGCAATGCTTTGGAATAACCAGAAATGTAAATGGGGTGCCTTTCCCCTTTCTTTTGTAGGGAGCTGTGTGTGTGTGTGTGCAACAGCCTATGCGCTTCAGCTATAATAAGCGGCGTAAGTACTATGGTAGGAGACCATTTCAGTGCGGTCACGCATGCTTTCAATCTTGTTGAAATCTTGTTACTTACTTGTTCAAGTGCCCCCACATGAGTAAAGCAAAGAAAATAATCTCCAGAAGTTTTCTCTAACCATCGTAATCCGAGCCTTTCGAAATCAGCTTTGTTATTTGCAGAGACGGACTGCGCTGACACAGACACATAACTTTATATTGCCCGAATAGTGCTTGAAAGCGGATGAATACGGAAGTTGATTTCCCAACAGTAGCGGTCTGCCCACTGCGAGGGAATGGTTGCGAATTCATACAACGGCTTGCGCAGTCCTCTCTGCGACTGTAATCGGCAAATTGTGAGAGCAAATACGAAAGAAAAAGAAAAGACAACAAGGAAAAGCAAAAGAAATTGCGTCACTAAGCCTTCGGAATTGAAAGCCTACGAGTAATCTGACGTAAGTTCAAGCAGTCGATGCCATGAGGACATGGCCTGAAGCATCACCCTCTGTCACAAGAAAATAAGCTCCTTTCCAAATTTCCAAGTTGATGGAAAGTCAATTTCAGCTGTTCACCACGAATAGAGAGTGAAGGGATTGTTCGAGTTGAACGCAAGGCAAGGATTTGAGGCTCAGGGATCAAAGCTGGCGAAACAGTTTCAAACTAAAAGCTAGCGCAGCAGCGGTGGTCCAGTTTATGAGCCTCTGGCACTGTTAGTTTACTTATTCTGGCTCATCGCCGCCGATACTTTGGTTGTTCCTGCTGGACTTCAGCTTTTCAAATTTTTGCTTTCTAAACTGATAAACTTCCCATATGCTTCATCTTATCTTGATCGCTTCCCATCGGTCACTTCCCTATCGGGTGTCCGATGCAAGGCACTTCGCAGCCATAGCTATTTCTTTCGTATGGTGCAGCTTGCTGAAAGCAAGCGCCCTTCTGGTTCCAGTGTTCTTGCAGCCGGAGTTCCTTCGAGTCCATATTCGCTTTCCTGCCAGAGTGCTGGGTCATCCGCTTGCTTCAGGCAGCGGTCCATTTGTGCGGAGCTTCCTCGCGGCGAATTATCAAAACCTTTCTAGGCTTACAGAGCCACCGTGGAAATTCCCTTCTTGGTAAATTTTCAGGTCAGTGCCGGGAACGCCAGGTGGGGTCGAGGAGTGAGGACGTGTTTACGTCGGCTCCGCGAACAGCCAAGGATTTTGGTGGCTTTTCGAAAAAATGGTCTGTGAAAGGGCTAAAATAGATTTGTGGAAGTGACAAGGAACAGGTGGACACAATTTCTTGTGCCTGTGAGTGGATTTGTATTGATTTTACGGCTAAAAGACTGACCAAAGCACCACGCCGCGCTAACCCTAACCTCGGCATCGGCATGGCCCCGGCCGAGGAAGGAGTCAACAGGCAGCCCCAAGCCACCAGATGCTCCCATCGAGGCGGCGACATGGAAGTGGCGGTGAAAGGCACCGAAAAGGATCCTAAGGGATCCAACAACGAGGGTTAGTTCACCGTTTCGGAGAAAAGGAGGCAAAAGATTGTGCCATGTGGCGCGGAGACGACGAAGGAAGCTCGGTGCGACGCCATTGCACTAAAGAAGGAAGCAGGGAAGAAGCAAGTGGAGCTATCAGTAGCATCGAACCCACCGACACTGTCGGGCACGGGCTAGAAAGTAACTCTACGACTACGGGAAAGCCTCACAGCACTTCAGAAGGCACCAGAAATGAGGCTCGGTAGAGAAGCGCGAGAAAGCGCAGGCGTTAGCCTACAAGAAGCCAAAGGAGACCGCTTCGTTATAAACACCAAGCAAGGTACGATCATCAACAACAAATTATCCATGGAGAATGCTAAAAGCATTAGCAAGATCGACAAGATCAGAATCGTAGACAAGGATTACGAGGTCGTCACGTACGTAAACGCATCGGAAAGCCGCGGGCGTGGAGGTATTCACGGCATAGAGGAGATGTACTCCGACAAAGAAGTGCTGATCAACCTAAGCGAAGACGAAGGCAACCGGAGAATCCTGGAAGCAAGAAGAACGGGCAAAACCAGAACTTTTCTCCTAATTTTTGATGAAGAGGAAGTTCCACCCAAGGTTCTTTTCATGGGGGCTATTCTAGGGTGTTTCCTATACAACAACAGGTGCGAAGTATGCTACAAGTGTGGATGACTCGGGCACAGGTCAGACGTGTGCGACAACGAGGAGCCGAGGTGTAGAGGCGGCGGGGCAACCAGAGCACAAGAAGGACATCAATGCGAACCGCAGTGCCAGCTGTGCGGCAAAAACCACGTCACCGGGGATCAGAAGTGCACGAATTTATTCCGCTCCCCGTACATAGCGAAGAAGAGACAATGGGAGCAGAAACAAGTGGTCGACGAGGCGAAGCAAGAAGAACTCCGTAAAAGCAGGCCAAGGGAGGGATCGAGCAGCTGGATGAGCAAACACTCGGAGTCCTTCCCGAGGCTGCAGACGCCGCAACACCAGACACAACAGAAGGAAACTAGTAACAAGGTGAGCTGGTCAGACAAAGTCTTCCAGGATTCAAAAAAGGATAGCGAGAACCTGGAGCTAAAAGCACTTATTAAGAGACAGCAAGAGAAAATTAGAATACTCATTGAGGATAGGAAAAAGGAGAGGCAATAATTTTTAAACATAATCAAGGAGATGAAAAAGCGAAGGAAGGAAACAGTAAAAAAAATTATGGGGTTTTACGTGCCAAAACCACTTTCTGATTATGAGGCACGCCATAGTGTAGGCCTCCGGAAATTTCGACCACCTGGGGTTCTTTAATGTGCACCTAAATCTAAGTACACGGGTGTTTTCGTATTTCGCCCCCAATCGAAATGCGGCCGCCGTGGCCGGGATTCGACACCGCGAGAAGGAAACAGTACGAGACAGGAAGAGGTTGTAGGGGACAACGAGCCCAAAAAGAAGAGAATGAAGAGAACGGGAGAGAGAGACTCAGACAGCGAAATGGACAAACTTACTCAGGACATTACCCTGATAAACTTTCCCTGATGTTCTTATTGGCCCGTGTTTCTGACCCTGTTAAACGGAGCTATGATGCAATTCATGATACAAACGCGACCGAAATTTGAAAAGAGCGAAATCGACCTCCAATCAGAATTTGAGAAAAAAGGACTTCAAAATGCATTAGCTAATTTTGCTAATTCAAAATGCATTAGCAAAATAACACTTGTGCGTGCGTGCGTGCGTGCGTGCGTGCGTGTGCGTGTGCGTGTGCGTGTGCGTGCGCGCGCGCGCGCGTGTGTGTGTGTGTGTGTGTGTGTGTGTGTGTGTGTGTGTGTGTGTGTGTGTGTGTGTGTGTGTGTGTGTGTGTGTGTGTGTGTGTGTGTGTGTGTGTGTGTGTGTTATAATTACCACCCAGCGTCTGGAGTAGCATGCCAGGTGATCAGCCAGGCTCACGTCTCCAGCTCGTTAAACCTTGCATATCTGTATCTCTAGATATGATTACGCAAGCACAGAAATGGAAATAAAGAAATTATATTTAATGCTCTGTTAACAAAGCTGTCGTGGGAGTGGCTGACCTACGATTAATTTGTTCAAGTGGCGACCAAGTGCGTTTCCATAAGTCACTATTCAATTCACAATCATATAATAGATTGTGAACTATTGGGCTGCCTCTAACATGCAAGATTTGTGTTCTTTCGAATAACGAACAAGGAACAATAAAAAAAGAAACAGGGTGGATAGGACGGCGAGCGCTGGTATTATAGACCTACAGACTCTTTCTTTGCCTTTGATTGAAGTTGCAAAAATATTTATTTCAGGAGTTTCTAGAAGGAGCGAACAGCCTATCGCGGGATGGCATTGGGACAGAGGAGCATCAATCACATAATTCGTAGCAATAACGCAAGACAAAAGCGGAAGAAAAAGAACAAGAAAATCTACGAATTCTTCTATAGAGGCTCACAATTAACTATCGGGTTAGTTGGTTGATGATCGCTAATTTGCAGCCCGCGGAAAAAGGACAGAAAGAGGGCGCGTCTCTTGCTTTTTTTCTTGCTTTTTAAGTTAGTGATAGTGATTTCCTAGAGTGTTCAGAAATGTGCAAACAGCCCTGTACATTACACATACTATGGTGTCCCCCCAGAGCCGCGTGCTGAGCCCTACCTTGTTTAACCTCACTCTAATTGGTCTCCTTGATCACCTTCCAAACACAGCTAAAGTATCAATACACGCGGACGACATATGCGTTTGGGTGTCCGGAGTGATACACGTACAGATGCGCGCAAGGCTCCCAAAAGTTGCCACTCAGACTGTACTCTACGTCCGCAATCAAGGCCTAGAGATTTCATCGGATAAATGTGCACTTGTGGTATTTACGCGTAAGCCCATAACGCACTACAGTGTATTAATCAATGGCCAGAAGTGCATCTGTTTTGTGGCTGTCTTTGTGCGGTGCTCTGATTTCCCTGTTTCTTTTTCTTTTTTGTACACTTACGATAAGCATTGACGACGACTGACTAACAGAACATCGGATAAAGTTTCAGCGGGTCGGGCGCCTTACAGGTACAACGTTTCTTTTTTGAGGACCTGGCTATTACCCTGCCACTACGGTGGTCGGAAGCCGAGAACATTGTCACGAGCCTTATGCTCGTCTAAGTGTAGCAAGCCATATGAATACACTACAGGCCGTAGTGAAAAGTCTGGGGCCTATATAGCAGGCGTCACAAAGCATCATAAAGCGGGCACGTTTGGTTCTCCACAACTCGAAATCAACTACGGCGATTGCAGGGATAATGGCTGACGGTGAAGCCAAGAGCAAGAAACCTCGTCTAGAGGACAGGAAGTATGATGCTACAACAACGAATTATGAGCTAAGTGATGAAAAAGAGATAGATGAAGCATTTATTTTGGTCACGTATAAAAAAAAATGAGCAGAAGGCATTCCGGTTGTCCTTCGCCCAACAAGTGAAGGTACTACATTTTGGCAAGTGAATCGAAACCGAGTGTCTGCGGAAATAGTTTCCGCTGCCAAAGAAAAAGTACAGTCTTTCAAGACGACCAGAGATAGAAGTTTCAGTGACAGCGTTGCTTCCTTAGCATCCGCAAAACGCCTTTTCATGCTCTCAAGTGTAGGCGGCCTAGAAGTCAAGCCCTTCATCCTAGAGTCGTACACGCGAAACGTTGGTAAAGTAAGACATGTGCTTCCGCAGTATACAGACGAGCAACTCCTAGACTTCTTGAAAGATGCAGAAGGGATATCGGCACCCAGACATATAAAGTATTACCGCCAGGAAGATGGAGCAGTAAAGTTGCACCCACTTCACACAGTAATTCTGACTGTCAGCGACGATCGCCCTATTCCAAGAAGAATTTACTTAGATTTCACCAGTCATCCTGTTGAGGGATATCTAGGGCGAGCACTTCGCTGCTATAATTGCCAGCGATTAGGGCACATGGCGAAAAATTGCCGCAGCACACGTCGATGCAAAATCTGCTCAGAAGATCATGACCACAAGGAGTGCAAGGCACTGCTTCAGCCTAAATGTGCCAATTGTGCGGGAATCCATGCCGCTTCCCAGTCAGGCTGCCCTCAGAACAAGGCAGCGGCACAAATGCGTCGACATGAACTTATCCATGGAAGACAACCACGACGCAATGAACCCACCCCAAACCTTGAGATTGTTCATCTAGTGCAAGGTCACTCACCTCAGCGGGCACAGGAACCCCTACAGCTAAGAGAACCAACAAGCTATTCCTCCTCAAGAGAACAACCAATAGTGCAATCAAGAGACCAACCAAGAGGATCACAGTCAAGCGCCCAGTCTTATGCGTCAATGCTACGGAAACCCCACAACAACAGGCAGAAAGTAATACACCAGAAATCTCCAATATTCGCACTCATTATTCTCAGCGACCTTACGCACCTACTGCAGAAGTAACGCCAGTTAAAAGCGAACATGCCACTGCATCGGTGACGCAACTGATTTTGCCAATGCTTTTCGCAGCTCTTAAGGCAATCCTATCCACTCTGTCCAAGGCAAACAACGTACCAGAAGTGAAAGCCTTGTTGCGTGTGGAAGCTGTTTGAATCCCACCGATGGCAACGGTTGTTGTGGTCGCACCGCTGGTGCGATCGGTTGGGAACTCGGCGCTGACGCCCGTGGTTGCACCTGGGTCGCAAGCCCCAAGGGTAGCGTTGGCCTGGCGGCCTGGGGTACAACTGGAAGCATCCGAAGGTCCCGGCAAAGCATGAGTCGACTGGTAACAACAAAACAACTTGTTTATTTTAACATCGCAAAGAGTTGGCGGTCAGGTTGACCGAAGTAGAGAGACGGGAGTGCACTTTACTCAACAGAAGAAATCGGAGCCCCCTTTTGCGTCCGGGGGCAGCTGCTTTTATACTCTCGCAGTTGAGGGCAAGAAGGAACCCCTCAATAGACGAGCACGTGATTGTACAATGAGATAAGGTGACGCATACTGTCGTAGCGCCGCTGGTCGGGCACAAAGACTGGGAGGAGAAGGTAACTTCTACTCTCGTAGCGCCTCTGGTCGGGCACAATGGCTGGGAGGAGAAGGTGACTTCTACTCTCGTAGCGCCTCTGGTCGCGCACAATGGCACATACACTCACACACGCACATGAAGACACGTGGCATCGGAACATGCCTGGACGCGCTTGGCGGGGAGCGTAGCGGCGACGCCGAACGGGCCAAAATGTCTGCCGCTTTGTTGCAGTCGCGCCGGCTAAACCGCGCGTCGTAGGCGAAACGTAACAGACCGCCCCGCCGGGGGAAGGAGATCCCGATGGACAGGGGACTGCATCCGCTGTCCGGAGGGATGTCGCTCGATGATGCTCATAACCGAAGTCGGGCGTCCCTCGACGTTTCTTGAGCGCAGCGCACAGAGAAGGCCTCGTTCTCTCGTTCAGGTTCGCACGGGACACTGCAAAGTGACTTCGGGAGAGTTCACATTTTTGTTCTCGTTCCCGGCAAGCGTTAGAACTACGCTGAAACTCAACCGCTCAGTCAGCAAGCACGGCACAACCCTCACTAAGCCCTGCCAGGCTCTTTCCCCTTTTTATACCACTGCCTAGTTCCTTACAGTAGTCTAGCATCACTCAGAACGCGTCCACAAATTGGAAAATTGCACTAGAAAGCATATCATCACTTTGAAACACTAAACAAAAGCAATATGTTAAAAAAAATCCTGCCTCAGGAAGAAAAACATCAGTAACAAACAATTTTGAGGCTGATTCCTACGTTAGGGGCTTCGACTTAAGCCATCGGCGTTACCGTTGAGACTCCCCTTTTTGTAACGCACCTCAAAGGAATATTGTTGTAAAGCGAGGCTCCAGCGCAGGAGGCGGCCATTTTTGGGAGAGATGGTCTGCAGCCATTGGAGAGGGCAGTGATCCGTCTCAATGATAAACCTCGAGCCGGCTAGATAGCATGACAATTTCTGAACGGCCCACACGAGACATGCACACTCTTTCTCGGTGGCGCTATACGCCTGCTCACGACTGGTCAGCTTACGACTAGCATACAGGACAGGGTGTTCTACTTCTCCATTTTCCCGTTGGCACAGTACAACGCCCATGCCTCGCTCACTAGCATCGCACTGAACAACGAACCCTTTTGTATAGTCTGGCGATCGTAGCACAGGCTGGCTTGTTAGGGCACTCTTTAGGGCGCTAAACGCTCTTTCCTTTGTCTCGTCCCAGACGACTGTTTGGGGCTCTGTTTTTCTTAGAGCATCCGTCAGGGGAGCCGCGATATCAGAGTACCTGGGGATGTACCTCTGATAGTAGCCGGCGACACCTAAGAACGACCGAATATCGGTCTTTGTGCGCGGTTGCGGAAAGTCTCGCACAGCGGCCACTTTTATTTCAGAGGGGCGGCGACGACCCTGACCAATCACGTGACCGAGGTAGACAACCTCGGCCTGTGCTAACTGGCACTTAGGAGCCTTGACTGTCAAGCCCGCTTCGCGCAGGCGGGTTAGCACTGCCCGCAAGTGTGCCATATGCTCAGACCAGGATGCGGAGAATATCGCTACGTCGTCTAGATACGGTAAAGCGAATTCTTGCTGTCCCCGCAACACTTTATCCATGAGGCTTGAAAAACAGTATGGCGCGTTCTTCAAACCAAAACTCAACACTTTAGGACGGAATGTTCCCATTGGTGAAATGAACGCCGCATACCTACTAGCCTCTTCTGTAAGTGGAACCTGCCAATAACCCCTGACAAGATCTAGGGTGGAAATAAACTGAGCGCTACTAACTTTCTCAAGGCGCTCCTCGATGTTAGGGATCGGATAAATTTGATCCTTAGTGATGGAATTAAGCCTGCGGTAGTCGACGCAAGGACGAGGTTCCTTGCCCGGTACCTCAACTAAAATCAAAGGGGAGGTATAATCACTCTCACCTGCCTCAATAACACCGAGCTGTAGCATTTTCTTTACCTCAGCCTCCATAATATCGCTCTGGCGGGGTGACACCCGATACGCCTTGGATCGTACTGGCTCTGGGGAGGTAAGTTCTATATCATGAGTAAGTACAGAAGTCCTACCAGGCCTCTCAGAGAACAGACCTTGAAACTCTTGTAAGAGCTGGTGTAGTTCGGTTTTCTGCTCAGGCGACAGCGGTGCTTTACTGATAAGGTCACTAATGACTTGACCGGTGTCTTCCCTGTTCGTCACTGAGCCTAGTCCCGGAAGCTCGACCGGAAGCTCTTCAGGAACGTTTACCATCATGCACACTACTGCTTCCCTTTGTCTATAAGGTTTGAGCAGATTACAGTGGTAAACTTGCTGTGCTTTCCGCTTTCCTGGCAGACTTACCACGTAGTTAACGTCCGACAGTTTCTGAACAATTCGTGCTGGGCCCTCCCACTGCACGTCTAGTTTGTTGTTTAGCGATGTGCGCAATATCATGACCTCATCGCCCACCTCAAAACGACGGGCCCTGGCTGTCCGATCATAATAAACCTTGGCCCTCTGCTGGGCCTTTGTCATTGCTTCACCTGACAACTCCTGTGCCCTTCTTAAGCGTTCGAGGAGCTTAAGCACGTACTCCACCACGACTGGGTCGTCGCCCCTGCCTTCCCACGATTCTCGAAGCATGCGAAGCGGAGACCGAAGCGAGCGACCGTACACCAGCTCAGCTGGCGAAAACCCCGTAGCTGCATGCGGCGCGGTCCTTAATGCAAACATCACCCCAGGCAGACACAGCTCCCAGTCAGTTCGATGTTCAAAACACAATGCTCTCAACACGCGCTTCATGACGGAGTGGAGCTTCTCAACGGAATTCGACTGTGGGTGGTACACTGAGCTGTGTAGCAGCTTTACCCCACACCTTTCGAGAAAAGTTGTCGTCAAAGCGCTAGTAAACACTGTGCCCTGATCTGATTGGATTTCCGCAGGAAAACCAACTCGCGCAAATATGGACAGTAGTGCATTGACTATCTCAACTGAGCTGAGTTCTTTAAGCGGCACTGCTTCCGGGAACTTTGTCGCTGGGCAGATCACAGTCAAAATGTGTCTGTACCCCGTGGCTGTTACCGGCAGAGGTCCCACTGTATCAATAACGAGCCGTCTAAAAGGCTCCGTAATGATAGGTACCAATTTCAACGGCGCCCTTGATTTGTCGCCTGGTTTGCCCACCCGCTGACAGGTGTCACATGACCTCACGAAGTGGTCTGCGTCCCGAAAACACCCTGGCCAATAGTACTCTTGCAAGAGACGGTCTTTAGTTTTCTTAACTCCTAGGTGTCCGGACCACGAACCCCCATGCGTCAAGCGCAACAGATCCTGACGATAGCATTGAGGAACGATCAGCTGATCGAACTCCACTCCTCTGCGGTCTAGATACTTCCGGTACAGGACTCCACCTCTTTCCACAAAACGCGCATTTTTCCTGGCGATACCTTCCTTGACATTGCAGCGTACGTTTTCTAGGCTGCCATCCTTTTTTTGCTCGGCTATCAAAGCCGACCGGCTGACTTTTAGCAACCTATCAAGTCCGTCTGACGTAGGCGCGATGAGCAAATCTGCAGATAGCTCTTCTAACTTTCCCTTATCGGGCATTTCCTCTCCAGTATCTGGCCCCTTCAACGCTACAGACTCAATTTTATTCAGTTCGGGCGTGCTCTGAATATCAGCTTGCTGCGCCTCTGACCCTTTTTCGTTGTTTGATAACGTCGGCCCCGCAACTACCGCCTTTGCAGCGAGCTCCCGAACCTTCGATCTGGTTAAGGCCTGAACACTAGCTTCACCAAACAAAAGCCCCTTCTCGCGCAGGAGGTGATCGGACCTGTTCGAAAATAGGTACGGGTACTGGGGGGGCAGCATAGATGACACTGCCGCCTCCGTCTCAAGCGCTCCGAAAGGTCCTTCAATAAGCACCTTTGCTACTGGCAGACACACGCTATGAGCTTCCACGGCTTGCTTGATCCATGCGCACTCGCCCGTGAACATATGGGGTTCTACGTAAGACGGGTGAACTACATCCATTGTAGCTGCGGAATCGCGAAGCACTCGGCACTCTTTCCCGTTCACGAGGAGGTCTCGCATGTAAGGCTCGAGAAGCTTCATGTTCTCGTCAGTGCTGCTTAATGAAAAAAACACAACTTTTGGTGTTGTTTCCGGACACTGCGCCGAAAAGTGACCCGGCTTCTGGCACGTATAACAAACGCACGCTCGCCTCATCTCGAACCGCTTTCTGCGTTTGGCTGCCGCCGTCTCTTTACGTTTGGTCGGACTGCTTTCACTCGCATCCTCACTACGCGTGTCCCCCTTTGCTCGCATGGGTGTGAACTTCGGCCTCTCAAACTTCGAGCCAAATTCACCCTTTTGACCGTCCTTAGCTCCGCGAGCCCGACGCGTCACAAACTCCTCGGCTAGCTCAGCGGCTTTAGCCACCGTACAAACGTCTGGCCTATCCAAGACCCAGTACCGCACGTTCTCAGGTAACCGACTATAAAACTGTTCTAGCCCGAAACACTGCAGAACTTTATCGTGGTCACCAAACGCTTTCTCTTCTTTGAGCCACTCCTGCATGTTTGACATAAGCCTGTACGCAAACTCTGTGTATGACTCACTTCTGCCTTTCTCATTTTCCCGAAACTTCCGACGGAACGCCTCCGCTGACAGCCTGTACTTTTTTAGCAGACTCGATTTCACTTTGTCGAAATCCTCTGCCTCCTCTCTATTCAAGCGAGCGACTACGTCGGCCGCCTCGCCGGGTAATAAAGTGAGCAAGCGCTGTGGCCACGTTTCTCGAGAGAACCCCTGCTTCTCGCACGTTCGCTCGAAGTTAACCAGGAAGAAACCAATGTCCTCTCCAAGCTTAAACGGCCGCATCAGGTCAGTCATTTTGAACAATACTCGTTCTCCTGCACCGTGTGCCTGACTTCCATTACGAGCGCGTTCCATCTCAATCTCGAGACGCTTCATTTCCAACGCGTGTTGACGGTCACGCTCTTCTTTTTTTTCTTGTTGCTCTCGCTCTTTCTGTTCTTTACTTTCGCGCTCCTGTCTTTTTGCCGTCTCCCTTTCCTCAATGGTCTCAAGGCATTCCGACAGCTCGTCATCCTCAGCTTCTAACTCAAGAATAGCCTTTAGCAGTTCTGGTTTTCTGAGTTTGTCCGAGACATCCAGACCCAACTCTCTTGCAAGCTCCAACAATTTCGGTTTGCGCAACGACTTCAAATCCATGGCTGCTCTGAATGCTGCTTTCTCTACTGCCTATTATTGTCTTGCCGCAAACTAACCCGGCAGCAACGACAACCACAATTACCAGCTCTGTTTCTGACACTAACAAAAGCCTGGCAAAGCTCAGAAGAAGAAAGTCCCGCACTCACCAAACCTCGCAGCCAAGAGTTCCGCGCAGTCGTTCCGCTGCAGGCAACCAGTCATCACACAGGGCTCGTTGCACTGCTCCCGGATCGTCGTTGAGCTGCTCAGCATACAGTCAACTGCATCTCTTCGCTGCTGGCCTCCGTTGTCGCGATCTCACCGCTGGCAGACAGTTGTTTGAATCCCACCGATGGCAACGGTTGTTGTGGTCGCACCGCTGGTGCGATCGGTTGGGAACTCGGCGCTGACGCCCGTGGTTGCACCTGGGTCGCAAGCCCCAAGGGTAGCGTTGGCCTGGCGGCCTGGGGTACAACTGGAAGCATCCGAAGGTCCCGGCAAAGCATGAGTCGACTGGTAACAACAAAACAACTTGTTTATTTTAACATCGCAAAGAGTTGGCGGTCAGGTTGACCGAAGTAGAGAGACGGGAGTGCACTTTACTCAACAGAAGAAATCGGAGCCCCCTTTTGCGTCCGGGGGCAGCTGCTTTTATACTCTCGCAGTTGAGGGCAAGAAGGAACCCCTCAATAGACGAGCACGTGATTGTACAATGAGATAAGGTGACGCATACTGTCGTAGCGCCGCTGGTCGGGCACAAAGACTGGGAGGAGAAGGTAACTTCTACTCTCGTAGCGCCTCTGGTCGGGCACAATGGCTGGGAGGAGAAGGTGACTTCTACTCTCGTAGCGCCTCTGGTCGGGCACAATGGCACATACACTCACACACGCACATGAAGACACGTGGCATCGGAACATGCCTGGACGCGCTTGGCGGGGAGCGTAGCGGCGACGCCGAACGGGCCAAAATGTCTGCCGCTTTGTTGCAGTCGCGCCGGCTAAACCGCGCGTCGTAGGCGAAACGTAACAAAGCATTATTGTGTCAACAATCCGGGTCAAAACTTCGGCAAGCAGTATATGAATGAGTGCTACAAAAATGTCCCAATATTTCAGTGGAATGCCAACAGTCTTCAAAGGAAGCGTGTTGACTTTCGTAAACTGCTTGTACAATACAACTTTCTAATACTTTACATTCAAGAGACGGGAATCAGCAACGATTTTCACTTCTCTAATTATGTGATATACAAGACGTCTCGTCAAGGTGCTGTTAGCAGAGCGCTCCTGTGCGTCAGAAACGACTTACCATCTTATCACATTCAGTCCAGTGATTATGACTTTCCAGAATTCATCGCATGTAAAGTATCCTTTGGTAAGCTTTGCATAACAGTGATTGATCTATATCTACAACCTTCAAACCGGATTTTAGTAGACGCGCTGGTGGATATCTTCAAAATAGCTCATTCTAATGTATCTATATATGGAGATTTCAATGGACACAACATATCTGAGGCAGTGATCATAGTGATTCGCGTGGTAACGTTATTGAGTGCGCCATAGATAAATGCAACTTGCCAGTTTTAAAGGAAAGGTCGCCAACATTTCTTCGTGGATATAATTATTCAAGCTGCATGGATGCTACCCTGTGTTCGCGTGATCTAGTGAATGGTGTGGGATGGACAATAGATATGGAAACGCGCGGAAGGGATCATTTTCCCATCTTTCTAAATCACCCTAGCATGCACTATGATAGCAGGCGTTACAGCAGACTAACCAACTGGAGTGCTTTTCGGTACCACCTAACGGATCAAATTAATCAACATGCAACAGTGGAAAAATTTACTGAATTTTTGCAGAATAATGCGAACATATGCACAAAGAAGGTCTCAATTCCAAAAGATTATGCTGCAGTTGATGGCGAGTATGAACACCTAAGGGCCATCAGGCGCGGATCCTGAAGAGCGTACCGACGGAGCGGAAGTTTAGTAGGATACAATAACGTTCAGAAAATGCACAATGTAATACGCAGACGCACGGAAAATTTAGGCAAGCGGTGCTGACTGAAAATTCTGCGGCACGCTGTCTCCTCACACGTCTGTCCCACGAATTTTTCTTGCAATTTGTTCTTTAAGTGGACCTGTAACACGGAGCTTCCCATTTCGTGCTCTCGCTGTAGCTCGGGACACGTTTGAGATAATAGTTGCAGATGAATTTTGCGAGCTTATTTCCAGACCTGCTTTTTCATCACAATGTGCACAATTTATTTATTTATTTATTTATTTATTTATTTACTCATTTATACTGCAACCCCCACCGGGATTTTAGCAGGGTGGGATTGATACATGGAAGAAAATACAACATAATGGCAAACGAAATGTAAATGCCTAGGTCACAGTCAAGGAAGAACACAAAAAAATTTAAGCAAAGCATTTCTCAAATAAGCTAATGAAACAGAGGAACAACCAACGCAGATATCATATAGACAGTCACTATAAAAATAACCAATTATGTTTCAGCCATCAAGAAGGGAAGCGAAAGCTGACAAAGAGTCTGCGTGAACGATGCAGCTGCTGAGGTTATTCCATTCCCTGACTGTTCGCGTAAAAATGAATACTTGAAAGAGTCATTACGAGAATGAAAATGTGTTATTGTTAGTTCATGTCTTTGATGTGTTGAATAACGGAAGAAAATGTAATCCATTCGCTAACGTCGACGTTATAGTGGCTTTTAACTAATTGATATAAACATTTTAGACATAATGAGTGGTTTCTGTCGGAGCTGCGTCGAAAATTGTTATAAATTAACTGTACGGCTCTTTTTCGTACATTCTTTAGTTTCAGAATATTACCTTTTGTATAAGGATCCCATATTATAGCAGCATAGTCTAAGACTGGGAGGTCAATGGATTTGTATGCTAATCTTCTTACAGCAGAGGTAGCCAGTGTTAACGTTCTTCTTAAAAAGAATGACTTCCTATAAGCATTAGCTGTAACGTAATAAATATGTTTATTCTACCTAAGATTCCACCTACTGATAATTCAGTATTTAGCTAAGCAGAAAACTACTGCTAGCCATTGGGCACAACATCCTCAATTAGATCATGCTTTCACATAAAGCGAGCTAGCTTCAGTGTGCAATTCCATCATGTCTACAAAAGTCTGCTGGTCGGCCGGATGGCATTACGTACAATATGCTAAGAAACCTCTGGCCGACAGGTACAAATGCTCTCTTATACATCTATAACCTCTGGATTGAATAAGCAGGGCCTGTCTCTTGGAAAGTCGCTCGAATCATCCCAATTTTAAAACCGGGTAAGACGCCCTTGTGCCTTGAATCCTTCCGTCCAGTCAGTTTGAGAAGTTGTGTATGCAAAGTAATGTAGACAATGATTGACGCGCGACTTCAATGGTGGTGTAATGAAACGAACGTGTTGTCCAACTTCTTAGCAGGTTTTCGTAAACAGAGATGTACAATGGATGTAATAGTGGATGTAGTAACCTTTCTGGAGCACGAACGTGCATGTGGAACTTGACGATAGCAGTATCCCTAGACATCAAGAGGGCATTGGACACTGTTAGTCACGTTCATGTTCTGCTAAGTATGTTAGAACTCGCAATGTCTGGAATGTCCCTACGATGGATTTCTGAATTTTTATCATGTCGCAAAATATTTGTTCAGACGGGTGAACGAAAGAGCGCTAAACATGTTGTCAAACAGGAGTACTACAGGGAAGCGTACTCAGCCCCTTCCTTTTTAACTGCGTCATGGCTGATTTAAAAAGAAGGCTGCCATCACAGTTAAAGTTTTCACTGTATGCAGATTATGTGTGTATTTGGACATCTGGCTCTAATGCTCAACTACTTCAAATGGCATTGCAAGACGGCATAAATATAATCAACAAATTTTTGAGAGAGAGAGGAATGGTACTATCACACGCAAATACAGCTGTATTGCCCTTCACTCGAAGGCAGTTAAAAAATTTCACTCTTAATCTGGAAGGACACCCTCTAATGATTGTCACACAGCATCGATTTCCAGGCATAATACTTGATAGGCAGCTATCCTGGGCACCCCACATAAAGAAACTCGAAAACGAGGTCAATGCCATAGCGACTGTACTTCGCAGACTTGTAGGCACATCATGGGGCGGATCAGTATCGTCCATGCTTACTGTTTACAATGCATTAATACGCCAAAAAACTGCCTCTTCCACGCCCATCTTACATGGACTTTCCCACACGTCACAAGAGCGACTTCAAAGATTTTTAGCTAGAGGACTACGCATATGTCTAGGAGTTTCACGGGCGACTTCTATCTGTCTTGTAATTGCTGAAGCTCGCCAATCACCGTTTCCAGTTATAAGAACTATAGAAACATGCCGACATCATTTCCGTCTTCAAACACAGCATAAAAGCCACCCATTGGCTCTAGACATAACGAAACGAGATAGACGTTATGTTCATAAGGAATTCGAGAAAATCTTCATATACTGCCTAGAAATGAATTTTGGAACTCAGACGTCGAATATCCTCCATGGCTGCTTACACTTCCAAAAAATCGAATTGTCAGTAGACGGGTTATTCAGCAAAAGAGACACGTTCATTCGAGCTGCTCAACAACTAGCGCTTTACCAAATATACGTATATGCGGTATTAGGGATATAGACACGTCTATACAGATAGCTCCAGTACGGCAACCTCTTCCACTTCAGCATTCATTATACCGCACCTCAACAAACAAGAATCATTTAACTTATCTCGTGCGACTTCGTCCACAACGGCTGAACTGTTCGCAATCCTATGTGCGATAAAATTTATATTGTCAGTAAGAGATGCGCAAAAATGGGCAATTTTCAGCGATTCACAGGCGGCTCTAACATCACCCTGCAGCACAAAAAGAAAACCAATTAACGATAATATAATATACGAAACACTTAAAGACCTCGCAAAGGCAAGCCAAGCGAACCATGAAATAGCATTCCAGTGGATACCATGACATGACAAGAACTTTATTGAGGTCCTGAAGAGCTCACGTCCGGGGGACCAGATATGGGCCGATGGCTTCACCCATGACGGGACTGGCAGACCTAAGCCCACGGCTACATTATCATCCTTCTGGACGGCCTAGAGTTGTAGGTGTTCTGGACACTTCAATCCAGATTTCAGGGCATTGTAACTTTCCTGGCGACACAGCAGCCGATGAAGCAGCACGACAAGAACAACTCAAAGATGGTGTGGTTCCGCTCCCAATATCAAAGAATGAATTACGCTGCATTATAAGGACGTCTTTCGAAATGTGTAGAAATACGTGGTTTGATCAGAATTCTAAGCGCTCGGATTTGTATCATATTGATCCGTTTATTGAATTCAAATTTTCACTATTATCAGACAGAAATATGGAAACCCTTATTCATCGATTAAGGCTAGGCACTGCCTACACAAAACATTTCTTACACAGAATTAGCCGTGTGGAAACCCCCGAATGTGATTGTGGATTTGTAGCCGAAGATATATATCACTTCCTTCTAGATTTCTCACATCACGACACACCAAGATGCCGACTTAAATCAACGCAAATAAATTAGACCGCAGACCTTTCCGTCTAAAGAAACTTTTGGGTGCTTGGCCAACAACGTCCTTGCAGAAGAGCGCTTTAAAAGCACTAAAGGCATCATTAGCCGTTATTAAAGCTTTTGTTATTCCTTTCATTTCAATGACGCTGTATATGTGTATGTGTTTGTGGATTATGTTATGTTGACTGTTCTGTCGTGGCTATATGTGATAATGCATTTACAAGATGCATGTACCACCCGCTGACTAGAGACTGTTATTAGGCGACAGTATCCTTTGATATTTTTGAGACTTTTCTACAGAACTGTGGAGTCATTTAACCTGTTTATTGTATGTACCGTGTGTTTCTTACGTCATAGTGTTACCATGAAATCGTTGTTTGACAAGTCCTGGTGCTTGTATGAAGAGGTTATTTGATATATAATCTTGTACCCTGTACGTTGTAAGCTAGACCCTTTCAAGAGCTAAGGAATACAGCCGACGCCTTAAATTGTGCGTCAATAGCTCCTTATATTATATCAACAAAATATTAATGAGCAGATAATGCGATTTGTACGGTCTTACAAATTCTTTGGTGTCTTAATTGACAGAGATATCCCATGGAGCCCGCATGTATTGTACATGAAGAAGCGGTTGACCAGGCATCTGTCACCTTCTCAAGTTCTTCGCTGGAAAGACCTGGGGCATGTCCAAAAGCGCTCTGCTACAACTATATAGGTTAATTTTTCTCAGCTTATTGCGCTACAGCTTGCCAGTATTGATTCATGCAAGTAAAACAAGCCTACGCACTATTCAAAGCGTTCAGGCTGAGGCGCTCAGGATTTGTGTAGGTCTTTCTCGAAGTGCGTCCATGGCGGCAACTATTGAAGTCGCCAGAGACCGCCTCATCAAGATCCACATCACAGTTGGAGCACTGAAGGTGCACGTAAGACACTTTGCCTGCACTCCTTGTCCCCATCTAGCCTGTCTATACCTGCGGAGAGACCACGTGCCTCGTTCTGGCGAACGGTATCCGCACATCGGGAGACTATACCATCTTGCTTCACACCTGCTGCGATACCTTCAACGCCTCCTTGGTGCCTCCTTGGTGCCTCAAGATTAGCCTGACAATACCTAGCATCCGGAAAAAAGCGGATATGTCATCGCCGGCTCATAAACAGTTTACCTTACTCTTATTAAATGAGAAGTACTGGTATTACACCCACATATACACCGACGGCTCCGTCCTTCCGAAGAGGTCTACCGCAGCTGTCATTCCAGCAAAAGCCACTACTATAAAGCTGAAAAAATCTCACTTGACAACGTCGACGACAGCAGAACTCGCAGCGCTTCGAGTCGCACTACGATTTATTAATGACGAACCAAAACACAAATGGTTGATTTTCCGCGACTCGAAGACGGCACTAAAGACGGCGCGGTCCACATGAACAGTTGGTATTTGAAATCACAGAGGCCGTACACCACCTGTCTGAGAAAGGACATGAAAATTTTTAGTGGCTACCAAGTCACTGTGGTATTATCGGCAATGAATGTGCCGATCAAGCTGCTCGTTCAGCTCATGCAGAAGACAACCGCCTATTGACCCGCTGTATAGGACAGATGCTGCAAATGATGATCCGCCTATTTGCACGCCAGCGCACTACTCAGAGTGGAAGGAACCACATTTTATGCAAGCCCGTTTATACATCCTGGATCCAACCTTAAACCTTCGACTTCCACCAAGACTTCCCCAAAGAGACGCGGCCCTTTTGTGTAGGCTATGGTTGGGCGTCACGTTTACCAGTGCCTACGCGTTCCGCATAGGAATAGCCACACCGCAGCATGCGGCGATTGCGGCGACACGGGAACGATTCGTCATTGCTAGTGTCCGCAGTACAAAGTGCATAGACAATCGCTTTCCATCATGCTGAACCAGTTGGGCGACCAGCGTCTGACGGAAGAAAGAATTGTACAACATCGACGCGACTTAACATCGCATCAGAAGGCCGTGCAAGCGCTACTGCGCTTTTTGAGATCGACCGGCCTATGTGAACGCCTGTGATTTGAACGCCTTCTCTGTTACCTGTTTACTTTTTTCTTCTTTTTTTCTTGTTCCTTCTTTTTCTAGTCTCGCTCTTTGTCGTCTTTACAACCCCTATATCCCCCACCCCAGAGCAGGGTAGTAAACCAGAAACTCGCGTCTCGTTAACCTCCCTGCATTTCCGCTATCTCTCTCTCGCGAACAGCCATTTGTGTCTAAATGAATTGTAATTAGGTTTATTACGATGAGACGCGGGCGAACTGCTAGCGTTGACAGATGTGTGCCCAAGCACCGCAACCACTAGCTCAAGCAGGTCGCGATGCCGCTTAGGCACAGGCCACTCTTCGTCGCTGTAGGATGAATATAACGGGTATTTCAGCGAACACTTTCATTTTTTTATTTGTCTTTGGAAGGTAGCACAGTTCTTGGTCATGACCTGGTCTACTCGAAGAATCGGACATTACTTGCAAAAAAGAAAGAAATGCATAACCGACTAACTAACAAACATTCACCAAGTAAGTCTATAACCCATTAGATTACGGCACGCATTGCAATTCACAGGTTCCAGTTCTCAAGGTGGATCCACTTGGAACGAATTTTCAGGATGACACCACTTTCGAGATTTTAATTCCCGAGCTTCGCGGAGAAATCCGTTGGCCTTTCAGTTACTTCTGCGCTTCAATGCATGAAATGATGTTCTGTTAAAAAAGTAAGTGGAACGACAGTGCCTTTTTACCACTAGATTGACGGCGCATATCTCGTAAATTGTGTAATCTACACAGTTATACTCAAATGAATATGCATTGCACTCTCACCAGCTAGAATTTGTAAATTGCATTATGTAACAATATGTGAAAAAATTATGCGAATCCCACGCACTGTGGAAATCAACGTAAGCGAAGCTTTCTGTGCTGTTTGCTTTGAATGACGATAATTACTGATGATGTTGACGGTGAACGTTTAATTTCTTAAGCATTTAGTCAAACACGAGAGTGGTGAGGGGATGTTAAACGTTATCTTGCATGCACCACCCCGTTTTGTCGGCGTAGTAGATATAACACAAAGGGTTGCGTGTTTGGTTGAGGCGTTGTTTTGTACCAGGGTTCATAATCTCTGAGAGGGTTGAGCATTGCCGTTGCTTCACATGGCCCATCGCATTGTGGCAGAAGCGTTAAAGTATAATAAAAAATATGAGGCTGTACGTGTTCGAACCACAATCGGATTGAGAGGCACGCCGTAGAGGCGGACTCCGGATTAATTGTTACAACTTGGTGTTCTTTAACGGGCACCTCAATCTAAGTACACTAGCGTTTTTGTATTTTGGTCCCGTCGAATTGCGGCTGCCGAGGTGGGGATCGAACCGGCAACCTCTAGTAATGCTACAGGCGCAAAGCTACCGCGGCAGACACAAAAGTGTTGATTTCACGTGCGACCGCTTCCGCAGTGTCACCTAGACCCTACGGTGCTTTTATGCGACTTTGCGTCTGCACGCCCTGCGTCAGTTGTCCGCTTGACAAATTTGCATGGCGTTTATTTTTCTAAAATAACAAAAACGTATCGTGCCTTACCTTCAGTTTGCCAGTAACCGCTGTCATATCCTGCCTTTTCACGTCATCTTTTCCGTCTCCCAGGGCCGTTTCCAGGGCGATGGACCCCAGCGACTCCTGTGAGGCGCAAACCGTCGCAGCTGGCGGGGTCATCCACTACTCCAAGGAGAACACCGTTTGAACGTTTCGCGCCATTTCCGTGTTGCAGGGATCGCATCTGACGGGGTTGCAGTTGTTTTTGGCTGTCGTTCAGGCGGAATCTCTGAATGTGTCTTGTCACGCGTTTCTCTGCTTGTTACGTACGGTGTGCCTTTTCTGCAGCATGACTGCCGTCAGAGCGAGGCCGTTGCTTGCTTTGGGTACAAGGACCTGTGCAGCCCTTTCGGTAGCGGATTGCTACTGATGGGTATAGTTGATCGCGCTTGATTGCGTCGATCTTACCTACATTTTTGTCTTTGACCGACGGGGTGGGTGTGCATGGCTTGGCAAGGTAGGAGAAAAGGTGCGGAGGAAAAGGGGGACCACCTTGAGAACGGCTGGCTGTGATAGCCTTGGCTTAGGCATGGGCTACCTAATTCCCGGGTTTCTGTAGTCTCTGAGTACTCACATCCCCATCACTTCTTGGCTAGATTGTGCCGCCAGTTTCCAGCCGAGACGTTTCACACCATGGACTGCAGTGCCCGCTCATGGTGGTTGGAACAACTCCTTAAGTAGAGTTCCAATGAATCTGTGTAGATGTTGACTCTGCTGTTTTGCCCTTGCGGGTAGCTCTTCTTGGATCATTGAATGGCAGCTTATATACTGTCAGTTCAAGATTCGCAGGAGTCGGTTCGTCTTGGTAAAACATTCCCATCGGAAAGGCGTTGCCATTATCATTCTGTTTGGTAGCTGTGAGGTTCACGCGTAGAGACTGTGGGTTCCTTGCCGCGTGCTAAAGTTGAACTCTGTTTCCCTCTCTTATATTGCGGGACACGTCAGCACGTGCCCATCAGTTCTTTCGTTACCGCTCTTGTGCGATTCCATACACATTATTTGCAACATGCTTTCATTATATTGATACGTAGAGCAGTGTTTTGTTTTGTTGTTTTGATCGAATATTGATTGCAACCAAATGTAATACATAGTATAGTTCCTACTGTTCTTGTTCTGGTATTGTCCCAGCGTACTTCTAACCTTTATGGCCATTATCTAGTGCTAATATTATGTTGTTTGCTACATCCTCTAACGTGAATAGGTGTATATATCAGCACAATTTTGTTTGTTGCATTATCCTCGTCTGTGTTGTAATAATTTGCTTTAAAGGGAGCCTATATTTGTTTTGCATCATTTATTTGTTCTTCTTGCCAAATGTATCTTTAGTCACCTACTGCAAGGTGCGACGCGTCATGGGGCCAGTTGCACCACAGCGTCAAGCCCTGGGTGACGTTTCCACCCTACTGTATCCCGGAGAATATAAGTTCGAATTTAATTCAACCCGAATATAACCCGAAAACGACCTTTGAACTTGTCCAGAATAACTCAGTTCGATTTATCTTTTCTAACTATAATAGAACTGCCAGCATTTCTTCCGTGAAACATAAGCTTAGTCTTCCTTTGCTTTCTGTTCGACGTAGAATTGCACGTCTAGCACTTTTTCATAGGATTTATCATCATCCTACACTGCACATGCAATTCTTTACAAGACCCGTTATGTATCACAGCGTGTTGATCACTGTCTCTATCTATGTCTCTATCATTGTCTATATCTATCTATGCCACCCATAGTATTTTACCATTCTTTTTTTCCCTCGCACCATGTATAGATTGGAACCACCTTTCCGCTGATATTGTAAATACTACTGATAACAGCCTTTTTCGTGAAACTTTAGCTAACATTGTATAATCAGGAATTTCTTTTCTTGTGACACAACAGCTTACATTGTATAGAAAGAAACCTCTTGTATTCTAGAATTGTGTTTTGTTCCTATTAATCACTGCGTTTTCTTTACTTCCTATGTACCAAATTTTCTTTTGTACCACTCCCCTCTATAATGCCTCTGGCCCTGAGGATGTGATAAATAAATAAATAAATAAATAAATAAAATTAGAGCAACGTAGAAAAGTAAGCAGTAGGAAAACGATCTTATGTCCAAGTACTCTCGAGCCTTCGGGCACTAGTGCTCGAAGGAACCCCGCCAATGTCGCGCTTTTCTCCTTCCTAAGAATATGTAACGTACACGTCCAACATCTGAATATGTGTGGCTGTTATTTTGCAGGCATGGGTGCACGCAAACACTGCCTGCTACCCGAACACACTTTTCTATTAAACATGCACATATACATAGAGAGTTTACTCCACAGGAGACACACTATACCCATATACATATGTACGTTAATTACTTTGGCAGCATAATATGTTAAATATATTTTAGCTTGTGTAGAACTGTTCTCAAAAACGCCTTGTTCATTGCGCACACAGAGCCACCGGAAACATTCTGTCTCTTTACCAACAGAGAAAGAAAGAAAGAAAGAAAGAAAGAAAGAAAGAAAGAAAGAAAGAAAGAAAGAAAGAAAGAAAGAAAGAAAGAAAGAAAGAAAGCTTTCTATCCCGTGTGTGCTAGCGAGACCTAATGCGCTCACGTGCTCAAGCGCTGCGTAGGCGTGCGTATGATGGCTATATATAGAGAGCGCAATCACATGGTATCTTTCATATGGCGGGGCCTTGCTCCTCCCTTCGCCGGTAAATGCAATCCCGCGATGTGGACCTTGCTGGAAACGCCTCATTTTGACGTCTCTTACAATTCTCCATAACCCCCTAATTTGCATGCTGACATTTAAAACAACAATTGAAAAGTTAGCTAATTACTTTTCGTACTTTTGTCTTGTGCTATGTACAAACCTAAAAGGCAAAATGATGATTAGAGAAAACGCAGACAAACGAATGGTGCGCTGTAACCGTCCTTCGTCTTTGCCATTTGTACATATCGCAAGAAGAAAGTATTGTGAGGAGGTTTATTGGACGAGTCCAACAAACAGGCGGTAGCTCGGAACAGTACGTCGGGAGAACAAGATGGTGGTGTTCGAGCGCCGATCTCGTGCCCTCCGCTTTTGATGATGATCGGGATGTCATTCTTTTCCTTTCTTCATTACAATTGCCCCCGTAGAGAAAGGTGGAGCCATCCTGGCGATCCAACAGGTGAGGACAAGATGGTCGAAGTACGGCTTGAGGCGGTCTACGTGAACAACATCACGTCCACGTCGACGACGGTCGCCGTGCGGCGTAAGGGGTTCAACGACATAGTTTACGGGGGAAGTACGCTCGACGACGCGGTAGGGACCATGATAATTTGGGAGTAGTTTGGATGACAAGCCAGGGGCGCAAGGTGGTACAAGCAGCCATACAAGTGCTCCAGGAGCGAATGTTGCTGCAGGAGAGTGGTCATCATCGCGGGCGGTTTTCTGGCGTTGTTGGTCGGCTGTAGTAAAGCGCTTGGCTAGTTGTCGGCAATCTTCGGCAAAACAAGCGGCTTCCGACACGGGCGTGCACTCTGAGGCATCTGGTGCGTATGGCAGCAACGTGTCGATAGTGTGCGTCGGCTGGCGACCGTACAGAAGGAAGAAGGGGGAAAACCCGGTTGTGACTTGCGTAGCGGTGTTATACGCGTATGTCACAAATGGAAGAACCAGGTCCCAGTTTGACTGGTCAGATGCAACATGTGTCGCAAGCATGTCGCCCAGTGTCCGATTAAACCGCTCAGTGTGACCGTTCGTCTGAGGGTGGTAGGCAGTACACGTTCGATGTACAATGTTGCACTGATTGAGAAGTGCTTGAATTACATCGGAGAGAAATACGCGGCCACGGTCACTGAGGCGTTCGCGAGGAGGAGCGTGTCGAAGCACAAAACGTTTGAGGATGAAAGAGGCGACGTCCTGTGCTGTCGCCGTGGGAAGAGCAGTGGTTTCGGCGTACCGTGTAAGGTGGTCGGCAGCAATCGGTTTGCATCGGTTTGCCGCCGTGGTCAAAGGTAAAGGTTCATAAAGGTCAATTCCAACGCGGTCGAATGGGTGGTCTGGGCATAGAAGGAGCTGTAATGAACCTGCGGCAGGACGCGGTGGTTTTTTTCGTCGCCGATCTCGTGCCTTGTGCTCTTGATGATGATCGGGATGTCATTCTGTTCCTTTCTTCATTACAGTATGAACAGCCACCACTAGGCCCCTTTGATCGCACTTTTGTATTTAATTACTTTAGTCACCTAATTTCGATGCCAGGGATTAAAAATTACTGCCAGTTTCCCAACAAGACTCCAAACAACATGCACTTGGGCTTATTCGTGCGAAATAATCCAACTTTTTTTCAAAGCTTCGTGCATGATAGCTAGGACACCCTGTCCCACATAACTTGAGCCAAGAATTTAAAAATGAAAGACGCGTCGGAAGCGAATTCAACCGAACACATACTATTCGAAATAGCCTGTCGTTACTCAGACATATTTTTGTCCCCATAACTCAATAATTAATGAAGTTTAATTACCAAATTTTTAAATAATTGGCTGAGGACCCCAAGTATGATAGGCAGATTTGTAGAGCACCTTCTGAAACCACCAATGGAGTTGTTTCCTTTACGATACGTCTACCGTTATCCTTTTTTCCAAGTTGCAAAGAAAACTCGCGAAATATGAAAAAAGCCACGTGACGGAGCGTTTACGTAGTGGTATTGTGCTGCTCTCAAGCGTGCGTTCGGTGAACAAGGTCGGCTGCATCGTGACTGGCGCCGAGGAAGCGGCAGGGCGTTCTTTATCTCATCGGCAGCGCTAGGCCAGCAGCATGCATTTTCGCCGTCATCCGACGGGAGCCGACCTTGTTCACTAAACACACACTTGACAGCAGCACGATATTACTGCGCAAGCGCTCCGTCATTTGGCTTTCTTTATATTTCGCGGGCTTTCTTTGCAACCCTGAAAAAAAGGACTACGTGAGACGTATCGTAATGGAAACAACTCGATCGGTGGTTTTTGAAGGTGCTCTACAAATCTGCGTATCATACTTGGGGTCCTAGGTCAATAATTAAATAGTTGGGCAATTAAACTTAATTAATTAGTGAGTTACTACAGGTTATTTCGAATAGTATGCGTTCAGTTTATTTCGCTTCCGACGCGTCTTTCATTCTTTTAATTATTGGCTCAAGTTATTTGGGACACCCTGTATAGGAAAGCACAATTTGGCTGTTTTATATTCGTTGCTAGAACTTTTATAATATCACGATCGGCTATGTTTTACTGTAAGAATGAAAGAAAGGTGCAGCAAAGAGTTTCATCATCGTGAAAATCAATCAATCAGCAGGCAATGAATGAGGAAATGAAGCCGCCATAGCGCTTTCGATATGTGGGCAGACTGTGCGTCAGGCTGTGCGGTAGCTGAGAACGTAAGGAAACAAGTGACGCATAAGCAACGAGATTTGCACCCATTCTTGAGGCGCCAGCAGCGAGCGCACACAACGCCCGTCAGAGTGTACTTCAACCGGCCATCGCGAATTGCAGTACGACCGAGCTGGCAAACTCCAGTGAAGCTCGCCCTCGAAATGAGGAAAATTGCAATAGTTCCGCCATTGCTTTAGACCAGTATAAAAAGATCTACGATTCAGGCTTTCGCCAAAAGACGTAAACACATTACCCGAAGTTATACGGGCATTTCCAGCTAAACGCGCTAAACTCAAACATCATTGCCGTTAAGTGCCCGAGCAACCACCCGGAGAAATAAGGAAAGACATCAAATGGCCGGTCTAATTAGGCCCTAGGTCTTCCACAGTATACATCACGCAAGGAGCGACACACGCCAAAGTTACTTTAGAAAGAATCCTTGCGCAGTAAATCGTACAGAGAGGAAAGCCAGAGACGCAAGCAGTGTGCTTACTCTGCCAGGAGGAACCTTGCGCCAATGACGCCTTTAAATAGTCTGTTTCTTCTGGGTTTTGTTTTGTTTTTGTGATTTCTTCGTCTGCGTTTGCACCACTTTAAACGACCAAAATTGCATTTTATCGCGCCAAGAAATAGCCCGCTGCTAAAGTAAGTTGCGTCGCATCCGATGTATACTCTTGCCGTCTTGAGTACCGGCGATAACTTACCGCCGCTATAGGCGCTTATTATCTGCAAGCACACAGCCCAACCACCGGCGAGAAGAGATATGTGGATGTTGTGGTCGCGAACTCTTGCGCAACCCTCGCATTTGGGAAGCCGCCTGCGGTTGCCGGCAAACCTAGCCCGCATCACTAATTTACTCCTCACACGCGCCTATTACGACGTCTATGAGCGCCCGCAGACTGTGCGGAGTTCACTTCCGAGGCACTTACAACCCTGCCGCTCTTTGGAGGCCCCCGTTGGGGACAAAGCTGAAGGCGATAACGCGCGTGCCTGCTTTAGCGTTGAGATCTTGGTTCTCCACTCCCTTGCGTGCATCCGTGCCTTGTTTTACGGATGCGTCTGAATTAGGGTCGCCCCGAGCGGATTCGCCAGGGGGCTCTTCGGGGTGCCTATTACAGTTACACGGAAGCGAACACGGCTTTCACTGCATAGGCTGTATTTGTACACTGATGGACGTCTTTCCTGCCTTTCTTATACGGAGCTCAATTAATTCTCAGTAGCCCTTGTGGTCTATCCTTTCTTGCCGGATGAACCTTGCTCGTGCTCGCTTCGCCGGCGGTCAGCGCGTCTCCCATTGCAGCGTTGGGCAGGCCAGGTCATTCTGCTGGGCAACCTATACGCATCGTTCCGACAGTCCAGTGCGTGGTAGCCTTGGTTCTGCCGGCCAGATGGATGCAGTGAAGCTGCAGTCGGGTGAATTGCATTCTCCTCGTGTCCGTTTACTGACAACAGTCACGTTGTAATAGGGTTCGACCGTTCCATTCAGATCGTGCTCGGATTCACATCCGCGCCTTTGCCCCAGTCTACCTATTTCTTTCCCACCGGTCTCTCATATTGGGAAAAACGCGAGCAATTTATCATTGTTTACATTTTTTCGTGCGCAATCGTGCATGAAGTTTCATCAATATGATGCATAACACCTGTTGTTATTCGCTGAGGTTGCAAACCGCCAGAGAAAAACACTTTAAAATCGACCGCAGTGCACCATGATTATTGGCGTAAATGCAGATACTGCTCGTTCGGCCGTTGTAGTCACTTTCAGGACAAAAATGAATTACGAAATCTCTGAGAGAGACAGTGTGGCGGCGAGCCAGCTAGAGCGGTTTCCTCATTCTAGTATAATAGAAGACATTAAGTACAGCTCGCTTCCCTGCGACTGTTTTCGGCCGGAATGGTTGGGTACAGCGAGTCAGTGCGTGTTATGCAACGCCTTTACGAAAACATCGTAATGAAACCAAAACCTGAAGAATCAAAGTAGGACACGTTTTAAGCTTAGTTTCGTGAAATTTCAATGCGTGATCGCATAACCGAACTTTCTAAATGCAATCTATAGCTCCAAAACTATGCGCTGGTGATTGAATGATACCAGTGTCGCAAACTAGTTGTTACGGGAAAGGAAATGGCTGTATCGTGCACGAGATCCATTACAGCGGGATCGTACATGTCTACGAAATGTTTGTAGAATGATTGATGCACATGTGCACGCCGCGCGCCCTTGTATATTCACCGTGTGTCTTGTCAACTTCACCTTTCCTGCATCTCCTTCCCTTCCACTCCCCGTCTGCACCCTTTTCAGAGTTACAGGTCTGCTGATTTGTTAGCTGGTTGGTTGATTTTCCTCTTCTCCTGACATCTTCGTCATTTAAAGCGTAGCTTTCTTTGCCTACTTTCCCGGATCTTTGCTTGTTTTTGGGTACTGTTATGTCGGTCGCTATCTGGTCGCATATAATTGTGGATATATGAGCGGGGCATCATATTAAGATTCACAGAATTTTTAAAGCTCGTCTGTTGCAGATAACTAAATTCTAGTCCTCGAGCTGCAATATTCAGATAGGCGGACGTTACTTTCCCGAGAAATCGAAACACATATTCAAATAATTAGTAAAAATTCGCCAAGAAACTTTTTATTAGTAATTACAATACGGCACATATGGCAATTTACGAATTGTAGCCGGCGAGTTCGCAAGGCGTATTCACTTGGAAGGAATTTCGACGTTGACACAAGTTTGGAGATTTCGGCCATCAAACTCGCCGTAAGCACGCACTGTTACACTTACTTTCTTAACAAAATACTCTTTTATGCATTGAAATACAAAAGTAACTGGAACGCCCATGTATTTAGTCCCACCACTTAAGGAAATAATATATTGAAACTGGTGTCATCCTCGAAATTAATTTCACATCAATGCGTCTTGCAATCTCACTGGCTACAATTCGTAAATTGCAATATGTACCGTAAAGCAATTAATTAAGAAGATAATTTGTGAAATGATGTTAATTAGTTGAATATGTGTGTCGATTTGTCATGCGAGTATCGTCCGCCTCTTCGAATAATCGAGCTCAAGGACAATAATTATGCTAACTGCCACAGGCGATCTTTAAAAATTCTGTAATACTTCAAAATTACATTGAAGCAGCACACTTACACCTGATACTTACTGTACACGCACACATACACGTACATGACCACCGTGCATATGTATGCGAAGATTATATGTCCGGCGAATGAAAGTACCAGCGAACGGGCTGATATAACCCTTTTGTGCTGATCAAGCGTCCACCTCTGTTCTACGAAAAAAAAAATTTAACTTCCTACATAAAACCTGAACATATCACGTCAACTCACAAATATCTCTAAACCGCATCGATCTGTTAATACAATGAAGAATTATATTGAATCAATTCTTCGATTTACTTCATTTTCTTTGACTTAGCCTCGTATTATGTGCCACTGGCTGTGTGCCTGCCCTAGTATTCGCATTTACAGTCTCTACTAGTATGTGTGAACAACATTGTGGTGTTCGGTTTTACTGACTACTGTTGCAGGCTGCCGGAAGTGGAACATTTTCTGAGATCTTTTCTGAGAACTTTTGTGGTTTACTGTACGTGTCGTACATTTACGTGCATACACCTGCCATCAGCCTTTCTCCCTCTAAGGGACATCGTACACCGCCTTCGTCCTAGTGGCGTCGCTGCGTAGGCGTCTCACCCAGGGCATCCGCCTGATCTGTTTCACCATAGGGTGTGAGCGATATAGTGCGCAAACCTAAAAAATGCATGACAATAAAGTAGTGACCTTTGTAGTGCACAAACATGCACATTCCATGAGACTACATGTTGCTTAGGATGATAAGCTTATCTTCAAATAAATTGCAACGTGCAGGTTTGATCTGAATTTTTTTAAGGATTTCTCTCTCTCGCTTTTGCTCCTTATATTAAACGTCATGGCATATATAAATAAAAAGCAAAAAAAGCGATTTCCTGAGATATGCACAGACGTTAAGCAAACAGGACGTAGACAGCGAATAACAGCGTATAGTTATTTTAGGAACAGGTGACCTTAACTGCGCTCTGTCGACACCGCTAATTTAATATGGCATTTCGTATACACGATCTCTGTACATTATATACTCCATGCAAACACTTCCCCATCACTGCACATTTCGGCTTTAAGTTTCTGAATGAATAGAATTTATTGATAGGAAAGACAGAGAGGTCGACCTGAACAACGGGAGAAATTCTGTATAACTTGCTTTGACATGATATAAGCACCGTAATTAGAGACCTCCCTCTTTTCATGACGATATGATTCCTTGATCCGAAGTTAAAGCCTATGTTAACATTTCGCAAAATGACACGGCATAATACCTAAATTAAGACCTCTCATCTCACCTAGAGAACGTTAGAATAATTATACTAAATGTATGATATATATATATATATATATACCCGGCCCTTCTTTGCCACGCTTGCTGCTTCCCGGGGTGTAATTTCTCGATGGTGGACTATCACGAACGGGGCCTGCATTTTGAACCACACTGTAACTCTTTGTGAGGTGCTTACAAAAGTATACAACACAAAAGTCGATGGATTAGAGCCTGGACGTTCACAGGCTACTTCAGTAGAAAGTCGTTCATACCGTCGTTCCGCCACGCTTGCCCTCCTACTTCTTTATTCATATTTTTTTTTAAATTTTTGGTTGGCTGTCACTGTTCCTTTCGTGCTCCGTTTCCCGCAACATACTTCCCGGTTGTCGTTTGTGCACCTTCTGCGGCTTCAATCGCGCTGCCACCCGACAGCTCAGCCTACGCGCGAATTACGGGCAGTAAATGTGCGCCCGTGCGTACGCGCGCTGGCATGCGTGCGTGCGTGTCTTTTTCTCCGTTTCTATCTCTCCCTTTTCCTTTCTATCTTTTTTTGTTGTGTCTATCAAGCCGGCATTTCACAGCGAGCAACCAAGGTGGGTGCGGAGAGTTGAATTTTGCTGCGTGCTTGACCACCCGCGTGCATGCGTCGCATGCTCTTGCGCTCAATTCCTCCGATTCCTCTCTCCTTGAATGAAAAACAGCGGGAAGCGGGGCAATTACAGTGATGGTGATCGCTATCTCACGCTAGATATCGATTCGCTCTGGTACTCTCTTTTATTTTTTTTTCGCTCGTCGAGAAATAAACGTCCCGAGCAGCTTTTCAGCGTCAATGTGCTGTTATCATATAAAGATAGCAACAAAAAATGTTTATTCTTATGTGACATAAAGGTAACCCTACATGTTACGGTGACTGCATTTAAAAGCGCGAGACTGTGTTTTCTGAGTTTTCCGTGGCACCATCTCCTCAGCTTCGCCCTCACTAGTTCGGCGAAGTCAAACAAAATTTGCGCACTACTGCTGATCCAACTTCTGCCCGTGTAGCAATGTGCAGTCGCGACGCTAGGCTCAGCTTAACTACTGGGCTTTCCCGCAACAATTTCTCTTGGCGATTCACATGGGGTTTTGCGATGAGTTTACGCGTCATGGAGACTCTGACAATAGTAGAGCCTTTGAATTAATGCAGCCTACAGCGTCAAACTTAAAAACAGGAAAAAGAAGAAGCTGCGCGACGCATTATTGACCAGTAACGCAATTCTTTATTAGAGGCACGTTGATAGAGAGGCAAAAATGCACATGTGCCGGAAACACACGCACACACACGGCGAGTTGTTTTTTCATCCACTTTCATTTCCATTAATTTATCATTTCTTAAACTCATTTAGCAAGTACAAGTAATTTCCCCTATGTTGTCCTTGGTGTCAGTGTTTCTTAGCTTCTTATGATATGATGAATAAAAATCGGGCCCCTCGGTTGACCCCCTTTCTTCTTGTTCATTACATAACGACGGTGTCGAATCCGGCAACATTGATACCTTCAGGTAGCATGTGTGGGTTTATTTACCAGTTGCCGTCACCCAAAAAGATCACGCGCCCATGGCGCCTGCGGCAGAAAGGATGTTCCACATACGCCGCCAAGGTTTGTGAGTGGTACCGCTGGGTAACACTCCCAGGGTTAGTTTTAGTAGTAGAACATAAATATCCAAGGAAGTGGATGGGAAAACGGCGCCAAGGTAGCTCAATCTGTAGAGCATCGCATGCATAATACGAAGACGTGGGATCGTTGCCCGCCTGCGGCAAGTTGTTTTTTTCATCCACTGCCATTTCCATTAATTTATCATTCCACTAATTTAATTAGTAAGTGCAAGTAATGTCCCCTATGTTGTTCTTGGTGTCATTGTTTGTTCGCTTCTTATAACGTGATGAATAAATTTCTTCTCGTGTATATATATATATATATATATATATATATATATATATATATATATATATATATATATATATAGTTGTAATAAAATAGACACAGAAATGTGTCACTGAGCTTTGTCATTGGGAGATCTGCTTATTAATCATATAGGAAGAACGTTTACATACAGTGTTGCCAAAATTCTTTTGACGCGTGTAACTGATCGCTGTTTCGATTCCTTAAACAATACGTATCCCACATATTTTCAGCTATTCATACTAATACAGAAACGAGCGCTTAGAATTGTGGCGCATTCGAAATACACAGAGCCGAGCAGATTTGTATTTTAGTCTTCCCACATTTTAACTATCAAATCTGTCTACACAAGCAGAGTTACAGCAAGTTCTTGTCCCCTCTGCGCATTAGTTAAGAAAGAGTAGTTTGTATAATTCACCCTGAAAGGGAGTTTAATCACCTTATATGGAATGGTGTCTTCATAACACTCTAAAGGAACACAAGTGCTGCAACAACAACTAATGTTTAACTATGCCTATATGCTGAAATTCTTAAAAGGAAAAGGCCACTTGAATTTTGGGGTGCTCTCGTATGGAATGAATTTCCCAATAATATCAAGTTCAGTAAAGATTTTGAGTGATCACAAAAGAGTTTTATTAAGCCCGTAGAAAACTAGGAAATTATTGAACGATATAAGTATTACGAGTTCTCTTTTGTTTAGTGTGCATCTTGAATATTCTAGCTCTGGTGCGAAGCCCAGGCTTGTGTTTTCCTCACTGGGTGCCCAAATATTTTATGTGCATGCCATGTCCAGCCCCTTCGCTGTTTTGTATGCCAATTCTGCCATGGATCCCCAACTAAACTTATGAATGATATGGGTGACACTTGTATGTTCTGATCTTGTGCAAAAATTAAGAATACTGCACTCTGAAGGAAAATGCAGACAAAAATGTTGCTAAAGTTTTCGCTAGGACTGTCAAGTTGATTTTAAAGACGTTGGGCGTTTAGGAGCACCATATTATACGCTAACGTGACCTGAATCATTTACGTAGTACTTTCAGGCTTGTTTACTGTGTGTGCAGGTGATGATAAAACAGTCAATCTAACAGCAGGGTGTAGAAGGCTCTTACCTAACTGATTAATTTATGTAATGGATGATGACGGCTTACATTATGCGTTTTCCTTCAGATTGTAAGGTTACAAGTGCAACACCGATTCAAGAAAACACAAATAACTTATAGCTTTTCCAGCATATAAGGACACTTACTCCATATTATGCCTCAATTTTTTCTTGTTCGTGAGCGTTTGTAGCAGACCTAAATTCTGCGGAACGCGCTTGGTCACTTGTTAACACGTCTTTAACTCAAGTACTGTCCGTACACGTCCCTACACCTTCTCTCTCCCTTCTCCCTTCCCCCAGCGTAGGGTGGCCAACCAGACACATGACTGGTTAACATCCCTGCCTTCCTATATATATTCCTCTCTCTCTCTCTCACTCTCTGTTAACACGTCGATGACAATTACCCGAGCTTTTTACAGATTAAATGCAGCGCTTCTGCCCTTTGTCTACCTGAACGCCGCCGTGAAGCACTAATTGATCAGAAGGCGGTGAGAAACGGAAGTGATTTGCTCCGGTTTGCGTGAACGAGCTCAGCCGCTGTGATATCTGCGCCTTTCTATGCAGTCGATGGGTGTTATTCACCAGCTGTGTTATAAATATGAGCATCCAATTTGTTCCAATTGGTCTTAGTCAATTAATTTAGCATTACGATTGCGAAGGCCCACGAATTGATTGCATGTAGTAATACCGCATGACCAGCAGCGCTTACACACATACAAATTGGTTTTGTAAAGAATGATAACATCAATATTGTGAGCGCGATATGAAGTCCGTGATCCCCACTGGTTTTGTAAATGGTACAACATGAAGACTACCACAGTGAATGAAGGCAACCGTCGCTTTATCATGGGCGTCGTGCAGAAAGTCACGGCTGCTTACATCCAGTATTTGAATAAGGTGCTTCCCGGAAGAACATTTTTGAAGCAATATTCCTACCTTTGAAGTCACTCAAATGTCGCCAATTGTTCATTCAAGTTGCCAAAAGGTCGCCGGTCGCTAAACAGAAAACTTTGTCGCTAAACAGAAAAGAAAGTCGCTAAATCTACCGACAAAATTGCTAAAATGGCAACGCTGATTATTACAGTCCGGCAAATTATCCAAAGCAACGCTGATTTTCTGTTTTCGGAGATGGTTAGGTTTGACTTGGCTTTAGCTGTTGTTTTGTTGGATTGGCCAGTGTGCAGCCAATGGTGCCGCTTTAAAAGGGGGGGGGGGGAGGGGAGTGGCGCAGATGGCCTACTTTGCACCCCACCCCATCAGAAGTGGTGGCAAATAATCCCCCCCTCCCTGCCTGCTCCCCCCTCCCCCGGTAGACACGCCTATGATAGTTGATACAGTTTGTGTTGAAACTCTATTCTTGTAAGGTTAGTGGGTGGTTGTGGCGAAATTGTCTAGTTTCACACTGAGATCCAAATCTTGAACTGTCGATCTAAAGCTGTTTATGAAGAAGTAAATGATGAACAAGCAAGCAGTATACGGTTGTGTCCACTGTGAGAGCTCCTTTCGCTGTAAATGCTCAAGTTCAGAGTCAGGAGGAAAAGCTCAAGTATGCTTCAAAAATGTATTTTCCCTTCACGTTTACTTAGCGAATGTATCGACAAAATTATTTATGATTCATTTGGGATAAATTAGGGTAGCTAGGCAGCTTCTAGGAAGTGTAAGTCAACGGCACATTTATGGTCATCATATTACACATGCATGCACTATAGCAGTCCAAGACACACTCACCGATGCCCAATTCGAGAGTTTGCTTCTCCAAGCAAACCACGTGAATAGCGTACCATACCTGTTTACAAACTTTATACCACAGTGTGCTATTCCATCTGTCAGCCCCTTTCTTGTTTTTGGACTTCCATGACAGCTGACGATGACGGAACAGGGTAAGTGCCCCTTGTTATCCTTTGCCCATGTAGCAGTCCTTGGAGACAGCCAGTACAGATACCTGAAGGAACATTTTCCGCCAGGCCCACACGCGCCATACATAAAACACCTTAGTGGGGCACAAACATCAGATATTCTACCGCTAGTATGTGATACGCCAGTTGACACCACACACTTTATTATCAATGTAGGCACAAACAACCTAAGAACACAAAGCGCCGCGGACACGATAGAGTCTATGAGCGACGTAATAAGAACCATTCAAGCCGCTCGCCCAAACGCACATATAACCATAACGACTGTCGCTCCCCGCCTACAAAACAAACACCGCCCACTAATCTACCAAACTAATGCACTCATGAAGCACAATGAGGAGATTAACAAGCTAAACTCACTAATTTTCAACTTAGAAAACGTCCATAAGAATGTTGACACCATGCACCACGCAGAAATACACGAAGCACCACACGAACACCTAGCTTGGGACGGCTTCCACTTGAACCGCAGTGGAATAGAGCTAGTTTCCCAACACATCAAGTCCTTTATTAAGGACAAGTACAGAAAAACTCTTTTAAATTCCACCTCAAATACCACCTCCACCAACTCTGCGGAGCGTGCGACCGCGAACAACACAACTGCGACAGTCACTTCGAGAACACAGGGAATACAGACAGTGGAATGTGAAGCCAGCCACTGCACAAGTGAAACAGTCAACACAAGAACAGTTGGAACACAGACAGTGGAATGTGAAAAGAACCAGAAGGCACACACAGCACCAAAAATGACATCAACCACCGTGCAAACAGACACAATGGCAACAGACAACAGAAAACCCACCACCGAAGTCTACACACAGACCCCCACACGCCTGCCTGCACACACACAAACTCAAACAGAGACCGAGATCGAATTAAGCCAGGCATACGATAATAAACCGGCCGAACAGAAAAACACCCCACGCAAATCTGCCCGCAAGAAGACAAGTAAATGACAGACATCGCAAAACAATAACTCTTCAATGCCACGAAGCACCGAATTCCTACAGGCTAGAAAACTTACCAAAAAACATGTGAGCTACACCTCCCATCTGAAAACCTACACAAGCTGCACAGAGAAAAATATAATTCCTAAAGGCCTAACACTCAAGGCTGTACCAGCTCTAGGAACACTCCCACCACACCATCGCGCAAACTGGCAAACAACATTACATAATGCCTCACTTTCACTTTTGAATATCCTCAAAGAACACTGCGAAGAGCAAATCGAAACTTTTAACCACAGACTTAGGAACATAACCCTGACACCAGATGATAAGAGAGATTTAGAACATTACGGCGAAAAACAATCTAGAAAATTGGTTCAAAAACAAAAGAAAAAAGCAAATTTTAATCAAAAAACAACCTTCCAGCCAAACAGCCACCACTCCCAGACAAGAGGGACCTCGAGCTTAGAAGTACCAGACAGGAAGGAAATTTCCACAGAACTAAACCGCTCCAATGTTATAGACATTTCTAAAACATTAAGTCAAAAAGAAATAGCCGTACTCAGCAAGGGCTTAAACTTTTGCCCCACGAACAACACAATAAATGAATTCGAGCTTCACAAGGACCTCTCAGAATTCTCCCGACGAATGCGTATCCGACACTTTTTTGCAGACACACCAGACACCGGGACGACACCACTTAGAGCCCAATCCACTTGGACTCCCGAACCAGAACAAGCCATAGAACTTGACATATACCTTAAAACTGTCACTAAAGAAATTATAAGCCAATCCAAGACATCTAAGCGACCTAAAAACATAACTGCGTCGGAGAGTCATATCATTTCAAATCTGAGCTGCCGGAATGACATTGTTATTAAGGAAGCAGATAAGGGTGGAAGTATAGTTATTTGGCCAATAGAAAAATACAAGCACGAGGCTTACAGACAACTAAACAACCCAGAACATTACCGCAAACTAGATAACGATCCGACATTGTCCTACACAGTGACAATTACCAACAGGCTGAAATCACTTTTGGCTGATGAATTGATAACACCGTCAGAATACAAATTTCTTAAACCAAGCAACAAAACTGCCGGACGTTTTTACCTCCTTCCGAAAATTCATAAAATTCCATCCGCTGAACTATACACTGCTATTATCCCAGGCCGTCCGATAGTATCAAACAACAACACCCCGACAGAGAGTATCTCCACATTCCTTAACCACTACCTTGGTGACTTGCCAAAAGCACTTCCGTCATTTGTACAAGATACGCCCCACCTGCTGAGAATTATAGAAGACATTAATACTAAAGGCACACTACCCCACAACACAATTCTCGCAACACTAGACGTCACGGCGCTGTACACCAACATTCCAATCCCTGATGGTTTATCTTCGATAAAACAAACGCTGTCTAAACACAGTGCACAACACTCTACTCAAGTCTACCTGTCTCTCCTTGAATTAGTTCTCACACATAACTACTTCGAATTTGAAGAGAGTTACTACCTACAGATACATGGTACAAGCATGGGTACGCCTTTTGCACCAACCTACGCGAACATATTTATGGGGATTCTAGAAACAGATTTCCTATCGCGCTGCACTACCAAGCCCCACACATACCTACGATACATAGACGACATACTCATAATCTGGGGACATGGTCAAGACAGTCTAGATAAATATGTAGCCTTTCTAAATTCTGTTCACCCAACAATAAAATTCACATCAGAATCCTCAACTGAGCGCATAAACTTTCTGGACACAACAATATACATTGACAATGGTGAACTAAAGACAACGCTGTATAGGAAACCTTTCGACAAACAACAGTACCTAGAATATACCAGCCACCATCCCAGACATTGCAAACAAGGCATCTTTAAAGGCCAAGCCACACGACTACGTCGCATTTGCGTTGAAAACCAAGACTACATAGATAGACTCGATCACCTTAAAGAAACGCTATCAAACAGGAACCACCCAAACAGTGACCTTCAAACAGCTTACATCGCTGCAACCAAACTAGATCGAGCCGAGGTCCTCAAGCCCCGCCCGAGGATCACAAGAACAACAACGCCTCTTCTTACTACTAAATTCTCAAACGCACTCCCAAACGTGAATAACATCCTAAGTAAATACTACCCGATTCTCACCAGCAACCAGAAACTTAAGAAGATTTTTCCCGACCCTCCCAGAGTGGCCTACAGACGCAACACTAATTTTAAAGATGTTCTTGTGCACGCCAAACTACAGAAAAAGAAGAAGTTGGGAACCAATCCCTGTGGCCGCCCCAGGTGCTCTACATGCAAACACATTCAATCTACTACTACAGTAAAAAGTACAGCGTCGAATTACACACACAAGGTAACTTCGGCTTTCACCTGCACATCAAGCAACGTAGTCTACTGTCTAGAATGCGCCGCTCGTAGCAAACAATACATAGGTGAGACTGGACAACAAATTAATACAAGACTCAATGGTCACCGCGCGGACACAAAACACAATTTACCCAAAGCAGTAGCCAGCCACTTTAATGAACATGGACATATGTTTGACAAAGCAAGGCTCTATATACTACAAACAAATTTCCGTTCCCCTCGCGAAAGGAAGTATACGGAATCATACCTCATACACAAGTTTAATTGCCTACACCCGACAGGAATTAATTTGGCACGCGGAAACTTAGAATCTTTAAAAGCTGTAACTTAAATCTGAAACTCTCATATCATCAACCAATACGCAAAGCACATTAGGCCACCAGCCAACTTTAATTCTTAACCTCACCTACTCTTCCATTTCGGGAAAAAAAAAAAAAAGAAAAAATTTTTCCTGCCTACTACTCAATTTAATGTACTCTTTCAGGTTTTTACGTCTATACCAACTGTACGATCCCCTTCTTCCATGTACACTTGCCCCCATCTGCGCGCGTCACCCTCCTGTTTGTTATACCGGTTTCAGCCCCCCTCCCCCTCTCCCTTCCCTCCCCCCCTTTTTCTTTAATCTTTTTTTTTTTTCTTCTTGAAATCCCCTCGACAACACATTCCGAAGTCAATATGCCGTTTTCGGCGCCTCAACACAGAGTATCGCCATCTCTGGATGCCGCCGTAACGACACCTACGTTAAGCACGTGGGGCAGTGCCCCTTGAAAGACGATGCCGCTGCCTTTCAGTCACCCCATACATTGCAGCGCAGACTCCTCGTCGCCACCTTAACTATTTCAAAGTTACTCGACGTATTACTACGATGCTACTCAAGTCGCTTTCAACTCATGTTTTTTTTTTGTGTGTGTGTCTGGGTTTTCTCCTTTCCGGTTTTTTTTTTTTGTCTTTTGTGTTACTCGCGCGCTGACCGCTTGACCGACCGTTTTAATGCCTCAAAAACATGCCGCCAACGACTCCCCCTGAATACCTCCTAACCTTTCGCATCCCCAACACGCTCCCAAGCCCCCGTATTTCTTAAAGATTTCACTTTTCTCTTTCTTTTTCTTTCACTCCCCCCTTTTTCTGTCTGTCTTGGTGCCGCCCTGGCTTCCCCCCCCCTTTTTTTTTTCTTTTTTTTCCTTTTTTTCTGCTTCTATTTCTTTTCTTTTCTCCCCGCGTGCCCACTCTCTCGCTCTTGTCCCCTCGTCTTGAGAATGAAGCTCACATACGTCGGACGACAGCGCTTGTTTCCTCTTGTAATCTCTCTCTTTAAAACCAGCCGCCAGCGACAACACGCGCACGTGACGTCACTGCACTAACCCTTTAAAACTAACACTCCGAGGATGACGAGGCCGCCTTTGACGAAGATAGGTCCTCCTATCGAAACGTTGGCCAGCCTGTCTGAGGTACTTCATCCCTGTTTACAAACTTTATACCACACTGTGAAGAGGATGTATTTCGATACATCATTTGTGAAAGCTAACTCTGGAGTCATTTTTTATGCGTTCCTGTAGAATTGAACACGCGCCACCGTGGCTTTACATCGCTATTCGGAATCGCAGGTCGACGCTTGGTGTGCCCTTCGGGGGAAGATGAGTGACAGGTCCGTCAAACGAGAAATAAACACACGTTCATTTACAAATGTGCGAAGCGAACACGAATTTGCTAATTTACCTGTGCAATGATAATAGATATTCGCTAAAACTGTGACATAGCGTAACCTCAAACCACTTATAAATTTGTCACAACGATACATCTATAGAGCGACTGCTTCCTTATCGCATAGCGGACATAAAATTGTCTTAAACCAAATTTCGCCATTCGCTTACACTACAGAATCAAGATTTATTATTAGATGTTGGGCCACATCACAAGTATTTAGTGTACAGAATGAGGTCCCCTAGTGAAAGTCTCTATCAGGACCTCCTCTACAAGTACAGTTATGACAGTTAAGATCTCAAAGCAACAGTAGCAATATTACAGTCATTTAACGTCGAAAGTGCAGTAACGGACGCTTGCGGTCAGAAGCTATCCCATATGCACGTCGTGTTATGTAGAGCACTATGTTGCGTTATGTTGTGTTATGCAGAGTCTCATTACCATTACACATTTCGCTGTGTAGTCATATATTTCCCCATATTCTTTCTGTTTTATTTTTTTCATGTTCTTTCTCATTTTCTCGTATACATGACCAGGAATACTGGACATTTCTGTTCAGTTTTTCAGCTCCGCTTATCGTGCACCATGACCTTAGGTATCGCTCTTCGGACTCCGAGATTCAAGATTAGCGACATAACTGCATTTGGTCAACGCAGAAATTCTACAAGCGAAGCTAAGAAAAATCAGAGCCATTCCACTGTGTGAAGATGGATAACCAGCGGAGCTGTATATATGGTGATAAATATGTTGATAATAAATAGGTTGATTGAAAATAAATGATACACACTACAATGAGGTTCATTTTTTCACGATTTCTTTTGTTGTTTTATCAAATTGCCTACTCAATGCTTTTTTTTTTCATTTGGTCCTTTTCTGCTTTTTTGGATTTATTATTTGGTCACCAAGGTGACTATCGCTTTATGATCGCTATGATATACGGCCAGTCGCTCTATGGTCACACTGGAAAGGTTCTTGGCTAGTGTGAGGTCCATACACGACCGATGACGTGTCGTGGGCACAATGATGTTTGTGTAACATTAATGCCGACCTCTTTGCCATCGAATGATGAACCACTTTCCGCATGGTCGAGACACATCTACGTTGACATCACCCACAATTACGATGGGGATGGAGTCGATAGGGGTGATCCAACCAAAGGTGCATAAGCTTGGCGTTTGCCGCACGATCTTCGTCCGTATTACGAGCCGCGCGCCGTCGCCGCCTACATTGCCGCTCCTGTTCACGACGGTGTTCCTCGTACGCGCGCTGTTATTCCGCAATCCTCACCACACGCGGGCTACCCATTGCGCGGGTGGAAGAGAACTGAGATAAGGGGCCCTGTAACGTAAAACTATTCTAATATGTTTTTATTCCAATCTCCTGACGTCAAATTTGCGTAACCGACGATGCAAGCATCGGGCTGTCACCCATAGTGTTGTCTGAACAGATCAATCAAGCGCTCTCCTCGTTCATAGTAGGTCACTTTTGTTTGCTTGAAAAACGAATGACATTGCCTACCTTGAGCGGCTTGTCTTATCTAATTGACTGACAAGAGGCGAGGATCACGCTCAATGGGAGATGGATTCGATGGGGCCGATCCACTGCACTGAAAATCGATAACCGGATGAAGAGGGTGATGCCGTCGTTTGTGATTGGTCCGCTTTCTTTTACTTAGCTTGCAGTGGCTGGTCGGCTTAAGCTTCCGTTGCAGCTCGGCGGCATGCAACGGAAGCTTAAGAATGACGCTAAAACGGATCCTAAGCAAAGAACAGTTGGCAGAACCAGCAAATGTCGCTGAAGCGGCATAGTGCTGGAAACTTCAAGGAAATTTCCCCTGATCTAGATATTTTACCTCTTGTTTAGGAAAAAAAAATTGCCCAAGTCTAGTGACCATTCGCGTTGAGTCATTGAAACAGTAGAAGTGCGGGTGCAATGGTGTGGTTTCATTTCAGTCACCGGAAATTACCTTCGCGAAGTAAACAGCAGGGCGTAGATGCATCGAGCTAATTAAGGAAGTACTGGTACTGCAATATTGCGGTTCGTACCTGCGCTGTAGAGGTTTGTGCACTGTGAATAAAAAATTATCTGCAACTGACAAAACAAACGTATCAGTCGAATCTGGGCGCAAGCGGACACATATACATACACACCAAAAACTGCGCATAGGCAGAGCAACATTGGACAGAGTACCAGTGGTAATGTCTTTGACCGAGTTTTACTTTGGAAGGAAAATAAAAATTTACCGCGTAACTACGTGCTTCACTGTAAATGACATGTAAGCGCCTGTGGTGGTGCTGCGTCAGTACACAGTATGCAAAAAAAGGACATCTTTTACATTGGTGTCGTGAAGTAGCACACTGTTTTGACATTGCTGCATTCTACAATGGTGCCCAACTTCCTTGCAATTTGAATAAAGTCCCAGGCAATCGCAGCACTTTGCTCTATGCGCAAAGCAAGTTTGTACAACAAAGTATAAATGTGCTGACGTCTTCAGTGAATATGCCTTAAGCAGGAAGCATTCTTATTAGAATAACAACTTACACTACGACATGATTTCGTCTTGAGTGCAGGGATTTCATTATTTCAATATTTATGCCGAGCTTAGAAATAAATTTTAACTATAAGATTAGTCATCTATTTTCATATTACAAAGAAAAAAATTATCTTCGCATAAATTACAATGACAAAATGATTGCAACCACATTTCACAAAAATCTAGAGACATCTAGTGATTTCTGAAACATGCAAGTTAGGGGAAAACCGGCGTCAGAGATTAGCCACACTGCTGAAGTCAACGTTATGACAAGGGAACTTGTAATCGTCAGAGCAGCAACTGCTGTCCTTAGACGCTTGGTAGTTCCAAACCGAGAGGCAAATTTTTACTAAATCATTTGTTCCTGTGTGAAAGTTGGCGATTGCGGTAGGCTTCATTAGCTCGAGCTTCGAAAGCGTTAGGACGAAAAAAATTCGACGTCATTCTGACTTCAAGAAAGCCCGCACGATATCTGCTGATGGCCATGGCGAAGCTTTCGTGGAGTTCATGTGTTCAGAACGTGGTGCCACACACAGACCTTTGCCGAGCTTCCTTCGCCCAAGGCAGGTCGGGCAAAAGTATAGCATACCTTGTGCAAAGCGACTACCCTTAAACTAACCATGGTCTCGTTCTCCTTTGTGCCGCTAAGATTTATCCGACAATGCAACGTCCGCGACATAAAAGAAGTGGTTGCTGGCTAATGCAGTTTTTCCAGCGTTGTAACAATTTGCAGACGTGATCGTCCTGCATAAATTAAAGGAGCCCTTTCAGTCTGATATTGAGCGCATTATAATCAATATTTCATAATTTATTTTCTTTGTTCCCTCTGTTCTGATTGCAATTCAATCGCAACCTTCATGTTGATGTTGCTGACAAGTAGTCCTGGATCGGTTTTCGTCCCAAGCTTCACGACCCATGGGAATAGAGCTTGCAGCATGATCACCCTCAAGTTCTCTCGATCAAACACGGCTTTTCTGCTCTTGTTTCAAGATTTTGGCTGTGAGCAGCACTGAACGGTTCAAGGATTTTTCTCTTCACATACTTCATTGTCAGTTTGAGAGGGCGTTATTGTGTTTACGAAAATTGCGCTACACCAACGACACACAAACACGGTCCGCTCGAACGTGCTTCTGTTATGATGAGCTCAGTGTCTAGCACCGGTAGCGTGTCATCATGAAAAATAGGAAACATGCGATCAAGTACTTTTAACTTACTAACTTACTAAACAATGAAAAATACTTAAAACCTTCATCGCCACCTTGCGAGAAATGACGAGTGAAGGAACAACGGCTGGTACTGACGTTTCGAGAAGGCTTGCTGTGTTCATCAGCGTGCACTGAACTTCCACTGAATGTTCCATTTCACTGGTCTTTTTTTTTTCAACGTCGGTGTTTTTTTCTTTTCAATGCGGTGATGTGAACATCGCATGCACAACTTGGTCTGTCTCTACTTTTCATTGTATTCCATCCTCCGTTCGCCTCCACAAAGGTTTGCCTTTACTTGCACTCACATCTGTTTTCACCATCTTTTACACTTTCTCGGGCCTCCTCTTCGAGTTAGCGAAAAAGAAAAGACACCAACAAGAAAGCCACACCTGGCTCACTCGGTGTGCAGCCGTATGCATGGGAGCAAGTACACGTTGAGACGAAGCTGCTGTATTTTTTTTTTCGGGGGAGGGGGAGGGAGGGGGCAATTCTATTTTTTACTTTATAGCCATTTCGACCGCTCCCCATTTATTCAGCGCAAAAACGCTGCACGTCCGTCTATCCATTTAAAAGAGCTGTTTGGAAAATGCTTAAGTAAGGGGCCAATGTAGTCAACATGGGGGAGATTTTACGACAGCTAGGGCGAATCAAGTAAAACGCGAACGACTAAAGGTGTTTTTTCGAGTGGGCAGCTTTGTAAATAGAGGCAACTCTCCATCGCCGCTTGCAGGCTGCAGGTTTTGATGTTCGTCGTTCAGAGCTGGAATATTGATGAGCCGACGTCAGCGAACTTCTTAAGCCTTCGTCATTTTCTTTTTACGTCACGCTCTTTTTTCGTAGTGGGACAAGAAAAACAGCTGATAGACGTAGTAAGGTAATATAATTCCGGCTCTTTCTTCTGCCGACAACTGCATTAAAGTTTCGCCGACTACCCCCCAACTTAATTAAAGGGAGCGGTTGCGAAGAACCCTTTGCTCTCGGTTCTTGCCACTCCGGAGAAAGCTGAAAATGGGACTATACTCCTGAACGAAAGAAAATGGAAATGCGGCATCTAGACAATAAGCAGACTAGGCGCTCTGCCGCATGCAAGTGCGCTACGTTTGTCTGACTGGAACTGCGGGAACAAACTCTCGAGCAGACACCGCGCACCTGCAGAAGTGATAAGACGGTCAAAGCACATCGGAAATTCCTGCCGATTTCATCGTTGTGTCCTAATTTTGGACGCCATATCTCGGTGCTTCCGAACAAAATAAAATGAGAAAGTTCCGTTTTCCCCGGTATATTCTCGGTACATGAAGAAAATAGAAAAACAAAAATCAAGTCAAATAGAACCGGCGTAAGACATGCCTTACAGGAGTTAGTTTAGTTCTCGTAACCCTCTTTGCGTGTGTTTTCGTAGCATTTCGCCGGAAATTTGTAGCCTGGCACATTTGTTTTCTGCTGACTATATTCCTTATCGCTGCGAAAATGTGCCATAATTTGAGAAACAAGGCAGCTTGTTTTTCACTCTTAACTAAGGTCAAAAACTCTTTTTTCTTTTCATTGTTATCTTTCTAGGCACTGCGCTGCTGTGTTCGAGGTTGCGGGTTCAATCCCCGCCACGGGTTTAATCCATTGCGATGGGCGTGGGAAGAAAAGAACGTTCGCGTACCGTGCATTGGCGGCACGTTAAATAAACACAGGTGGTAAAAATTATTCCTAGCCCCCCACTATGGCGCGCCTCATAAGCTGATCGGCAAGCAAAACCCCGGAATTTCACTCATTTAATTTTTTTTAATATTTAGGCAAGCACGTTCAGTGGATTAAAACAGTCCTCGTGAATCACGCGTCCGACATCAGTACTAATCCGTCGTATGACATATACAGAAACAATGGCAGAAGAAGCAACCGACCTACAGGTCACAAAATTACCCCCTTCCCCCCGCCCCTATTCACATAGGCCGAAAAAAACTTCAGATAGCTTCTGCACGACAAAGGTTCTTTTCTCTTTTTTTTTCCTTCCTACTTTCAAGTCCGGCTAATTGACCGCGACTCGGGATTCAGCTACAACTCTGCAGGGTCACTGCATGCCTCGAAGGCGTCCAAAGAGCGCAGCACGCATCGCATCAGGTGCAGCGACGTCGTCTTAGTGGGCACGCAGTCAGCCTCCGCCCATATCCCCCCCCCCCTCCATTATTGGCACCTGATTCCGTAGTCCACAGTTCCCTGTTTTCTTTTTACCCTTCGCATGTCCGTGGGGGAGAGCAGCACATTCATGCCCTGCCCGGGTTTCCTTTTCCATCATTAATATTGCAGCAACGACACCGCACCAACTGCCATGATAATTCGCAGGTGGGTCTTAGTTTTCTTTCGTCGCAGCACAAGCAAAAAGCAAAAAATGAGAGAAAGCCAGCTCATATCCTCGTATTTCTGCATCTCATGAATACACACTCGGGAGGCGCGTTACTGACCTGCGCCCGTCTCGTGTTGTTTGCCGTGCGAATGGCACCTCGTCGTAGTTATTTCGCAGTGGCCGCGAGGCTTACACTACAGTTTCGCGTCCAGGGACGCGGAGTGAGACCCGCACGCGGAGCCGTAATCAACGCCCAGGCAAAAAAGCTGGCCGCTCGTTCCTGGCGCTGCAAACTTGCTTTTATTTATTTATTTCATTTTTCTAATGGGCTTCCTTAGATGCGCATAGTCGATCATCGCGGTGTACAGCGCGAACGGAGGCGGCCCGCATGCATGGGTGCCGCGCCACCAGGGTCATAAAGATGCGAGGCTCAACAAGCATCGCTTCCTGAAAAAGCTGCGCTCTTTGTGTGAGTGTTGTGCAAGACCCTGATGTTCTCAACGTGAGTTAAGGTTTGTTTAAGCACGCACTCTTTCCTTTCTCGCCGAATCCCCCCTCCCTTCTGATACGTTGGTGACCTCGTTTCTTACCTGTTTCAATCGCTATATTCCACAATGCACGCACGTCGCAACTCTCCTCTCAGTCTAAAGCCACGGAGCTCGCGTCATTTCCCGCAGAAAGGCGCGGAAGTGTGCAAAATATTTACAATACGTTCCTTTTGGTGCGACGTTTACGTGTTTAAGCGCACAAGACAGGAATTCACTGTAAAATAATTCACACCCTTAAAAGTGAAAAAGGCTGTAAATGTGTCTATAACTCGCACCATTAGGGTGTGATTTATATAACTGACACCCTAAGGGTGTGAGTTATAGACTCATTTACAGCCTTTTTCGCTTTTGACGGAGTAAATTATTTTACAGTGGAGTGGGCAGAAAGCGAATCGCTAAAATCTGGGATGAAGTTAGCTGGGACTAAACGTCGTTCCCCATGGGTGCTGCTCTTTCTTTCTTTATTTCTTTCTCTCTCTCTCTCTCTCTCTCTGTACTGTGGCGACCCTTTCCGGGTCGCCACAGTACCTGCGCTTCGTTCACGATTCCGCTTCTTTTAGCAGCCCAATTTAAAAGGAACAATTCAGCTCCTCCCTCTCAATATGACGTTCCAACTGCTCTAATTCTGCCCCTTCCTTGTCCTCCACCTGTTTCAGGTGCATACAGCACCTCTATCGTGTTTTCCTATGCCCTCATGGTCCAGTGATGTGTCTAAGTCTATGCAAAGATTCTTACTGAGGCTCATTCGAAAGGACCACCACTAAACCAATTTCAGTGACCCTCGCGGTGACCGTGATTGTTGAGCTATACCATATAGCTGTTAGGCATATTGAATCCTTATCGGTTTCCTAACATTTCCTCCGAAATATCCAGTAATGAGTACATACGCTTTCACGAAAGAGCGCATCAGAACGCCTTGTTTCCAAAATACCACCCTCCTTATTAATCGTAAGCCGCACAAGGACTTCTTTTTCGGCATCAGTCGGGGTCTTACGATGAACATGTCGGGAACAGACACAGTGCGGTTTCAAATGAAAAGTAAAAGATAATGACGTGAAGACAGTGGCAAAGAATCCGCCCTCATCAGAGATGGCCGATAAAAAGATAACGACGGTGGCCGGAAAATTCATTAGAGCAATTTAAAAAATGAACTCGGAAAATAAACCCATCGCACTTAGAGCGGTTGTCTGATTAATGCGCTCAGCCATTGTTGTCATGTCGTATAGTTATCGTCGAATCACCGCCGCCCCCCCCCCTCCCCCCGCCACCTCTTGGGAGCTGTTTTCATTACCCGCTTCCAAAACATCGACCACTCGGTGGTCCGTCGGTCGTGCAATTCCCGTAATCTAGTTACAGCTGAAAAAGTTGTGCGAATCCAATGAGCGAGTCGAGAGCAATTGAAAAGTGCGCGCATGCTAATGCGAGTTACTTTTTGTGCTTGTAATGGGGTTCTGCTGTCCCGTGTGTTGCGAATGTAATTTCATTTCGTTCTCTTTTTAAGCCCTGTACGTGGCTGGCGCCGCCATGCGAGCCCCGAAACGTGTTTCTTAGAAACCGGCGCCGACTTGGCCCCTTTCCCCGCCCCCTTGGGCGAGTCGCGCCCATCACCGCCCAGTCATCCGCCGGCCACAGCGGACGTAGCCTCGTTCCCTTTTCTCACTGAAGCCTCGTTCTCATTCATCATCTTCCGTCGCTGGCTTGTCCGGCTGCCGACACGGCAGGGGTTCAAGCATGGCGCTACAAGCGCAGCCACGCGGAGAAGAGAAAAATAACAACGGAAAAGAGCGGGAGCTAAGCTTTCACAACTTTTTTTTTTTTGCGTTTCCTTTTTTCTTGTACCACCTCTTTGATCAGCCAGAAGACAGAAGCGCAAAGCACAAATCCGGATATTCTACTTGCGCATGGCGCAAAAATGCCCCAGGGCTGGTATTTTGTCGCGATGCCTTTTCCGATTCTATATGCTTTTTCAGGCTTTTCGCGCTTGGCCACTGGTCAGAGCGACAGTCTGCCCACGTTATCAACGCGATCAGGCGGCCGTGTGTGGTGGATAGCATAGAATAAGGCATAAGGCATCGCTATAATATAGCGGCCCAGATTTACTGTATCGCGGCAAAGGTTTGTGGAATAGCGGCAAAGCCACCCAGCCGCAGGAAGCTACAAAACAGAGGTGGCGGGTCGCTTTAGTAGCGCCAAATTATCGCGAGCACGGTAAAGGAAGTCCTTACTGCTCATTCATGAAAAGGGCAGGCGAAACAGAGAAACAACGGGGACGAAAACACTAATGTTTTCAGATAGCGCCGGGCGGTAATTCCTGCAGTTTTCTAACGCGGAAACGTGGAATATACAGGACTCCAAAAGTACCGCGCTTCGCCACCTCGAAAGCACTTCACTGCTCGGGTTCGGCAGGCCGACTATCAGATGATGTTTTCAATCATCGCACCAAGCGAGCTATATATTTTTGCCCGGTCACCCGACAACATGTATAGGAAAGGAAACCATACGGCGGTCACGTCGGGTTACCGCATGAGCGCCCCCTCCCTCTTCCCATTCTTAGCCGGCCGCACTTCTCCACTGGGCGCCCCTCGCGCCCATGGACACCGCGGGCCGCCGTATTGTTGTGCGCTCCGAAAATTCCCGTTTGCCGCCTTCCTGGCGTAAGCTGCGGTCACGCTGCTGTCACCCTGCGCCAACTGCTTACGGCCGGAACAAAGCTTTCAAGCCCGCAGCGTGAAAGAGTGACTCGGCATATTTGGGCCCAAAGCGCGATCTTTTCATTTTTCACGATGGCTCGAAAAAAATTTGGCACCACGGGCAGCCGCGCTCTCGCTCGCTCGCTTTTGTTCGTCTTTTTCAGCAGCGCCGCTGTTCCTGTCAAGCTTCAGTGCACGAGCTCGAGTACTTGCGCGCTTATTAAGCGGGCACGATAGGACCACCCGCCGCGGTAGCCCAGTGGCTTGCGGTGTAGCCCAGCGGCGTTGCGCTGCTGGGCTCAGTTCCATCCTGCAGCCGCGGCGGCCGCATTCCGATGGCCGCGGAATGCAAGAGCGCTCGTTGTGGCTCTCGTGCTTGTCTATTCGGGCACCCATCCAGTGGCACATACACCCACTCTGAGGGATGGGCCAAGAATGTCGACGTACCCAATGTTGCACCATACCCAGTGCCCCAAGTATAATCGGCAAAGGTCAGGGGCCCTATAACGTCAAACTATTCCAATATGTTTCTATTCCAATTTCCTGACGTCAAATTTGCGTAACCGCTGACGCAAGCATCGGGTGGTCACCCGTAGGGTTGTCTAAGCAGACCAATCAAACGCTCTCCTTGTTAATAGGAGGTTACTTTTGTTTGCTTGAAAAACGAATAGCATTGCCTACACTGAGCGGCTTGTCTTATCTAATTGGCTGACAAGAGGCGAGGAGCACGCTGAAGTGGAGAGGGATTCGATGGGGCCGAGCCACTGCACTGAATATCGATAACTGGATGAAGTGGGTGGTGCCGGCGTCTGTGATTGGTCCGCTTTCCCTTACTTGGCTGGCGGTGGCTGGTCGACAATCGCGGCGGCATGCAACGGAAGCTTAATAATGACGCTAAAACGGATCCTCACCAAAGAGGAGTTGGCAGAACGCGGTAGTAAACGTTCCGAAAGTGCTCGAAACCGTTACACGGCTACGCAAAATGTTTCATTATACGCAAATAAACCCATGCTCTCCGACAGGTGCGAGTAGCTAGTGCATCAGCGATCGGCAGCAGCCATCTTTTATTCCTTTCGGAACGGGGCAGCCAGCGGTTATTCAGAAGAAAATTCAGTTTTGTTCGGCATATTAATGCATCTTTGACGCGTACACGTCACTCTGACGCGGTGAGTTTTTGCAGTTTTGTGACGTCTCGTGACAGGCAGGTGAAGTGGGTGCTGCCCGAAAACTTTTGACCAATAGCCGAGGGCTAGTGCCGAAAGGCGTCGAATCAGAAATAACTATTTTTCTTTTGTTCTGTCAAATCATGCATAATCAGTGTACACGTCATATCAGATGGGGAGCTATCGCGGTTTTCGTGACGTCGCGTGACCTACAGTTGAAGTGGGGGTGGCCCAAAAAAGTTTTTGACCAACCGCGGAAGGCTGATTGCAGAATTGGAATAGAAATGTTTGGAATAGTTTTACGTTATAGCGCCCCAGCACGCTCAAAGTGTGTGTGTGTGTGTGTGGGTGTGGACGGGGGTGGGAGAAGGGAGCTTCGCTCTGCAATGTCCTTTCGAACAAACTCTGTTAGAAATTGTTCAGCTTAATCTGTACTACCGTCGCCAGCCGCAATAATCGTGGCAGTCAGTGTGTTTAGTCTGAGAGACTGCCGACGAACGAGGATTCCACCTGTTGTCCTCGGTTCCCCGCAAGTATCGGTGTATTATTTGTGTTCTTACCTACATGGCGTTGTCCATTGTTCATTGCTTGTGTCAGGAATAAATATGCAGCACCCCAAGTACTCTAAATCTGCAGCGAAACGCTCTGCTGTTCCAGATAACATGTTTTCGCCCTGTGAAAAAATGCATAACAGAAAACTTAGTCGCGACAGCAATGCATGTAACAGCCCCTTCTCAGTCGATATTTCGTGGAAGTGGCGCTAGGCGCAAAGGCTTTAGCGGACGGTTACGCTTTGAGTACTGCCTGATTTTAACTCCGAAATCGGAACATGCACCCTGTAACCATTAATTAAAAGCTAATTTCAGGAATGTTGTTTAAATATTAATTATATTGACGATGATCGCGTGAATTCTGATTTTCGCCAATGTACTATCAAGTCTTGCAAGCAAAATAATATTTATTCTAGCCCAATATCTGTAAAGCATAATTTGAGACAGTCGTCGCCAGAAACTATGAAGAAAACGAAAGTGTAAAGCACTGAATTAAACGAAAGGGCTGCTAAGAAACACGAAGGAACATACTGTATACTTGTTTCAGTTATGGAGCATACTTATTGATGTAGAATTTGGTGGAAACAACCGTACTATATAGGAGCGTGTCAACACGTTAGCATCAGCATTGTAGGTAATACTTATCCTCGAAATTAAGTCATGCCTATTGAAAGGATAGGTATAGAAGCAACAGTGATTTCTTGTTGTCATTTGTGGCACATGAACGCGAACTGGAACAAGCCATTTTAGGCAGATAATCATACAGCAAATCAATTTATAAAGAAAAAGCAGTATTTGATTTAACCAGCCTTCAGTTACAAGTAGATATGGTGATTAGGTCGCCTGCATGATCAAGACAAGGTCTTAGCAAAATTATGATTGAAAATGGCTGGGATATTTTCCCTATACACTATCAATAACATTAAATTAAAAAAAATTAAATTATTGGGTTTTACATGCCAAAACCACTTTCTGATTATGAGGCACGCCGTAGTGGAGGACTCCGGAAATTTTGACCACCTGGGGTTCTTTAACTATCAATAAGGTTGTAAGTAGTATTACACCCGCCAGGGTGGCGTAATGGCTTTGGTCTTGCGCTGTTAAGACAGAAAGTGTGAGATCGAATCGCGACCGCGGCAGACATATTTTGATGGGGGCCAACTGTGAAAACACCCGTGTATCGTGCATTAGGTTCACGTGAAAGGACTACAGGTGGTCAAAACTTATCCGGAGTCTCCCCTTGCCTCGTAATGATATCTTGGTTTTGGCACGTGAAAGCCCAGAGTTTAATTTAATCTTAAGCGGTGTTGCATGTGCTGCCCCGGACAGCGGACGCGCACTCAAAAATTAAAATGAAACTGAATTATGGGGTCTTACGTTCCAAAACCACTTTCTGGTTATGAGGACCGTCGTAGTGAAGGACTCCGGAAATTTCGACTAGCTTGGGTTCTTTAAAGTGCACCTAAATCCGAATACCACGAGTGTTTTCGCATTTAGCCCCCAACGAAATGCGGCCACCATGGCCGGATGCGCACACAAGCAAAGGATGGCAGAAAATCCTGTAACATACGTTATCGATAGTTCAGAATTCATAAAGTATGGAACATCTCGAAACAAGTGTTAAGAGTCTGAAGTGCGCGTTGTTTTCGGTGTTGAACCGAGGGAGAAGCTAATACTGTGTAATAATAATAATAATAATAATAATAATAATAATAATAATAATAATAATAATAATAATAATAATAATAATAATAATAATAATAATAATAATAATAATAATAATAATAATTCAATCAATCATTTATTTACGTGCCCAGGAACAACCATGAGGTCTGAGTGCTGGCACACGCACAAATTTAAAAAAAATTAAAAGAAAAATGCAACGGAATATAAGTAAAAAAAAAGTTAATAAAAAACCAACATTGAAAAGGCTAGTGTACATACAGCACGGCGCAAGATGAGTACAAAAGAAAAAGGAGGAAAAGGGCAGTTGAAGAATACGCGAAACTATGGCACAACAGTGCAAAGCTTGGAAAAAAACGATGACACTGAGTTATGAAAAATATCAAGATTATGAAAATAAGCATTATGAAGACTCTGTATTCTGTGGACGGTTGAGTGTTGGTGATGACAGATAGGAACATGGAAAGGTCTATGTTCTCTGGGGATCTTGCGCGGAATATAAAACATGACACAACTGAGGAGCTCAGGGCAGGATGCCGTGCGGTAGTTGGAAAAGAAATAGAAGGTCAGGGCGTATACGCAGACACTGAAGTAAGGGGCAATGACAATAATCCAACAGTGCTAGAAGAGGACCCAGTATCCGTGTTGGCAAAGCGGTGATGATATAAGCTTAGAAACTTTTGCTGGACACGATCTATAATGTCCCGGTTGGATTTAAAAATACCATTGCAGACGACCGACTCGCATTCGAGTTGAGGAAGACGGATTGTTGTGTGCAACTTGCGCGAGGGTGTTGGAAATTTGAACGCTGTTAATCGTCTACAAACAGGGCCAAGAGAGCGCACACCCCTCATTGCAACGTGTTTAGTGTGAGTAGAAAAGCGGAAGATTGTATCACGGAGTACACCGAGGTCATTGATCTCACAGATCTTACGCAGGAGTACAGACTCTACAGAATCAGAAAAAGAAATGCTTGCTGTTTTGCAAGTGCAAGTCATAACTTTGTTCTTAGGAACAATCAAGGTGAGGTCATTCTTTTTGCCACATATAGAAAAAGAAGTACAAGGGAGACTGCAGGACACGGCAGTCATCAACAGTATCAATTTCCTTTAAAATCTTGATATCATCGACATAGAGAAGGAAAGAAGAATTCTGAATTGCAGAAGAAAAGGGATTAACAAAAATTGTTTAAATGGGTGGCCCTAATACTGATCCTTGAGGGACGCCACTAGTTGCCATGTAAAAAAGAAGAAGTTTGACCATTGACGTCAACACGACATGAACTATCAAGAAGATAACTGAGCAAGAGATTGCCAATTGCTGAGCCAGCGCCAAAGTGCATAAGCTCGATCAGAAGCAGTGAGTGGCTGACTACTTCAAAATCTTTGCTGAGTTCAGTGTAAATGGTGTCAACTTGTCCCCCTTTTGAAATACCGGCGTGGAGATCAGTGTCATGAAACTTGCGAGAGTTGTGATAGTGCCGCGGTCGGTGACAAATCTGTGCTGATTCGGTATCACTGAGTTCGTCACAATAAAAGACAATATGTTGGGAAGAGCAAGCTCAATAATTTCATACGTGGCACAGAGAACAGATATCGGGCAATAATTCGAGACATCGGTTTTACTGCCAGACTTAAATATAGGGAAAGCGCGAGCGGTTTTCCAGATGTGAGGGAAAGTAGAAGCTGTCAGAGCGTTATTAAATATAGATGTCAATATTGGGGCAAATATGCTGCCGTAAGCTTGTGGAATTGCGGAGAGAATGCCATCGGGGCCGCAGGATAGGGACAGCCTCAAGCGCTTCAGGCATTTGCTGATGAGCTTTTCATCAAACAACATAGCACTAATGTAGCAACCGTCATGTGCTGCTGACTGGCAACAGCGTTGAAACCTGAAGCTTTACATGAGTATGAGAAATGGGAAGCAAAACAATCAGCGGCTGCTTGGACTTCAACCCTTCTAGAGTCGAGCAGGCGAAAGCACTCTCCACGACAGCACAGAGCGCTTGCGGAAATATTTCCAGAATTCTGCCGGCCGATCAGAGACGCTCTTTTCGAATAATGCTATATATGAGTCCTTATCGCGTTTATAGAGGCGTTTGCAGAGAGTTCGAAAAAAAAAACGGAATTTTTCTGGCCACTAAGTAGGCACAGGATTACTACATTTGTAGTGCGCGCGATGCTTATGCTTTAGGGCACTTATAAGTTCATATGTGAATCAGTGGGGATATTTAGAGCGTGTAGGACTGTCAAGGGGAATGTATTTGCGCATACTGCTCAGAATAAGGCTCGTAGATTGATGTAATTGTACTCCGACATTGGTTTTATCTGTAAAATAATAATAATAATAATAATAATAATAATAATAATAATAATAATAATAATAATAATAATAATAATAATAATAATAATAATAATAATAATAATAATAATAATAATAATTAGTCTTTTATTTTTATTCTAATATTATTAATATTAGATCTTTCAGCCCATCCTCCCATACTAGCTTTTCTTTTAAGAGATAGTGATTATACAGACGAACAAGCTTGATAAAACGGGCTCTTGTTCCTCAAGCATGTAAATTACTACGGATAGGCGCCAGATGCAAATAATGATACACGAAAATTTAAAGCACACAATTTCCTGCCTTCATGCTGCATGAATTCCGGTAGCCCTCAGCGACATGTTTCGCGACGCGCTAGCAATTAGGCAAGGTGCGGCTACTGGTTCCGCGCCCTAAAATATGCTACGAACCCGATCGCCGCATAAAGCGCCCGCAACAAGACGGAAAGCACGGGGTACGGTTCGTCGTTGGCGCCCCCCCCCCCCCCCTTCTCTCGCCTTCTTTTCCTCGCGGCGGTTCCGCGGGCCTGTGCCGGCGTGATTTATGTTTCCGTCGACAGCGGCGAAAAGCAGCGCGCCCAGTCGGTCGCAAAGGCGCCTCGTCTCGGACACTTCGTGGGTCCTCGCGGGCGCCGACCGCTGTCGGTCAGCGAAAATGCGGCAGCCAGCAGCGGGCGCCTTCATTCACACCTGCGGCGCGAGATGCGGGCGCCGCTTTTTTCCTATTCAGTCTCGCACGTCGACGTCTACGAGCGTGGTCGACGAAATTAGGGAAGGAATAATAAACGGTGGCGCGCGCAGGAAAAACAACCGGTTTAGGTGAGGCGACATCAAAGGAACGACGTCGATTGGAGCCCCGAAAAAGAGTTGGGCGAAACGAGGGAAGCCTGAGCGATGGTCGACGAAGGGAAGAACGGCGTGGACGCGTGACGCCGAAAGTGGGCCGCACCAAGCCGAACCGTCTCAATGTAGGAAATATGTAATCGAGATATTCCATCCGCCATCTTTTTGATGCACCGACAGGCCGATCGTTGCGACGAGCACATTGCGCGCTTCTCGAAACAACGTGAATTGGTGAAAATGATTGCTTCGGTACATTTTCAACGGATATTTTTTGTACATTATGCAGGTGAATGCATTGTGACATCGTGACATTATTAGGCCATATATACTTGGTTTGATTCGTGAATGGGCTTCACAGCTCATACATGGGGTGCTGTTTGATATCATTGCCCCTGACCCCTTTCTTTTGTTTCGTAGTTATGACAATAACAATGCCTGCGTCTTTCTAGGAGCAGTCATCTCAAAGCGGTTTGGAGGCAGGCATGGTTGCCCATGACTGTATTTAAGGACTTTGTACTCTGTCGTCGCTATGTAGCCCTTTATTTTTTCAAACATGTCTTTCGTCAAGACGATTACACTTTGTATGCTTCTTTTGGAGCGCTTGTACGTCAGTATTCACCACAAGAAATTCTTGTCCCTCGCCATAATTGAAAAAACTTCGGGAACAGCTGCGGCATTTAGCCGCTACAATCGTATACAAGAACTCCACAAAAGCGGGTCGAGTTGGCTTGTTGGACTGGGATTTACCTCTCGCGTCATGTAAACGGTACAGCTGGCCAGGATGGGCAAGTAGCGAGTCGCGTTGAGCCATGGACCAACCGCACATAGGTTTACTCCCCAACCCATGAGGAATATGCGTGTACATGGGCATGGGTTGAATTGGGCCTTCGCAACTAGCAACGAAGAATCGGATGCTCTACTCGCTCGCTTTATGCCACCTCAACGCGGGCTGCCAATGTGATTTCGGTCCCGGACGGGAGCGAGTTCATGTAGCTCTGTCGAGACGGAGCGCGACATCCGATTCGACCTGCTCGCGTTGGTTTATGTAAACGAAGGGGTTGACCGGAAAACAGCTGCCAGTGCCGCCTGACGATTGGCACCTCACTGCTGGCTTACGACTGCTTCGCGAACCATGGCACGGTATGGCGAGGGCTGCTCTGCATGCTCGCCTACCGTAAAGAGTGCAAGAGCCTCGCTGCGTACTTCAGTGTGGCGACGCACAGGGATGAAGCGTATCGAGACACGGACATAAGCGGACAGGATGGGCGACAAGTGCGGAAGGGCCAGCTGGTCTCTGTAAAAACTGCATGTCAAGACCGTCGGTGCAGAAGCGACAAACGATGGGCTGGTTTACCAGGTAAATCTGCCACCCACAGCACTGCACTATATACTGGCGAAATACAACTTATTAGCAGCACAGAAATTAGAACAAATGTGGCTTGCCTGGAGCGTCATGCCAATTGAGGATATGCCTGGAGTCACGCATTGCTATTTTAGAAAGAGTGAATCAAGGACGTCAACCAAAATTTTACTATGCAGCATAACTTGAAGTACAACTATGCTTTAATAGTTTCAATTATACGCATTGTAGTCATTTAGTTCCCAAACTAAGGCAATACGAGTGAATTAGCTAAGGAGAAATTATTGTTAGACATATCATTAACATCCGCATTTACAGTTCAGCTGAGCGCCTAATAGGTCTCTCTGATACAGGCTCTCTTCTTTACCGCGCTCCCTTGCGTCGCCCCTGTGCGCCGCGACCAGAATGTATCACAAAAGAAATTTCGAACTTGCCTGTAGAAAGAGGCATTCTACATTCCATATGTTGGCTTCTTATATTTGTCACTAAATATCGAACTCTTCACTGGAAACTAAGGCGCTTGTTTCCAGTTCGGTTAAGGTAGCATGCAATGGTTTATTGGTCAATTAATTGCCGACGCGTATACAACAACCCTCCTGCTCCTCCTTTTCCGTTTTATTTTTCTCTTCTTCCAATAGAAAAGGCGAAACCAAGAGTCTATATACGAGTAGGTGGCTACGGCGTAGGACTGCTAAGCACGAGGTCGCGGGATCGAATACCAGCCGAGGTGGCCGGATTTCGATGGAGGCGAAATGCAAAAGAAAAAAAAAAGACCGTGTACTCAGATTTAGGTATACGTTAAAGAGCCCGAGGTGGTCCAAATTAATCCGGAGTCTCCCACCACCAACGTGCCTCATAATCAGATCACAATAACATGGTGGTTTTGGACGTAAAACCCCATAATTTAAATTTTTTTTCGTTCGAGTAATAGTTCTGAGTAGACGTTCGTCAGCTTTTAGCTCTTTTAAAGGAACAGCTCCACTAAGCCACCCAGCGTTTCCTCGCACGTTAATGTCCTTGACGCTCTTGACGTGCTGCGCAAGTTTACGCCGGAAACAGGGGTTCTGTTGCACTGATTCCAGCTGACGGCCAGAGCAAAAAGGGTGCTCCTTCACCAAGATCTCTTGGCGCGGGGCGACGGCTGTTGTGCGCTGCCTCGTACGGGCCGTACACTTCGCACGTACCTTTCTTTTTCTCTCATCTTTCCTACCCGCGTACAGGGTAGCCAAGTGCATACCCTGCGCACGCGCAGGCGCTGCGGGGTGCCACCAGCTAACCCTCTCCGCATTCACTTTCTTTTATTTGCCCCATTCCAACTCCTTCTCTCTCCCTTGACTCGCTCCTCCTGTATTCTACGTGCGCACCGCCGCAAGCAGCGCCGTTAGGGCGCTAAGTATGCAACACCACTGCGGGCGCGATAAGCGCTTAACTTCCGGTACAACGCGCGTGCTGCGTGCTGCCGACACAAGTATAGATGCACGAGGAGTCACGCTCGACGTGACAGCCGCGCTAAAGCGGCGACGCGCAAGAGTGCGCGCCGCGTCCACAGGCTCTCCTTTCTCTTCCTTCTTTTTTTATCGCACTTTGGCCTCCAAGATGGATGGCGACTCCCGATTAACGCTCGCACGCCTCTCCCTGTGTGTCTTTTCAATTTGCGGAGAGCGAGTGCGCCGTCGTCGCCGATGTTTTCCCAGCGGGCGTTCGATTGATCGGCAGTGTTCCCGCGATTGGGCGCGCATATCTAGCGAGCCGCCACTGCAGGCGCCGCTCTCGCTGCTATAATCCAATTTGTGAGGGCAAGACATGCCAATTTTCAACCAGTGCCCAGTTCTCGTATATAGTGCTTGCGTTTGTGTTTGTTTCGTGATGATTATGCATTAAAATGCTTGGCACGTGCAGAATTTCTTTAGCACAATTAGCGCCCGCCCGCTAGTTGCCAGTGCAAGGACCTCATTCCCCGTCAAAAAGATGACGCCGCTTGATACAAAAACAAAAGAAAAGAACAAGTAAAAAAAAGAAGCTTTCTGTATGGGCACTACGCCCTGCGGTACAGCTCATTATGTGTAGTCGAATCAGCTGCTTCATAACTCTCGCAGTAGTTAGCATTTCATGCATTGCCCTGTTATTCTTTTGTCTTTTTTTTTCTGCTGACATCCCGCGCAAGGGCAAGAACAAACGAAAAGAAAGAAAAGAAAAATACAGAACCACCCAAGAGCATTCGCTAACAGGATTTATTCGTATGATTCCGACATCTCTTTTACCTACTTCGTGTATATATATATTTTGTAAAACGTCTATATTCACGGTTAATTATGACAGGCGGCTGGTCTGCGGTGCGTGGTTTGTTTGCTTTGGTCTCGATACTTTATTACTTCTGCGCCTCTATTCTTTTCAAAGGAGAGGAAAAACATCGTATTTCCGCGGTTACTTTTCCTAGATCGTTTTTATGCTCGTCAGCACGAACACTGTGCAAGTGAGCTTCAAGATGTCGACCACACAGTAAAATGTCCCGATTTGCTTGTCTTCTCAATATGTGGTAGTTTTCCAAAACACTTCTTTATGCACTGAGTCATACAGCTCCAAAATTTTCCCTTCGCCACCGTGCCCCTTTCCTTTCATCACTTTCAGCCCACCGAAAGCCGTGACTTCTGCCTTGTTGCCAACTCAGCAGGCTGGTATTCTGCTTATTTCTTCTTTCTTTCTTTTTCTTACCTGTCTAAACTGGCGTAAATCTTCCGTGTTTTTCTTTTGTTTTTCTTATTTTTTTTTCTTTTTTACAACCTCATGCCACTCGTAACGTGCGTCTGATTCTGTTTTCGTCAACCCGTGGCACGCGGTCTGGGGCGGGAGCTTTCAGGGCGGCCGCAGGAAAAGGGAAGCGATCCTAAGTATATATATATATATATATATATATATATATATATATATATATATATATATATATATATATGCGTGTGTGTGTATATATATAGGTCACAAACACACTTTCTTGCACTTAGACACAACTAATGCATTAAAACATATCGCTGGTGTACAGTCTCACATTAAAAGGACAATAGAGTGCTATAGCATTTTATAAAATCAGTACTTGAAGTGAGCTGTGCATGTCTGATGGTTAAAGTCCCTAAAGTGGTGCTTACCAAGGAGCACCCATTAGCGCTTGTATTGGCAAGGGTAGCGAGGCCCAGTGCCAAGTGAAATATATTAATCTACACCAGTCGTTGCCTGATTTATGGGGTCGGACTAAAGGTGTTTAAAAGGAGTCAGTGATTCATGAGATAATAATTTGGATGGATGCAATAGTGCGTGTGACCTATGGAGGGAACTAAAGTGTTGAGTCCTTTCTTGCTCTGTTTGGATTTCTTGCTCATATGGACGCGCCATAAGTGTGCCCTATTCGTAAGCGGCTGCAGATCACTTCCTCGTGTCTCTGGTGGAACAAAGCCTATCCAGAGGTGATTCGGGATTGCTTAGTGTGGAGCTTGTTATTAACTAAGCGATCTCATACCTTCTGTCAGTGCACCCACAGGTTCTTGCGCACTAATGCTCGAAGATTTCGGTAGGGAACATATGGTAATGCCAAGGGGATATTCATATCGATTGATACAGCTATAGCACCTATTGGGAAATATTTGCCTCAGGTGTTTCACAATAAAATCTGTCCAGTGCACGGGTTATTTATCCCATTAAGAAAGGGCCGCAGGGCTTTCATGCGAGCAATCGTTGCCGCACGCTCGGTTTCTATAGGCAGATGAACAGTGGCGAGCTGCTCGCGCTTTAATAGCAACATTTTCGGAGATACGCTCCTCAATTAATGCCAATAACAGAGCAGAGTCGCAGAGAAGAGAAAGAGAGCGCATGCTAATGCCGTTTACTGGCTAATGACAAAGCAGTGAATTTAGCGTACTTAGGCTCCCGCACAACTGCATCGAATGGACAAAAAACGGCGCGACGGGTCGCATTCCGGCAGATATTCAGCAGGCACGCACGTGATTTGAGACGGGTAGAACGATGATTTATCTCTGTTTGCAGATCAGATTCACCTCGCCCCACCACGTTGCCGATGATGAATGACGTGCACGAAATCAATTATTCGGCAGCTTGCCTTTGGGAGCTCATCAGATGCACCAGTGAGCACGCACAGTGGCATTCTAATGTGTAATCGTCCAACGGGGCTCTCTTTGTATGATTTTTTTTTTTTTTTGCCCGCGCCAAATCAAAGCACTTAAGCGTATAATGTATGTGCGCGCATGCGAGCGGCAGACGCTTTTGCAGGCCCGGCTGGGGAGTGGCAATCGCGAAACAGGTTCACATTGGCGTTCGCGCTTCTCGGATCTACTGGCGGAAAGTATTCGATGTTTCATGGTTACGTATCCGACTACTGTCCCTCTGTGCCACGCAAAATAAGCAAAAACACTGGGAGAAGTAACCGGCAAGAGTAAACTTGACCTCGTATCTGCTCACGTAGCCGCACTTTATGTCCTTCCGCATATGCTACTTATCAGTCGAAGTTGCGAAATGATAATCCACATGCACAGAGCACATCCGATATAGTGCTTACCGGCATTTACTGTTGTTTCCGACATACAGTGAGTCTTACTTAATTGAAAGCCACGTTTCATATCGATGAGGGAAACGACATGTTTAATTCGCAGGAACTGACGGCTTATAGTGCGAATGCTTGCAGATATTGCCTATAGAATCTATGTGAAGGGAGCTTAGGGCCAAGATATTGTCCTTTTAGTGTATAGAAACGTTACTCTGAACGTCAGCTCTGAAATCTTAATTAGCTTTCTTTACTGTAAGTGGCATTTCTTCTCTGTATCGACAATTTGTATGTCTTTTTGTGTAATTGTTATCTCACACCCTTCATATGGGTAATACATAGATTTGTGTTTAATTGAAACAAGTGCAGAATCTGTTGCTTTTTTGTCTATATTGACTGTTTAGACATGTTTACAAAATGTGCTCTATTGCCAGAACGTTTCTTTTTAGGTTTGCTTCTTTGTTTTTGATCACCTTATGTTACCATGCTTTGCTCATTGGACAATCTATTGTTTGTGGAGAAGCTGGTCACACGACAGTTGACAACATTTCCAATTACATTAGAATAAATCACTCACTCATGATTTTATTCCCACCCGCCGTGGTTGCTCAGTAGCTATGGCGTTGGGCTGCTGAGCACGAGATCGCGGGATCGAATCCCGGCCACGGCGGCCGCATTTCGATGGGGCCGTGTACTTAAGTACCCGTGTACTTAGATTTAGGTGCACGGTAAATAACCCAAGATGGTCAAAATTTCCGGAGTCCTCCACTACGGCGTGCCTCATGATCAGAAAGTGGTTTTGGCACGAAAAACCCCATGATTTAATTCTATTCGAATGTTACGCCTTCTCTTGGTCGTCAGTGGTCCGAGCTGTCCTCCGACTTCCTTATAAACAATGTCGGCAGGTCATGAACGGTGGATGATAACGGAATAGATGTTAACGATAAGAATCCATACACTACACCGTCCTAGATCTCTGCTCCAGCAAAACATATTGACTATCTTGCGCGTACATAGAACACATATTTGGCAAAAGCTTTTCTGCGCATACCCGCGTTTACGCTGTTTCGCTGTGTGTGCGCACGTGTGTGCGTGTTTGTGCGCTCGCACAAGAAGTTGCAGACTTTCAAAGAAACCCAGAAAGACCCATATTAAAAGACGTACATCAAATACTCGGTCAGCAAGCTTAACCTTCACAAATACCCTGACAAATACCAAGTGCTTACACATTGCTATTTACTTCAGCGAACATGCTGCGCATATTCTATACCTATCGCGGGCCAGTATTGTACATCAGTGTGCCAGTTTCCCATTTCTCTGCTTGCCGCCATTGTGGCTCTCGGACCACCCGCTTCTTTGAGGCGTCCTCAGCGCTACAAGTTTCCGATGATGTCATATATCCCACCACTGCTCCACACCCACGTGCACTGTACTTTAATACATCAGCCACTGACACCACCCATCACACCACCACGCTGAGCCATTGATCGAAGACAATGTGCCGTTCCATTCTCTTCTGCTCGTGTCACGTGTCCTCCATGCACTGCCATCTACTAGGTATCGTCTTCGCGTCCCACGCGGTCATTTACGCTCTTAATTAGTTACTTGTAACCCTGAGTTGTACTTATCAACACCTGCATGACAACATACAGGGATTCAGGGATTCAATTAGATGTGCGCGCAGAGTTTAAGCCGCCCGGTACTTCAAATCCACCGCCTGTAGCGGTCGTTTACAAATCTCAGAGAGACTTTTGTGCTGTACAGAGCCACTCGCTATAAGTGAAGGCCATTTTAGTAATTATCTGTGCTCGTTGTAGTTATCCTCTCACATTTTTTAAGAACGCTTTCATGTCCCCACTGCGCGCTCTATCAGATCAATGTTCGCCAGTTCAAATTGGCTCTTTGATGTCCTCTGTGTGTAGCAGTGATTTAAAATTAATGAACAAACTGTGATCCAACGTGGGTACGTGTTGCTTTATTTGCGCAGAAAAATGTTTGTGTGTGTGTTCAAACACGCACGCGGCCTGTGTTCGTTTTGTAGGGTAGATTAATAGGATATTAATAGGATATTAATAGCGCATAAAACATTATTTGCTAATACAGAATAATAGTGTTTAATAGAGTATTTATAGTGCAGATTACATTTCTCTGTCCTGTGGGTAATTTATTGTACGGACATATAACTGGACCCTGAAGGAGATCGTACACACGCTGCAAGAAGAAACTTACTGCAACGTGCTTACGCGTCAGAAAATGCTCGCGACGATGTTAATCGAGTTCAAGTGGCCTTTAATGAGTATTGCTGTCCACTGAATAACTTTTCGTCGAATAGATAGCTATCTGGGAATAAAAACTTGAAACTTTCTGTCACAGTACATATATAGCGTGCTGTTCTTACCGCGAGAACACTAAAGACGTAGTTCCACCGGTTAACAACAGCAAGACGTTTCTCACACATCTGCTCGCTATTACTTCTGAGAGAAAAACGCGGTGCCTGCAGCAACCTCTATGTGTCTTTATTTTTACAGCGGAGCTGTACATAGCAAGGGCAACATAGAATTTTCGTGTCCGCACACAAAAACTATCAACATCAATGGCTCGTACTCGCGTAAGAAATGGCTCATACCACCGTAAGGAAACGAAAAAAATGCAATGGCTCATAGCCCCGTAAGACAGAGGCTACGAGCACTCAGCAAAGTGTGCGAAGAGAGCTTGCATTGTTTGGAATCACGCATACAACATGCAGAACTGCATGTCGAAAACTGTCATCGGCTGCCTAGGAGAAAGCTATTTCGGCAGTGTTGAGTACGGGTTGCGTGGGAAGGCCACGCGTGGCTAGGACTCCCAAAGAGCAGCTCGGTCACGAACAGCAACGGAACGAACTTCGACGAGAGTACGACGGCGGCGCACGGCGAGCACCATCGAACATCGCACCCGAGAGGCCGACCGTAAGCGGCAGGCCAGACGGGACGACGCGTGTCGCGAATCGGAGAATGCAGCGAAGAGACGCCAAAGCGCCTTCGATGTCGAAATGCGAGGTCGAAAGGTTCGTGGCTACTCACTTTGCGTGGGCTATTCTGCGGTGACACTACCCCTCTGGTCGTTGTCGGTGATATCAATGTGGATGTGTCGGGACCGAAAAAGGAGTTGTTTACTCGTTTCGTGGTGGAGAGCTTTCGCTTGCGATGCCACGCCGATCCGGCCCAACCGACCACCCAGCGGCGTACGTGCATCGATTTGACAATATCAAAGAATGCGATTGCAGTCGCGAGTACGCAGATCAGTGTATATCATTGCGACTACAGAGCCATTGTGACCGTCGTTACTAAGTGAGAATGAACGATGCAATAATGTCCTTAGAAGTTTTCTCACCGCAATGTTTACAGCTCCGCTCGTCCTCCACCTTCGCAGGCCTAAATGGGCTTGAATTTCTGATCACCATAGCGTTTATTAAGGCGAAATCCAAAAGTGGCTCATACCCCAGATGGTATGGAAAATGCGGCGTGCGGTACAGAGAGTCACGTGAGCTCGCCTCGCGCAGGCACGCGCTCGTGCCACTGCTCGCGCGTTCGTCGTCGTCTTCTTCCACAGCTGGCTCCGATGCCGCTCACCATGCGAAAAAAAAAAAAGCAAAGTTAAGATAGACTTAATTAACCCACGACCTTCGGTGGGAGTCGAACCCTCGAGCTTATGTGGAAGAACACGTTTGGTGTTTGGTGTTAGGCGAAGTTAATTAAGGCACTCTTAATTAATACAAACTTTATTAACGCACTCTAACCCAAAACCTTTGCTGGCAGTCGAAACCCCGACCTTTGGTGTTAATTAAAGTGAAGTTAATTCAGGCACATGTAATTAAGGTAGCGTCAGTTAAGGAACTCGAACCCACGACCTTTCGTGGGACAGAACAAGCAATAAGAAGCAACAACGCATTCGAATGAAAATGGCAAGCAATTTAATGAATGTCTCTTACACGCGCAGGGTTTCGCCTTCACCCTCTTTGGCGTTTGCTAAGGTGACCGTCGTTTTGTTTTATTTCACTTTGAAGAATACTGGCGGACATTGACTCCAAGCAGCAGAGCGTCTACTAAATGTACATTCAATACGTGGTACAACAGTAACCGATCACGCAGTGATACTTCCTATTGATGTTTGGGGCAATTAAATCAACTCTGTAATTATTCACGGGCAGAATGAATACTCGAATAAGGTAATTCTCGGAAATGTGTCTGGTGCCTTTGGCTTCTCCAGGAGTCAGGTTGGGATACCGCTTTAGTTTAGACTTGCATGCAAGAGCTTTGTGAGCAAAATGTAATTTAATCTATACATGAATGGTGTTTCTTGTTTTATTTACTTCAACATCTTTTTTTTTTCAGAAGTATTAGTGGCACATTCTGGCCTTATCATCTGAACGATATTGACCAACAGAGCATAACCTGCACGATGATTCAGAAGGATCACATTGATGATCAACACCAAGTCAGTAATTACGATATCAGTTACTGCACTCTGAGCATCCAGTCATGTAGCAGAATAAACATAAGTCATTTTCCAGGCCTTCTTGGATTTGCGAAATTCTCTAGCTCGAATGTGCATCAACATACTCGCTCGTGTAACTACGATAAAAATTCAACGAGGAGAAAGGGATCCCAGAGACGCGGTTTTTATTATTCATATCATAAGAAGCCAACAGACAAAGGCACGAAGGTACAAGATAGGGGATATTACTTGTACTTGTTAATTGAATTAAAGAAATGATAAATTCCTAAGATGGAAAGTGAGTGAAATAACAGCTGGCCACAGCTGGGATACGAACCCACGTCTTCGCATTACGCGTTCAATGCGTTCACCAATTGAGCTACCGCTGCGCCGTTTTCCCATCCACTTTCTGGAGTATTTATGTTTTACTACTTGAGCTACGCCTGGGAGTGTTAGCTAGCGCCACCACTCACAAACCTTGGCGGCGGATGTGGAACATCCTTTCTACCACAGGCGTCAAGAGTACGTGATCTCTTTGGGTGAGGGCAACTGGTCAACAAACCCACACATGCTACCTGAAGTCGTCAATGTTGCCGGTTTAGAGACCCTCGTAATGTAATAACGACAAAAGAAGGGAACCAAGGGGCCCGATTTTTATTAATGATATCATAAAAAGCCAACAACCAAAGAGACTAAGGACAACACAGGGGAAGTTGCGCAAACGTTAAACCCTATTTGCGTCTCGCGCATATGCAGTGGTGTAGACGTTTCTTTTGCTTTCCTTCTTTCTTTTCGGCCGCAAACCCTTTGCGGCCCCTATTCAAAAACTCCCTAATGTGCATGGCAGGACGAGAGTATATTGCATGATGTCATGTTCAATGCAGGCGGGCGCACTCAATCGGTTTTACGGTGAATTTTTGCCCACAAGCCGTGACTCTCGCAGTATGTTGCATCCTGGGTTAATAAACACGCGTTTGTTGATGATATCTCTGCGCATCGACGAACCCGGTTGTAGCGCTCTTTGTGCGACGCGGTGTGGAGGAGCATTGCGTCCTTTCCGACCGCGCTTGCAGGGTGAGGCTTCTGCAAACCCGTCTCCACAACATATCGACTATATTAGCTAAAACTCGCTTGGTATATGCTAAGCACACTTGCGTTAGACCCTGCGCCAAAAGTGCTTGCTGCTGCGCCAAATCGGCTTTTTGCCTGTGCCAGGACCTGCGCTGAAAAGTGAAACGACTGTTCCACCACAGCAACGGTGACGTTCTAGATGCCTGCTATCTCCAAGGGGAGGAATTAGCACTGGTGTCTTGAGGATAGGCAGCACCAGACAAAGGCTAAGATTACGCCCCCTTGCATTACCGTAGGGCCCATTAGCGTTACCTCTCATACAGGGTGTTTCAGCTAAGTCGGGCCAAAGTTTAAAAAGAGACACGTGTGAGTTACGAGAATGCAACCGACTGAGTGTTGTTCGCCGTTCTCTTGAGCAACTCAAAGTATATTTTACTATGAGCCCAGGTAAATAATTAACAATAATTATTTAACCAACTTTTAAAGCATTGATTTAGACTCAGAATCTTCAGTGTAAAAGTTACAGAGCCTATTCAGAAATATCCAAATAATTTCTTTCCGTCATGATAGCTACTGTGGTTTTAGTCATTACTGCCTGAAAAGAAAGCATGCGAGATTTGTAAAAGCACCATGCGGTAACGCCCTTACGCGCAGTGGCATTAGTGTCCCCGAACATACTCCCAACGAAGGATCGACGCTGCACGCAGGCCGAAGGCATGAAGGGGCAACCAGCACTCAAGCTTCGCGCGCCGACTGCAGCGCTGTATCACACAGCCTAGCCAGTTCACAGCAGCGCACGCATCGATTGTGCATCTGCAAACTCACCGCTCATTTTGAAACACATGCTTCCGGCAACTGATCTGTTTGGGCGCCGACGTGCCAGAACGCAGCTGCGCATGCGCTCCTCACAACCCACATGGCCATGGACGGAACTTGGCTGGCCGCATCGGGCTCAGCAAACATTAATAAAGGTGCGCGTCTGTCAACAGCGAGAACACTAAAGGCTCACCCACATTAGGCCGACCCGACACCGATTTCGGTTGTCGGCAGGTTCTTCGACGTCGGTACTTACTGTCGGTACAGTGACAGAGGCACCGACACGAAGGAAAAAACACTGTCGCCGACAATCGGCAGACCGAAATCGGTGTCGGGTTGGCTTAGTGTGGGTGAGCCTTAACAAATCTTCAAGAACCTTCATGCAATATTTATCGCATATCCCATCGCTTCAACCGGCAAGACATCTCGGCAAAAGTGAAAGCCAAGGCCATTGTATTCAATCCATTTCAGCTGCTCAGGGCCTGTTCGTGCTTTCTAGTCCGCATGCAGCATCGTGCGTAGCATGTTTGGGGACACTAACGTTGCTGCGTTTAAGTGCGTAGCCAAGCGGCACTTGGTCAAATCTCACGCGCTTTCTTAACAGCGTGGTAAAGTTGAAGCAACAGCAGCTATCATCAAGGAAAAAATATGTTTGCACATAGGCTCTACAATTCATACACTGACGATTTTGCGTTTAGTTCAATGCTTTGAAAGTTGCCTAAATAAATATAGTTAATTAATTACTTCCACTCATGGTAAAAAATGCTTTCAGTTGCTCAACAAGACATATAACAATACTCAGTTGGTAGCATTCTCGCAACGTACACGGTCATTTTTTTAAGGTTGGCGCGACTTAACTGAAACATCCTGTACAAGGGGCGCGACGCGCGATTGTTGAACGGAAGCTGATGGAGTCTGTATTTTTGTAAGAGATATGTTTACACAAAAACACTTCCTACAGGATTGACAAAATCGAATGGCATCGGAAAACAACAGACTTTATCTTCCGGTGTAGGTGTACGACCCAAAAACAATAATTGTTCAATTCATTTTGCTATCAATTTCGTAGTAATTATCCAATTGATCGCAGTAATTTCTTCTGCAAATTACGTTCGCCTATCGATTAAGCCCGTTACGAAAGCGGTATCACGCTATATGGCGCAGGACATTAAATAAGCGCAGGGTGCGCTTATCGAGCGGCCACAATTCCTGTTTACGCAGCTTCTCGACGTTGCAGTGTATCGACCTGCTAGCGGGCCGGTCCCGGAGATAGCTGGGTGTCGCATGGTGCCTCAAAACGCGAGCTGTCACGACGAAGGAAGGCCAGAAAATGGTCTATTGTGGCCTATAATGGTTAAAACACCGGGCTACTATGCTCCACGGCGAAGGTTCGATTACACATTATTTTCTTTTTATTAAAGCGAAGCGAGACAGCAGCAAACCTACTTACGTGTACATACGCACAGCGAACTACCAAGAATGAGGCAGAGAATCCTTCGCATTAAAAAATCAGCAGACTTCGGCCGATTCCTGCGGCTCATAACTCATCTACTTCGACAACAGCATTCTCCCACAGCGGAAACCGCCATCCTCTGAAAAACCACTCCTGTGCAATTTATACAGCATCGTTCGTCCGCAGCCGAAGGCCATGTGCTTGTATGAATGCTACACTATTACCTATTGTAGCCTCCGAAAGGCGTGAAATGACGCCACCACTCTCAGAGTCCGACTGCATAGCATGGATCCGGTGGTTAGCAAAGTTTTATTTTTCTTTGTCGTGGTGAGGGCGAAGCGGAGGACCAAGGTGGTGGCCTTGCTGACAACTACGACACATCGATATAAGGGCGCAGTCATCACAACGACGGTGCAGCGCAAACGACAGGTAAACAGACACGGGGCACCCACGGTTTCCAGTATTTGACTGATGTTGCAGTAAAAAAAAAAAAAAGAATGGTACTCTTGCTATAGAGGCGGCCTGACATTCCTATATATTCCCGCACGCGCTCTTGTCAGGCGGTCACGTTTTTGCGTAATCCTCTTTTGTTACTTGATACGCCGCCAGTAAAACGAATGGTCGCACGATATATATCAGACAGTGTTCGCACCTTGCGGCGACGCAGTGCGAGAGCGTCCGCGGGTGCACGCCAAGGCGCGGCGGCAAATGGGCCAGTCGTGACGGCGTTCGCAAGAATTTATGCAGTGCTAAGAACCGGTAGCCGGCGCCGTTACCTGCGCTCAGAAGGCACAGAACGAAGAACGGCAGCGCAGGTAATTGCTACCCATCTTGCGCTTTCAGGACGGGGAAGCCGAGCAGGCGCATACACATGCAGGCTGCTGTAGCACAGGAGAAGGGCTCCCTTCCAAATTACCCGCGCGCGTCTACAGTGTAGACACCTCCGAAAACAGAAAAGAGAGAAAGAAAATCGGGGTCTGTTGCCTACCCACGGCGCGCTTGAAAACCGCAACCGGCGGCCCTTATCGCACGCGCCGTCGCCAAGTGCGAGCCATGCTGCGAACCATCGGCACTTCGTGTGTGCGGCCAGAATGGCTCCCGCGCTTGAGTGCAGAAAATGTGCTGCTTCCGGGTGACCTCGCAGACCGCCACGGCAACGCTTTTTTTTTTCTCTCTCTCTCTCTACAGTCCGCGCAGCATACGGCTTGCTCGGCGCCTAGCGGCGAAAACTCCAGAGACTTCGGCTGCGCCTTGCGCTTGCAAACACGCACCTTCAAGTGCATTTGAAAGAGGGAAAGAATAGGCTGTAGTGTTGCATACCGTGTTCTGTGCTCTGATATTCTGAGTTCATTGCGAGCTGCAGTTTACTGCTCAACGGGCGCAAGGTGAACGCGGAATATCCAAGTTCAACGTTAAAAGCGGTAGGCGCGTGGTTTTCTGTTAGCTAAGTGTTTCTCAAGTCTCTGTTATTATCATACGGTGCCGTCGTAAAATATGCTTCAACGTTTCTGTTTTCATTCTGGCTTCTTTTTTTTCGTTCTTTTCCAGAGTAAATTATTAAATTACCTCTGTCGTCCTGGACTACGCTTTCAAGTAGAGCACCATGGAACCGGAAAAACTATAGTTGCCAGTCATTGCTTCTCAGCCCTGTGTGACAGCTATTTGCTCCGGCTCCATGGTGACGCACCATGAGTGCCACTGCTGCGTCGATTCCTTATGCCGTTGGAAGAGAGTATATGGGCGTTCATAGCCGATTGAAAAAAAATGATATATCGTCTTTAGAATATTCAGAGGAGACTGCTACAGTGCTCCGTACATTACACAGAACTAGACCGTTATATGCGGGAATTTATTATTTTAACAGAAATTGATCTATAGCTATACCTGCATATAACATTCAGAAAACCGAAAATCATAAGTGCTGTATAGTTTAGTTCTAACCAACTTAGTGGGCTGCCGCAACAATCAGCCTTTTTTATTGTGTGTGGGATTCACCGGTAGCTTTTATCCTCGGCAGCATACGTAAGTACTTATTTTATCAGTTTGAAAAAAGTGTAGATGTCAAAAAAAGAAAATCAGTAGTACGGCGGCTGTCAGGAATCCATCAAAGGGCTACATCACCTTAGAAAGACAGAAAGCTGAGCTAGTTGGCACGGATCCATTATTCAAAAAAAGAGGTTCGGCGTGCAGACAGGACACAAGAGTATAGAAGTGAACAGCACGAACGCCGTTCGTGTTGTCTCCTTCTCAACTCTTGTGTCCTGTCTGCACGCCTCACCTCTTTTCTACATGACCTACCATGGGAAGTCAGGGGCTCAATTCGAATTCACATTTCTTTTGTTCGTAAATATTCTTTGCCACTGGTCGGATGGCCTCACTAATAGTGTGTCCAGCAGTACGATCGGCTAGAATTTGTTCTTGCGAAACATTGTTGCGTAGGAGCTTTCTGTGAATACCAACCCTGGTTACTACTCCATTATACTAGGATACCCTAGCTTATCCTGTCACAACAAATGTTCGTGTCGGGACGCCTTGTTTCTAGCTTCATTGAAACCAATGGTTAAATTTTGAGGCTCGAGTGAGAAATTTCGTGACAATACTTTTGACAAACTTTCTTAAATTCTTGCACGTATTCAAAAAAGTTGTTCCGCTAGGATTCTTTCGTAATAGCAAACTTCAAACATTCCTGATGCTTAACATTGCACTAGCGAAGGTGGCCAGCCAAAGGCAAAGAACGCCTAGGAAAGAAAATCTTTGTGAATATGGCGCTGTACTCGCGCAGTTCATGAATTACGCGGACCCCACACGCTGTGGGAATCAGTGTAAACGAACGTTCGGTGGGAGGCCGCCAGACAAAACGTGCATCCCCATAAAGGAAAAACCGTAGGTTTCAGCGACAAACGCTTCCCGCAACCGTCTCAGCCACTGTCGTGGAAGTTGAAGACCAGGGGGCAATTTTATTTCGAAAAAAAAAAACGTGTTGAAATACAAGACACGTCGGACTGGACGTTGCCGAAAGGCGCCACAGGGCCCACCACAGACAACAGCGTCTAAACCTTCAGATGCCACAAAGAAAGCCTCCCGTAAACACGGCATCTGGCTTCACATTCAAGAACCCCAGCTGGACAACATTAATCGGCACTCCCCCACTACAGCATGCCTCATAATCAGATTGCGGTTTTGATCCGTAAAATGCCAGAACTTATTTGAAATTTATTAAGCACGACCTCTGAGCCGCGGCCACTTTTGTCCCGCTGATAGTGTGGAATTATGATTCAGCATGTGTTGTTTCGAATAAATAACAGCGCGGCTGCACAGGCTTCTTTTTCAGGCATAAAACTTATGTCTGTACTGCGAGCTAAAACAGCGCGTTCTCCCTTATTTATCAATAATTTGTTGCTGTGCGACTTTACTGACGCGCCAAACGACTGAAAGTGCGCTGCCTTGCACGAGGAAAGCTAGTAAGGGTAGTGTATCTAGGCACACGTCCCTAGCCTAATAAGTAGAACATCGTGCTGCGGTGCCTGGAGAACAAGGTTGGAAACCTACAGTCACGCATACAATGTTTTTTTTTATTGAGCTTCTACTCGTGGATGTAGACCGCGACGCGCTAGATCGCCGGAAAGTAGGCAAAGGGAATTTCGCTTTAAATTGCACCGGACCCCCGAAGAAAACTTTGGGGCCACTCATGAAAGCGGTAACTGCTACCGGGCTTTACGTTTCAGTAAAACTTCTCGCAGTATAGCTTGTTGCTACGGCTCGTTGCCAATGCTGTAGCTATGATCACCTTGTTACTGTGGCCACACCGGTTATGGAAATCACTCTCTCCCCTTACCCTTTCCCCAGTGCAGGGTAGCCAACTGGATGTTTGACTTACGGTTAAGCTCTTTGCCTTTCGCACCCGACTATCTATCTCTCTCTCTCTCTCTCTCTCTCTCTCTCTCTCTCTCTCTCTCACTTATAGTGACTCTATGGAGACTCGGGCATCGAAGGTTGTCCCTTTCTGCAAATTCGGTGCAGGACGGAAATTTTGTCGTTGCGAATGAATCCCAGCATGTGCCACACTACGATCGCCGTGATGGTCTAGCCGGGAAAGCTGCAGCTAGAAAATGATAGAATCATGAAAATCGAGCTAGCTTCTTAAACTCGACCGCGTACCATTGAATGGTTCAGCTTCATTGATGATTTACTTTACCTTGGTTCCACATTAACTGCGGGTTCTCTCAAACTCTTGCGTGTTATTACACCTGCAGGGTGCATATCGTCCCCACGACGGAAATTGAAGTGCGTAGCGCGCGCTGTTGGCCAATATCGCGGGAACTGGATCCTAAACGTTTCCAAATGTCATTTTCCGGAACAGCGTATGAACTCGCACCACGCAGGTTAGTCACTTGAGTCAGCATGATTGCATTCGCATTGCTCACTGGCTTTTCTGGCTGAGAAAAATATAGATGTTCATCGCTGGTCCCGCTGCTTGCCCCGATACAAAAAGAATCATGGAATAGATGCTGAATTGAATAGCGTGTTCAATGTTTCTGACGCAGAAAGCTGCTAAAATACCCAGTCTATATATATGTCATATCATTACCTTCACCCAAAATGATCACGTTCTCGTGACGCCTGAGGCAAAAAGGACGTTCCACGTCCGCCGCCAAGGTCAGTGAGTGGTGGCGCTGGCTAACACTCCCAGGGCTCTACTAGGACACATAAATACCCAAGAAAGTGGATGCGGAAACAGCGCCGCGATGGCTCAATTGGTAGAGCATCGCACACGAAATGCGAAGGTTGTGGGTTCGGTTCCCGCCTGCGGCAAGTTGTTCTTCATCCACTTTAATTTCCAATACTTTATCGTTTCTTTGTTTCATTTATTAAGCACAAGTAATTTTTCCTATGTTGTCCTTGGTGTCAGTGTTTGTTGGCTTCTCATGATATGACTAATAAAAATCGGGACCCTCGGTTAACCCCCTCTCTTCCCGTCTATATATGAACGCTCTTTCGATTTTCTTTAACCACACCTCTTTTTTTTAAAGAAGTTGCTTTTAAAATGGCTGCCAAAATGAGGCCTACTGTTCAGGCCTATGTGCGTTGCGTTATAGCATCAGCATTTTACACGAATGTAGGCCATACGTTGACTTCGTTCATCTCATCAAGTCAATATCTTCACGCCCAATATTTTCTTATTGCTAGTCGCACACTTTACCTTCCGAACGATTATGGTACTTTTGCCTTGGCATGCAAATATAAAAGTGAAATAAATAACCTTGTTTTTTAAATCTGGTTAGTGAATAATTTCGCGTTGAGCATTTTGTCAATGATTATGCAGCGAAACTCACTGTGCACATTCCTTAATTAACTAGGCTGAATCGTTTGCGAGAGCAAAGGAAGCATTAAACTTTAGGAGGCGCTCTAAAGGCCGCCTTTAGCAGCGGAGCCGTGAAAAGCTTGTGATTTAGAATAAGATCGTGACTCCAGGCAAATTTTTTTTCAGGTGATCTGGTCCTTCATCAAAAACTTCTTGTCAACTTTTTGACGTGACATGTTACACATTACTCTGCAGCGGTCTCGTATGAAGCTGCACTTTTCTGCTGTGAAAGAATAGATTACGGGTTGAAATTGAGTTCGGGGCACGGTGTTTGCATCCAACAGCCGAAAATATAAAAGGGCATTACAGTTTTCTCGCAAAACACAGGCCTCCATATTTTGCCCCATATAAATGCTAATATTCAGAATGTATAGGGACTTATTTATGAGCCATATGAACTGAACGCGATAGAAAGACGAGTCTCAACCTTGGGAGAAAGGAATCCGCATGAAATATGATTCGAAGCGTCCTCGCCGAGCCGCGATCGCTTTGATTCATTCCGCTCAAGCTCTCACTCGGGTATACCTGCTGAATGAATCGCAACTTCCACCAGGCGAGCATGGCGGCGGCCTCTTTTGCGGCCAAACATTTCCAGCGTCCGCTCATGCTTGTGAAACAGGTTCCATTTCTTTGAGAAGCTCTGAATAGGTGACGACGGACTTCCATCTTTCGCGACAGAACTAGCTGCATCGAGTTAACAGCTCAGTGAGGATGTACTTTCCGACCGACGTCTTTGATATTGGCCACGAGTTCGACTATCCGATAAATATGAGCTCTCGTTTAGACAACACAGCATGTGTCAGCATTATATAATGAAGCCATCTCACTGAAAGGAAAAGCCGGTTTTTCTAGCTTCAAGCAGTGTGTATAACGTGCCGATAGTGGCTGTTTATGAGAAAAAAAAAAGAAGAAATGCCGTCTCGGCGAGGTCGTTTTCATACGATGTCAGCGTCTCTACACTGGGGAACAGAAATCATCGCAACGCGTTTTCTGCATTCTACCTCCCGCCTTCGTTACACGGGTTTCCCTTTGCGTCGAAAGAGGTCTTCTTTTATGATGATATGGTATATAGTGCGAAGTTGTGCACTCAGAACTCACGCTGCTGCCATGGTTTTTCTGCACTGGCCCTTGCACCTCTCGCATTTCACCTGTATCGCGCCATTTTCGTGCGTGGGACGCGCTGACATAGAGACTAGTGCAGGCTCTCATCACTTGTTTTTTTTTTTTTGCAAAATGTTCCAGCAGAGCAAAGGCGGTCGTAAACGAGCGAATACGAGCCAAATCAAATACCCGTGGTACACTTTATTCACCGTCTTGAACGAGTCGTTAGCGTCACTGTGAACGATGAATTCAGGTGCGCGGTCATTCTCATTTGAGTTTATACTTAAGCCGGACGCTTTCATTATATTAAAGCTTCCAGCGACCTCGTCCTTGACGTTCGCAACCAGCACCAGCATAGAAAACTGTCCAGTCTCGTAGCATTCGCTGATGTACAAATCTCCGTGACCCCACCCGATCGATGAACGCTTCCAAAAAAGTAATTTCTGATAGAGACCTCTTGAATTTGACCGAAGAAGAACTCCTAGGTAGCTAGAACGAACAAAACCTGACACAAGTGCAACTAATAAAGATTAAACATGACAACATTAAAATTTATAAGAAGCATTTAATGCTTACATTTCGCTGCAGTACTCTCCCAGAGACCCTTGAAATAGGATACGCTAAAATCCGAGTAAGCGCGTATATCCCAAAGCCGCGTAGATGTTTCAAATGCCAAAGGTTCGGCCATGGCTCGCAAAACTGCTGGGGCCGGCTCACATTCTCAATCAGCGCTGACCATGAACACGCTTCTGACAACTGTACTCGCGCGCTTCACTGTCCAAACTGCGATGGTGACCATGCAGCATATTTTAGATTCTGCCCTAAGTGGAAAAAGGAAAAATACATCATCAAGCTAAAATTAAGGGGTTTACGTGCCAAAACCACGAACTGATTATGAGGCACGCCGTAGTAGGTGACTTCGGAAATTTGGACTATCAGGGGTTCTTCAATGTTCACCTAAATCTAAGTACCACGGGTGCTTTCGCATTTCGCCCCCCAACGAGATCATCACACTAAAAGTAAAAGAAAACATATCTTTCCTAGAAACACGGAAGCGTGTTTTATTTCTTCATACCGCAAGGTATGCTGGTGCGGCGCGTAAGAAGGTAACGCCTCAACAGACTCCGGCGCCGGCCCGGCCCACAAAGAGTGCGTCCGTGGCAGTGCCACCAGCCCCCCAGGCTACAGCAGCCTGCGCTGCTGCGCCGTCTCTGAAGGGCCCATCAACCTCTGGGTTGGTGTCCTCCAAGGCCCTGCTTATCGAGGCAAGGCCTAAGCCAAAAACACCCCGCTAGAGTGAACGGAAGTCCAGCTGCCCGCAGGAGTCGATGGACACAATGCTAAGCCAGACGACGCAGCCAGCGCCTCAGGAGCGGCGTGATTCTCGCGACCGCTCCAAAAACAAACCACGCCTTATGGCGCTCAGAAAGTGCCCTGTGAGCTAATCTTTCCCTTCCAAAACACACAGTATAATACTAATTGGAAATGGATACACAAATTCTACAGTGTAATGTGACAGGTCTTCTCCACCATCTTGATGGCATTAAAGAAATCTTACACAAACTCAATCCAAAGATACTGTTTGTTCAGGAAACACATTTAAAAGCTACACAGACAAATTTTCTGACAGTCATATGCTATTTTTCGCAAAGACCGTGGCGAGGCTAACGCCTCATCCGGCGATGTTACCACAGTTGTCGACAGGATCGTTGCTTGCCAACACTTGCCCCTTCGGACGCCCCTCGAAGCAGTTGCAGTGCGTGCAATTCTCTTTAATAAATTGGTTTCCGTCTGCTCCATCTACATACCACCAAACTATCACCTGAGCAAAAAGGAATCCCATGGCCTTATTGACCAGCTTCCTGAACCTTATCGTCGCGGACTTTAATGCTCAGGACAATCCGTGCGGACGCTTCGGATGCGACACTAGGGCTCAACTGATCAAAATCTTTCTGGTGACCTCAAGTGTGTGCCCGTTCGACAAGAAAAAATCCACCTACTACAATCTTTCAAGTAATTCTTATTCATCAATTTTGGATCTACCATTACCATGCTCTTTTCTCGACTACAGTAGAGTGTATTCGAAAATCCATTTGGTAGCGACCACTTCCCGAATGCAGTGAATCTAAAACAGCAACAAGACTCTCTCCTCATGTCTAGGAACTAGGCTCCGCTGATTGGAATAATTGTAAATAGCCTACATACTTATCACGAGACCTTGTTAGCGATGTTGGGCAGCTGCTAAACTAGCTGCTAAACTAGCGGTGGCGCCGAGCCAAGGCTCGGCGCCACCGCCGAGAGGACCCTGTCGTTCAGAATCAAATTGTTTGCCACAATATAACACTTAAACGCTTAAACAGCTGCGCTCAAAATTCGCATTAACGAGTACCGTAATCGTTGGTGAATTTTATAATTTTCATTATAAAAATGATTTCTTTACGCTCAACCATTCCAAGGAGCATGTTTGATTGTGTATACGTTGACGACGTGCTGGTGGGGTTCAAATCGTGTAACCTTGCTGTCTGTGAGCAACACGTTCAAGTTGGCCTAAACAAAGTTACAAACTGAGTGAACGAGAAGGGTTGAAACTTAACCCTCAGAAAAGCTCTTGCGTCCTTTTCACAAGGAAGAGAGGCCTGGTGCGAGAGCCCACTCTCAAACTGGACGGACAGCACTTACCTCTAAACGCAGGAACACAAATTTGTAGGTATCATGCTCGACTAAAAACTCTTCTTCATCACCAACATCAAGTACCTCAAGGCTAAATGCCTGAAAACAATGAACACACCAAATACATTATCACACACAACATGGTGTAGTGACAGAAAGTGGCTAAAAAGCCTGCATAGAAGCCTCGTATGATCGCGTTTGGATTACGGTGCTGTGGAGTACCACTCTGATGCACCGAGCGCATTAAGGATGATTGATCCTTTTCAGCACTTAGGAATCCGCCTTTCTACAGGTGCATATTCACGACAAGTCCTCCAGAATGCCCTTGCCTAGAATCAAACGAGTGATCGCTCCATTTACAGAGGCCATATTCTAACTTCACACGTTTCCTTAAGATACATTCGAACCCTGAACATCGTTGTTACACAATCGTAAGTGACATTACATGTGCCACACTGTTCCATAATCCACCCACAATGAGAAAACCTTTCTCCCTTCGTGTGAGGAAGCTTAGTGAAGAAATGGGTGTCCGTCTTCTAGAACATTGCCTAATGCTTCCAGCGAAGCCCTTACTACTGTGGCAGTGGCAGACGATTCAATAGGCCTCACCACCGCCGCGGGTCGGCCTGGCATGGCGCTATCTTAGGGATTGGCCCACGTATGGGGAGTTTTTTTTTTAATCTTTCATCAACGACACAAAAATTTCCTTGGACGGTAGAGGTATACAGCTTGGCTGTAAAATACGCCCGAGCCAGGTCATCATCTGTCGACTTAGAATCGGCCACATGTGCGGCACGCGCTCTTACCTTTTGACTAGTAATGAGCCACCTATCTCTGGTAAATGTGGTGCGAATTTGACTGCCCTCCGCTTTTTTGATGTAATGTGGTGAATCAGAGGTTCACAGAAAAAGAAATATATTCATTTACCATACCACCAACAAGTTCGCCTCCATCCAGCAATATTCCCTGTGTACGAACCGTTTTTGACAGTGAACTAGTCTTAGCGTTTTTAAACGATGTTGGTGTACTACATTTTATATACCCAAGTGAGCCGTAGCACAGCCTCTTATCAGAGGCTCTTGCTGCGATAGTATTTGGAGCACGTTCTTCCCGCTCCATGCACTCAAGGGCTCGGGTGAGGCATCAGTGCTGCTTGCCTACGCTTGCAGTTTTATCTTACGATCATTTCGCAACATATATTTTATGGTCATAGCACACCTTACTTGTTGTTGTCATATTTTAGTGCATATATATCTTACGGATTTATGCAGCGACTGATTTTAGGCCTCTTTACTGCCATGTTTCATCCTTGACTTCATGAACCATTGTTAACTCATTGCATCATCTGTTAGGCGCTCTTTGGCTATAACTGGCCCTTGCGCCATAAAAAAACGCAATAATCAATCAAATCTGCCATTGAACTAGCATCAGTTCACGGAACATAGGCCTGAAGATGGGTAGATCTTTTTGTTGCGCGTTTTCTGCGTCATGGAGCGATGGTCTCATCGTTAGACGTCCCTTCATCAAAGCTTCATTCGTCGTGGGACCAACGACTGTATGCGCGCTCTTAGCGTGGCCAATATGAGCTGTGGTCCAATAAGCTCCTCTCCTTCTATCCGTGACTCTGTAAGTGTCCGATGAGAGCATTTGGGTGAAGGTTAGTGGTTCTCTGAACTTGCTTGGAGTCTTCGTTGGTGCATCCGTACGTTGAGATTGACGTCATGCCACCACCCCATTGCGAACATTGAGCTTCTCTTCCGCAAAGTATCTTCTATAGAAGTACGGCTTTGAACTTTCTTGTTATGCCTTATGCCTTTATATCATTTCGAACTGCTTCTTGTAGTTGCTCAGGGAAAACCTACTTCTTAATAGCATTTTCTGGGATGAGCTACCTAACGACACAATCGTGCATTCTAGGTTGGCACACATGCATGACCTTGGAATGTTTTGTTCCAATTGATACATTGTATGCTGTGTTATGCTAGCTTTCTACCTCCCTGATGTGCGGATTCCAGTACTTGCGAGCTGCATCTTCAAGTTTGGCAATAATGCTTGGTACTATTATTCGTTTCATTCTACTTGACCATTTGCCATTGGGTGATGCGGCGAGTTCAGCGTGTCAATTACACATCTTTCACGGCTAAAGGATTCAAAGCTCTGAAAGGCGAAACATGCCGCACGGTCACAGATGATCCGTTCGCGTAGGCCAAATTCAGTAATAAATCCTGGAACACATCGCAGCATACTTTAGTAGAAGTATCGTGCACTGGATACAACCACACAAACTTCGTCATGTTGTCCACCAATACAAGAACCCACTGGTTTTTTCTTGAACTTACGAATGTGGCGACATACTCTATTGGCGTAAAGTGGAATGGTCCCTTTGCTTGTAGTATCGGGTGCAGTAGCCCAGGTTTCTTACCTCCTGGCACCTTTGTGAGCAAACACTCAAAGCACGTCTGCGTGCACAAAGCGCCTCATCCATAGAAACCAATAGATTTACCTGATCTTCTTACAGTTCTGTCAGTGCTAAAATGTCCTTGCTGATCGTGAAATTTAACATACAGCGTTTTTCTCATGCTCCTAGGTATCACGAAACGAAGTCGTCTGTTTTCTACTACGGGATATAATTTGACACCCTTTAGCTGCAGGTTCTTTGGCCTTTTCTTCTTACGTCCTTTTTTCATTGACTTCTCAAGAATTTGTGAGAGGTATGACAAATCTTGGTCAGACCTCGGAACAACTACAACTTGGTCTTCTAAGCTCAGGCTGAGACATACATCTACTCTGGCTGAAACAACTTCATCACGGGTGTCTCCTGAGGCTTCAATGGGCTCTCGACTTAGGCAGCTTAAAAGTTGGCAACTCTAGAAGATCATCGAGCACGAGTTTAGGGTAATCTAACAGGTCTTCCCAATCCCTAGCCGGGATCAAGAAGTCATCGATGTTATCTAGAGACCCCAAGAACTTGTTCATTAGTCGCTGAAGGGTAGCTGAACCATTTCTTGGTCAGAATATCATACGCTCGAACTGCCCAGTTTCATCAGGACTGATGAGCGCAGTCTTTGCTTTCGATTCCTCACTCAGTGAAATCTGGAGGTAGTCATTTGAACAGTCCCACACACAGAATATGTTTGCGTCCGATAATCGTTGCAGCTGGTCATCAATATCTGGTAGTGGAAAGTTTTCTGGTAGAGTCTGACTGTTGAGCCGCCGATAGTCTATTACAAGGCGCTTTTCTCCGTTTTTCTTCTCCACTAGCAGAACTGGGCTAGCATAGGGCGACGGTCTCAGTTACAATGCCAGCAGCCTTCCACTTCTTGATAACCTCTTCGATTATTTCTATTTCTGTTGCATATGTCTGGTATGGTTTGCATCTTACTGGTGTGCTTTCTGGTTCCTCCGTAATGGAGTTTTCAATTTGATTGGTACGCTCAAGCTCCACAAATTCAATGCAGAACAGTCCCGGTACTCATTCAGAAGTCTCAACACAGTAGTCTTTTTACCGTTAATTTATGTCCTTCTCAGTGTTCAGCATGCTGCTTTCAGTGGGTTTCTACTGAGGTGCAGCGTTTACGGAGACCAACTTGTCGTCATGCAACAGTCCCCCATGTGCAAACAAAATTCCCTTGATCAGCTTTTAGTTTATGCTTGTCATTAAACACGGGTGCGTCGACCTTGCCGCCTTCAACGTGAAGCAATACTCGTGTATCAGCATTACTATGCATGATGATGTCCCCATTGTCAATAGCAGTCGCCAGCATCACTGAATAGTTTATTTAGGCAGTACAGCTGTTTCCTTGACAGGAAGTGGTTCATTAGAAATATTGTTCTGAGCCAGATTGATATTACAGAAGTGTAGTTCATCTCTGTAACCAATCCTCAGCTCATTCCCGATACGCAGGTACGCTATGTGATCTTACTCGAACCGGGTCCTAGCAACCAACATATCAGCAGGAAATGCCTTGTCGCCCACAACAATGGTGTTCACGTATTTGCACACTACGTCATCGATCTTGATGTCCGCCTTTTTGATTCCACTTGAGTGCACATCCTTATCAATGCTCCTGATTTCAAACAAGTCTTCAGCCTTACACTAAATCTGCATGTCAAACAGTTCTGCAGCTCGATGGTTGATTATGCATCGGAGCTCCCTCATTCGATCATCGCGGATAACTGAGAGCCATTGAATGTCGCCGTTTTGAGAAACTTAGCTGGGCCACCACCGCACTCTTGCTAGTGGTCCATTATAATGTTACTAACGGGGGTTGCTGTCATGCAGTCCCTCGAGATGTGCTGATAAGTGCCACACTTTAGCATTTTTGGTCTACGTTATCTCGATGTACAGTTTCAACGAACCGGCGTAAAAACAGACCAACAAAACAAGCCACCAGGGCGGCTTGGTTAAGCCACTTAGTGGCAGTAAGGCAATTTCTGCAGAAACGGCGCAGAAGTAAAGATATAAAATAAACAACAGCAACAAAAAGTAATCTTTTATGCTCTAGGAATCAAAACAGAGCAACAAAGCTAGCATTCTGTGCAAATGAAAGAACAAAAAAGAAGGATGCTTTGGGACTGCGTGATAGCTGCAGTCGGAGATTGCCGTTAACTTGTATAATTGGGTACGCTTCCTGCAATTTTCAGTGAAAAGAACGCGAGGGTTTGAGCGAAACCATGCTTCACGGACATGCACCGGTAGGCTGTCGATTTTACTGACAAAATTTCCCGTCTTGCTTCTGTATACACGCGATGCAGTAAGGAAGCTATGCGCAAGAGGACAGAAACAGCACAAAAAAGAAAGAAAAGAACGACGAGGGGAAAAAGCAGATCGTCTAATAGCGCAGGGGTTGGGAAGAGGCCCCCTCCCATTTAGATAACTGGCCACAGCTTTGAAACCTCTTTTCGCTTGCTTGAAGGCACGCACGCATCCAGCGAGAAACAGCCGGAGTGGTCACGCAGGACCCGCTGTTGATTGCCTCTCAGTGACAGGAGACTGCTGCACGCCTTATTACAGCATTTCAACGCTGCTGCGACGAAAATTGATGAGGTCAATGGATGACGAAGGAAACGCATTTGTGGATCATGGCCAGGGTATAGTGCGTGCGTGCGTGCACATGCTTTTTTTTCTTGTATTCCTAACGAGAACTATTAAATATGCAAGTATATATATATATACAAAGTAAAATGCATATTGTGGAGCTAGTCACACTCCCAATGCTGATAATCAAATTAGGAACAATTTTCTTTTTCTTTATAGAGGAAGCAGTTTGAATACCTTAAACCTTATATCTAATCATCGTCTGTGCAGACTCATGAAGGGGCACAATGGCAGAGCGTTATCTAGAAAATTGCGAAATATACCCTGACGCTATGACGTGCTTCCGATGCACATGCTCTTCTATACACTGTGTTATTCACCTTATTCCGTCCATCAGCATGAAAAAAGCCAAAGGAGATTGTCAGCGGTGATGTTCCTGAACATTAAAGGCGCTTACGAAAACATAACTTCTCGAGCCATCCTTGATGACTTGGGCGATGCCGGTTAGGTGGTGTTGCGTTTCGCCTGCGACACGTGGTTTTGCCGGCGCGACTGCGGCGGGGCGGCAGACATTTTGGCCCGATCGTCGTCGCCGCAACGCTCATCGGCAGGTGTTTCCAGGCGCGACTGCGGCGATGCGACCGCAAAGGATCACCCTCTCATTCCAGTCATTGTGCCCGAACCAGGCGAAGCGAAAGCAGGGATCATCCTCTCATTACAGTCATTGTGCCCGACCGGCAGCGCTACGACAGGGTGCTACGAGATCGTGCTCGACATGGTGCTACGGCAGCGCTACGACAGGGTGCTACGAGATCGTGCTCGACATGGTGCTACGGCAGCGCTTCGACAGTGTGCGTCACCATTAGCCCATTGTACATTCACGTGCTCGTCTTTTGAGGGGTTCCTTCTTGCCCTCAACTGCGAGAGTATAAAAACAGCTGCCCCCGGACGCCAAAAGGAGGGCTCCGATTTCTTCTGTTGAGTGAAGTGCTCTCCCGTCTCTCTACTTCGGTCAAACCTGACCGCCAACTCTTTGCGATGTTAAAATAAACAAGTTGTTTCGTTGTTACCAGTCGACTCATGCTTTGCCGGGACCTTCGGATGCTTCCAGTTGTACCCCAGGCCGCCAGGCCAACGCTACCCTTGGGGCTTGCGACCCAGGTACAACCACGGGCGTCAGCACCGAGTTCCCAACAGATCGTACCAGCGGTGCGATCCAAACATCTGGTTGGCAGCGGTGAGATCGCCTCCGACTTCAAACAACTGTCTGCCAGCGGTGAGATCGCGACAACGGAGGCCAGCAGCGAAGAGATGCAGTTGACTGTATGCTGAGCAGCTCAACGACGATCCGGGAGCAGTGCAACGAGCCCTGTGTGACGACTGGTTGCCTGCAGCGGAACGACTGCGCGGAATTCCTGCCTGCGAGGTTTGGTGAGTGCGGGACTTTCTTCTTCTGAGCTTTGCCAGGCTTTTGTTAGTGTTAGAAACAGAGCTGGTATTTGTGGTTGTCGTTGCTGCCGGGTTAGTTTGCGGCAAGACAATAGTAAGCAGTAGAGAAAGCAGCATTCAGAGCAGCCATGGATTTGAAGTCGTTGCGCAAACCGAAATTGTTGGAGCTTGCAAGAGAGTTGGGTCTGGATGTCTCAGACAAACTAAGAAAACCTGAACTGCTAAAGGCTATTCTTGAGTTAGAGGCTGAGGATGACGAGCTGTCGGAATGCCTTGAGACCATTGAAGAGAGGGAGACTGCAAAAAGAGAAGAGCGTGAACGTAAAGAACAGAAAGAAAAAGAAGAGCGTGAACGTAAAGAACAGAAAGAGCGAGAGCAACAAGAGCGTGACCGTCAACACGCTTTGGAAATGAAGCGTCTTGAGGTAGAGATGGAACGCGCTCGTAATGGAAGTCAGGCACACGGTGCAGGAGAACGCGTATTGTTCAAAATGACTGACCTGATGCGGCCGTTTAAGCTTGGAGAGGACATTGGTTTGTTCCTGGTTAACTTTGAGCGAACGTGCGAGAAGCAGGGGTTCTCTCGGGAAACGTGGCCACAGCGCTTGCTCACTTTGTTACCCGGCGAGGCGGCCGACGTAGTCGCTCGCTTGGATAGAGAGGAGGCAGAGGATTTCGACACAGTGAAATCGAGTCTTCTAAAAAAGTACCGGCTGTCTGCGGAGGCGTTCCGTCGGAAGTTTCGGGAAAATGAGAAAGGCAAAAGTGAGTCATATACAGAGTTTGCGTATAGGCTTATGTCGAACATGCAGGAGTGGCTCAAAGAAGAGAAAGCGTTTGGTGACCACGATAAAGTTCTGCAGTGCTTCGGGCTAGAACAGTTTTATAGTCGGTTACCGGAGAACGTGCGATACTGGGTCTTGGATAGGCCAGACGTTTGTACGGTGGCTAAAGCCGCTGAGCTAGCCGAGGAGTTTGTGACGCGTCGGGCTCGCGGAGCTAAGGACGGTCAAAAGGGTGAATTTGGCTCGAAGTTCGAGAGGCCGAAGTTCACACCCATGAGAGCAAAGGGGAACACGCGTAGTGCGGATGCGAGTGGAAGCAGTGCGACCGAACCTAAGGAGACGGCGGCAGCCGAAGCCGAACGCAGAAAGCGGTTCGAGATGAGGCAAGCGCGCGTTTGTTATACGTGCCAGAAGCCGGGTCACTTTTCGGCGCAGTGTCCGGAAACAACACCAAAAGTTGTGTTTTTTTCAATAGGCAGCACTGACGAGAACATGAAGCTTCTCGAGCCTTACATGCGAGACCTCCTCGTGAACGAGAAAGAGTGCCGAGTGCTTCGCGATTCCGCAGCTACGATGGATGTAGTTCACCCGTCTTACGTAGAACCCCATATGTTCACGGGCGAGTGCGCATGGATCAAGCAAGCCGTGGAAGCTCATAGCGTGTGTCTGCCGGTAGCAAAAGTGCTTATTGAAGGACCTTTCGGAGCGCTTGAGACGGAGGCGGCAGTGTCATCTATGCTGCCCCCCCAGTACCCGTACCTATTTTCAAACAGGTCCGATCACCTCCTGCGCGAGAAGGGGCTTTTGTTTGGTGAAGCTAGTGTTCAAGCCTTAACCAGATCGAAGGTTCGGGAGCTCGCTGCAAAGGCGGTAGTTGCGGGGCCGACGTTATCAAACAACGAAAAAGGGTCAGAGGCGCAGCAAGCTGATATTCCGAGCACGCCCGAACTGAATAAACTTGAGTCTGTAACGTTAAAGGCGCCAGATACTGGAGAGGAAACGCCCGACGCGGGAAAGTTAGAAGAGCTATCTACTGATTTGCTCATCGCGCCTACGTCAGACGGACTTGATAGGTTGCTAAAAGTCAGCCGGACGGCTTTGATAGCCGAGCAAAAGAAGGATGGTAGCCTAGAAAACATACGCTGCAATGTCAAAGAAGGTATCGCCAGGAAAACTGCGCGTTTTGTGGAAAGAGGTGGAGTCCTGTACCGGAAGTATCTAGACCGCAGAGGACTGGAGTTCGATCAGCTGATCGTGCCTCAATGCTATCGTCAGGATCTGTTGCGCTTGTCACACGGGGGTTCGTGGTCCGGACACCTTGGAGTTAAGAAAACTAAGGACCGTCTCTTGCAAGAGTACTATTGGCCAGGGTGTTTTCGGGACGCAGACCATTTCGTGAGGACATGTGACACTTGTCAGCGGGTGGGCAAACCAGGGGACAAATCGAGGGCGCCGTTGAAATTGGTACCTATCATTACGGAGCCTTTTAGACGGCTCGTTATTGATACTGTGGGACCTCTGCCGGTAACAGCCACGGGGTACAGACACATTTTGACTGTGATCTGCCCAGCGACAAAGTTCCCTGAAGCAGTGCCGCTTAAAGAACTCAGCTCAGTTGAGATAGTTAATGCACTACTGTCCATATTTGCGCGAGTTGGTTTTCCTGCAGAAATTCAATCAGATCAGGGCACAGTGTTTACTAGCGCTTTGACGACAACTTTTCTCGAAAGGTGTGGGGTAAAGCTGCTACACAGCTCAGTGTACCACCCACAGTCGAATTCCGTTGAGAAGCTCCACTCCGTCATGAAGCGCGTGTTGAGAGCCTTGTGTTTTGTACATCAAACTGACTGGGAGCTGTGTCTGCCTGGGGTGATGTTTGCTTTAAGGACCGCGCCGCATGCGGCTACGGGGTTTTCGCCAGCTGAACTGGTGTACGGTCGCTCGCTTCGATCTCCGCTTCGCATGCTTCGAGAATCGTGGGAAGGTAGGGGCGACGACCCAGTCGTGGTGGAGTACGTGCTTAAGCTCCTCGAACGCTTAAGAAGGGCACAGGAGTTGTCAGGTGAAGCAATGACAAAGGCCCAGCAGAGGGCCAAGGTTTATTATGATCGGACAGCCAGGGCCCGTCGTTTTGAGGTTGGCGATGAGGTCATGATATTGCGCACATCGCTAAACAACAAACTAGACGTGCAGTGGGAGGGCCCAGCACGAATTGTTCAGAAACTGTCGGACGTTAACTACGTGGTAAGTCTGCCAGGAAAGCGGAAAGCACAGCAAGTTTACCACTGTAATCTGCTCAAACCTTATAGACAAAGGGAAGCAGTGGTGTGCATGATGGTAAACGTTCCTGAAGAGCTTCCGGTCGAGCTTCCGGGACTAGGCTCAGTGACGAACAGGGAAGACACCGGTCAAGTCATTAGTGACCTTATCAGTAAAGCACCGCTGTCGCCCGAGCAGAAAACCGAACTACACCAGCTATTACAAGAGTTTCAAGGTCTGTTCTCTGAGAGGCCTGGTAGGACTTCTGTACTTACTCATGATATAGAACTTACCTCCACAGAGCCAGTAAGATCCAAGGCGTATCGGGTGTCACCCCGCCAGAGCGATATTATGGAGGCTGAGGTAAAGAAAATGCTACAGCTCGGTGTTATTGAGGCAGGTGAGAGTGATTATACCTCCCCTTTGATTTTAGTTGAGGTACCGGGCAAGGAACCTCGTCCTTGCGTCGACTACCGCAGGCTTAATTCCATCACTAAGGATCAAATTTATCCGATCCCTAACATCGAGGAGCGCCTTGAGAAAGTTAGTAGCGCTCAGTTTATTTCCACCCTAGATCTTGTCAGGGGTTATTGGCAGGTTCCACTTACAGAAGAGGCTAGTAGGTATGCGGCGTTCATTTCACCAATGGGAACATTCCGTCCTAAAGTGTTGAGTTTTGGTTTGAAGAACGCGCCATACTGTTTTTCAAGTCTCATGGATAAAGTGTTGCGGGGACAGCAAGAATTCGCTTTACCGTATCTAGACGACGTAGCGATATTCTCCGCATCCTGGTCTGAGCATATGGCACACTTGCGGGCAGTGCTAACCCGCCTGCGCGAAGCGGGCTTGACAGTCAAGGCTCCTAAGTGCCAGTTAGCACAGGCCGAGGTTGTCTACCTCGGTCACGTGATTGGTCAGGGTCGTCGCCGCCCCTCTGAAATAAAAGTGGCCGCTGTGCGAGACTTTCCGCAACCGCGCACCAAGACCGATATTCGGTCGTTCTTGGGTGTCGCCGGCTACTATCAGAGGTACATCCCTAGGTACTCTGATATCGCGGCTCCCCTGACGGATGCTCTAAGAAAAACAGAGCCTCAAACAGTCGTCTGGGACGAGACAAAGGAAAGAGCTTTTAGCGCCCTAAAGAGTGCCCTAACAAACCAGCCTGTGCTACGATCGCCAGACTATACAAAAGGGTTCGTTGTTCAGTGCGATGCTAGTGAGCGAGGCATGGGCGTTGTACTGTGCCAACGGGAAAATGGAGAAGTAGAACACCCCGTCCTGTATGCTAGTCGTAAGCTGTCCAGTCGTGAGCAGGCGTATAGCGCCACCGAGAAAGAGTGTGCGTGTCTCGTGTGGGCCGTTCAGAAATTGTCATGCTATCTAGCCGGCTCGAGGTTTATCATTGAGACGGATCACTGCCCTCTCCAATGGCTGCAGACCATCTCTCCCAAAAATGGCCGCCTCCTGCGCTGGAGCCTCGCTTTACAACAATATTCCTTTGAGGTGCGTTACAAAAAGGGGAGTCTCAACGGTAACGCCGATGGCTTAAGTCGAAGCCCCTAACGTAGGAATCAGCCTCAAAATTGTTTGTTACTGATGTTTTTCTTCCTGAGGCAGGATTTTTTTTAACATATTGCTTTTGTTTAGTGTTTCAAAGTGATGATATGCTTTCTAGTGCAATTTTTCAATTTGTGGACGCGTTCTGAGTGATGCTGGACTACTGTAAGGAACTAGGCAGTGGTATAAAAAGGGGAAAGAGCCTGGCAGGGCTTAGTGAGGGTTGTGCCGTGCTTGCTGACTGAGCGGTTGAGTTTCAGCGTAGTTCTAACGCTTGCCGGGAACGAGAACAAAAATGTGAACTCTCCCGAAGTCACTTTGCAGTGTCCCGTGCGAACCTGAACGAGAGAACGAGGCCTTCTCTGTGCGCTGCGCTCAAGAAACGTCGAGGGACGCCCGACTTCGGTTATGAGCATCATCGAGCGACATCCCTCCGGACAGCGGATGCAGTCCCCTGTCCATCGGGATCTCCTTCCCCCGGCGGGGCGGTCTGTTGCGTTTCGCCTGCGACACGTGGTTTTGCCGGCGCGACTGCGGCGGGGCGGCAGACATTTTGGCCCGATCGTCGTCGCCGCAACGCTCATCGGCAGGTGTTTCCAGGCGCGACTGCGGCGATGCGACCGCAAAGGATCACCCTCTCATTCCAGTCATTGTGCCCGAACCAGGCGAAGCGAAAGCAGGGATCATCCTCTCATTACAGTCATTGTGCCCGACCGGCAGCGCTACGACAGGGTGCTACGAGATCGTGCTCGACATGGTGCTACGGCAGCGCTACGACAGGGTGCTACGAGATCGTGCTCGACATGGTGCTACGGCAGCGCTTCGACAGTGTGCGTCACCATTAGCCCATTGTACATTCACGTGCTCGTCTTTTGAGGGGTTCCTTCTTGCCCTCAACTGCGAGAGTATAAAAACAGCTGCCCCCGGACGCCAAAAGGAGGGCTCCGATTTCTTCTGTTGAGTGAAGTGCTCTCCCGTCTCTCTACTTCGGTCAAACCTGACCGCCAACTCTTTGCGATGTTAAAATAAACAAGTTGTTTCGTTGTTACCAGTCGACTCATGCTTTGCCGGGACCTTCGGATGCTTCCAGTTGTACCCCAGGCCGCCAGGCCAACGCTACCCTTGGGGCTTGCGACCCAGGTACAACCACGGGCGTCAGCACCGAGTTCCCAACAGATCGTACCAGCGGTGCGATCCAAACAGTGGCCTTGTCTTTTGATGGATACACACCGTTGTGCGAACAGAATATGGTGCGACATCGCAACATAACACCTACCATGGCGTTCCAGAAGGCGGAGTCTTGAGTACCACGCTATTTAAACCGGTGTTCATATACCCGGTTGAGTCCCTTCCGCACTCCGTTCATGTGTGGATGAATGTAGACAATATATGCATTTGGGTATGTCACGGCTTGTCACCCGTTCGCCGTCGGCGCGAAGTCGTCGACGGGGCATAGAGGCCGACTGGTCATTCCGTACTCAAGCGAACACAGCGAAGGAGTCAGAGTCGGGAGAATGAGAGAAAACAAAATATTGATAGGCTGACAACGACACACAATTTAAACGAAACACAAAAAAACCAAGAACACACATGTACTTAATCTATATAAATGATGAAGACAAAAGAAATACAACGAACAGTTAACAGTGGATATAGAAATTAACACTACACAAAATACGCTTAACGGTGGTGAACTAAACAGAGTTCAAAAGAAAACAAACGATGGCATACGCATGGCCGGGCAGCAGCAGCAAGTCCATAAAGCGTGGAGTCGATGGCAGAGCTTTCCCGAACAATGCTAGCAAGCCGATCTCGTTGCGGTGGATGAGATTACGGGGCTGGGTTTTCCGGGAGTCTAGGTCTGACGTCGTCCCTCGAGCAGGTCGAGCTAACTTGAGGGGAACTACGGTGAGCTTCGTTGCAGACGTTGGTTTGTCGTTTCTTAAGCAGGAGACACACGGTACGATTCTGCATCCGATCCGACGTGCAGCGCCGCATGCTCCGGCATGCGGTATACGACGATTCGGGGCACACGGTGCGTGCATCCGAAAGACTGAGCGGCGCGTAAGCTCCGCCCATATCCAGCGCCCCAGCTTGACTTCATAGCCACGTCGAGAAAGGCAATGTAAACAACTCTGCACAACACTGCTTCGCTTTACACGAACACTGTCAATAAATTAATCCCCTGCGAGTGACAGAACACTTCACGACGACGCGTTGTCCACTGACGACTCCGCTAACAGCCAGCGATAGGGCCGGTAGGCCTAGCTAGGCAGACGCCGCGGCCGACGGCGCTTACGATCCAACCCGAGCTCGCCGAAGAGCGCCTATATTTGCCAAAACAATTAACACTGTACACTTAGGTCGCCCGTAATTAAATACAATTAGTTTACTCGACGCAGTCGTTGCGAAGGGCAAACGTGCAAGCGAAGCGAGCACCCTCGCTCAGACAGTCGGTGTGTGATGTCTGCTCGCGAAATGCCCTCGCGTCGCGGCTCCCGATCTGGCCAGTAGCTTAGTGCTAGTCTATTAGGCGCTGCTTTTCATAACAGGCACACGTTCGAGATAATTTTACTGAACTGGTAACTATATCGTGTTGGAAACAAACTGCAGCAGGAAAGGAAAAAAAAAAAGCACTGCGGGAAACCGGTCAACCAGCGCCGCCTCCGTAGAGCGAACGTTGGGGAACGTCACATGCCAGCCGCGCTGTCATTGGCTGCGGCCAGACGACGGTGCGGTTGTCGGACGCGTCGGACGATGAAAATCTGCCCGGTTTGTCGCACGCCGGACGTTGATCCGGCGCTTCGGCACGGCCAACACCTCGATTCCCGCTGCCGTTCCGGCGGGTCGGACGCCGGATCGGACACCGAATCGGACCGTGTGTCTCCCGCTTTACGCCAACTAGTAACTCGCAGTTCAGACGCGGCTAGGCGGCCCAGGCGATACTGGACAGCACTAGCTCCTTGACGCTTCTAAGCAGATTGAAGGCTCAGCTTCTAGACTGCTTTGTTCGGTCTACAACCTGCGTTTAAATAATTTCTCCTTTCCCTAGTTCCCTGTGTTGGGGAACGGCAGATATTGGTGATCCAATCGAGTTCACTCAGTTGGATCTCGGCTCCGCCCAAGGTCTTGGCCGCACCCCTTTTAATTAGGGGCTAGGGGACGGGTGATTCCCCCCTGCTGCTAGAAGTCGCGCACTTGTATTTCCCACACACCCCCCCCCCCACACACACACACGCACACGCACACGCACACACACACACACACACACACACACACACACACACACACACACACACACACACACACACACACACACACACACACACACACACACACACACACACACACACACACACACCCATCCTTGACTCCATGGCTGGCCTCTATTGTTCGTTCACAAACACGGGAGAAACGACGGCAGCCGGCCACACGGTGCTTTCGCCGCACATATGCTATCAGCACTTCGTGGACACAGGATTGCACAGAGACACCACATATTTCAGCGTATTCGCACCCCTGCTTTCTAGTATAGCTTCTCAATGCACGCGCGGGGCAGAGGATACACAGGGGTTCCTACAAAAAGCCGTCGGGGAGTCATGGTCCCACCGATGACAAAATGACAATAATCTCTAAACCGGCGCATGACTTCTTTCGGCCGCTTGCCCTAGTGGCCGGCAAGAACTGTCTTGCGCGTCTGTTTGTATTACTACGACCTTTTGGCGTCCGTTGATCGGTGCTTCGCCGAATCGAATAATGCCGCACCGTTACAGGGTATCAGGAGTGACTCGTCCTCAGGTGCACACTGGACCCGAAAGAGCGGCCACACTAACATCAGTTTATTTTCGAGCACGAGTTCTGGAGGTGTCCACTGAGAAGTGCTCTATGGTCGCTTTCAGGCGCGAAGCAATGAGACCGTACGTCGTCAGAATTAGTGGACAACCAGCCAATCACCAACGAGAAGACGCACCGCTTTCTAGTAGTGATAGCAGATTGTGACCTCCCCTAGAGCCCTCACGTGGAATCCCTGAAAGAGAAACTAACAATGATAAACCATGTCTTTAGATTTCTCGCGGGGAGCTAGTGGGGTGCGGCTGGAACAGCAACGCTCCAACCCTACTATGCTATGGCTTGCCTGTATTGGGTGGGACTGGTAAGACCAGCCTCCATGCCTTCCAGTCTGCGCAAGCAAAAGCTCTGTGAATATGTCTGGGCCTTCCCAGGTTTGCATCCACGGCAGCAATCACCCTATGACTACGTACCTTCAAGTCGACGCTTTAAGGATGGACATCGGGCAGTTCTCCCGACTTCTATCGCACCCCCTCCTGCCTTTCTGCAGTTACACCTTGTTCAGGCTTTAGCAGGATTATTGTCGCCAACCGTGGAACTTTACCATCGAATTTCACGCCTGCAGCACGATCATGTCTACCGTTGTGGTGCCTGCACCCGCTCCAAGTGCTTCTTGTCATTCCTAGCCTCAAAAAGAAAACGGATATGTCATCTTTCGCCCTGAAACAAACCGTGCTTTTATTCCTGCTTGAGGAGCACAATGCACGCCTCTGCGTTTACACGGATGGTTCCCCACTGTATACCAATAATACTGTCGAGAATAGATGCAGCCGCAGGGCTTTGCTCGCTCACCCGCGAGCTGACACTAACACAGTGGAACACAAGGGAATTTACCAACAACAACAAACTCCGCAGATTGGATCCACGTCTGCAACTCGATCTTCCACCACAAATACAACGAGCAGAAACAACACTTCTGGGCCCCCTCTGGGTCGGTGGGGTATTCACGAACGCCTATTTTTTCGGCATTGGAATGGCCGACCGCCCTGCTTGCGACAATTGCGGCTCCGAGGTGGCGATCAAGCACGTCCTCTGTGGCTGTCCGCGTTACAGCGTGGCAAGAAAAAGTGCTTACGACTGTGCTATAAAAGACTGGACGATCACACCTTGACGGAGGAAAAAATCCTAGGACTCTGGTCCACACAGGTTTCGGCACTGAAGCCCTAAATAGGCTGCTTAGATTGATAAGGACTTCGGAATTGTGCGACCGACTTTGACATTTGTAGTGAGTTGCATCGCGTCATTGTGTTCACTTTTCTCCCTTTATTTTTTATTCTTCCTGACACCTTTTATTCCCGTTACCTCTTTTCTCAGCATAGGGTGACCAGCCCGTACTTACACTGGCTAACATCCCTGCCTTTCCCTCTCTTTTTTCTCTTCCGTCTTCCCACTAATAGCACTGGCTTCAAAATCAGCGTTACAAGTGAGCCTACAAATGCAAAAGACGCGCCGTAGTAGCTCTGTGGTTATGACGTTGTGCTGCTGAGTATGAGGTGTCTGATTTGGTTCCCCATCGCGACGGCTGCTTTCCGACACGGGCAAAATTAAAAACGCTCGTGTACACTGGTTTGGGCACCAGTTAAAGATCCCAGATTGCCAAAATTAAACCGTAGCCCTCCGCTACGGGGTTGCTCGTAACGCACTGGGTAATTTCTGGGCATTAAATCCCAAAATTAAACAAAAGCAACTGATGCAAATATATCAGGCATTCCTCACGCCGCATTCACGGTTTTCGGCTGCTTTTCGAAGCCGCAGTGCTTTCGGATACGCGGAAAACCTGCATGGTTATTCACTCGTCTTACATACCAACGCCATGGCTGCATTGTCTAAGTTTCCAAATGGCAAATTGGCTACGGAACTTATGTGATTCCAGTTGCGAATATTGAAAAGAGATATCGTGAGCAATGTGTAACTTCTCTCTTACCTATATTTATCTAAACGGTGACAAAAGGCCTCCTGAGGCTAACCATACTTTGGGCCTCTTGATTGAAAAACGGAGTGGATCGTCCTAGCACGCGTTTACAATTTTTTTTGCGCAGTATTCCTCACACTTTGAATGCTATGGAATCAGATTTTAAAGTTTTCATTTTCACAAGAAAAAAAAAACAATGCGGAAAGTACAGGGCTGGCTGTTTCTGTTTTATTCTATCATAAATGCAGAGATCGAGGAGAGGTTGCTGTGGAAAAAGTGAGGCAGAAAACGCCTCGGCTACTCCATTTCTTTGTGTTCTACAACAAACACCGAAAATGAAAAAGTTATAAAGTAAATATTAAACAAACAAAAAATTAAAAATTTTTGAAAACGAATTATACGGCTGCCGCAATACAGATCCAAAAAAGGCTTGCGACAAAGATAGAAATAGGCAAAAAACCTGATTTGTTTTGCCTCTTTTCCGGAGTTCAAGAGAGAAAAAGGGTAAATGGCTAAACTAGCTGCATCTTCTGTTGTTTCTGTGTGGGCGGCTGAGACGCCTTATGTGCTTTTGGTTTATTTTTTATTGAAATAAACTCCTGTGTAGCTCTTTTCTGTTCTTCCGAGCGCTGCCCTTTTTTTTTCGTGCTCTTTTGCAGACTGTTCGTTTTTTAACTTTCATTGAATTTCTTTCGTAGCTTTGTTTCATGATACGCCAAGGTTAAAGCTATCCGGAGTGCCCCATGATCGGGCACAACATTCTTGCGTCCGCAGTTGCTGACGCTTATCGCACAACGCTAGTTAGGTCGCGAAACTACTCGAGCCATCCTAGATGACGAAGCCTTGTACGATGCGGCGATAAATGAATGCAGCTGTATATCCTTCGAACGTTGCTAGGAGGCGCTTGAGTAGCGGCGCGCGAGCGCGCATCTACTTCGTATTTCGCGGGCTTTTGTTTTTCTTGGAAAAAAACAACCAGACACATTTCAAAACGAAATAAGTCCTCGACTCGGAGGTTATTTAAGGTGCTCTGCAACATTGTAATTGACATGTTTGCGATTCAAGCAATAATTTAAATGTTCACTAATTAAAAGTAATTAATAATTACGTCGTGATGAAAAATATACTGGCTTTAAGTACACACGACCGCCGCTACTATTCAGTCGCTACGATTTCCTAGAGCTCTTGGTATATTTTTTTTACACTTGGTCCAACTTAACTATGACACCTGGTATAGCGAGGTTCATTTAAGCAGGTTCATTTCTTAATTGCAGTCTTAGTATGGTATCATAAATAGAAAAGCCTCAGTCTCAGTCATCTACTGCTGGTGGTCGGCGATTCCCAACAAAGCTCATATTTGAATGTCTTGCAACTATTTTTCCTTTCGCACGGCCCCAAGACGAACCTAGCAGCTCGGTTTTGTATTTTCTCTAGAGCGGTAATGAATGTGACTTCACCGGGTTCCGACACGACACAGCCCTACTAAAAAACTGGCTGAATGCATGCAGTGGCGTAGCCAGAAATTTCGTTCAGGGGCACTCACGTTGCAGCTCGGCCTCCTCATTATAGAAGTTGTCCAGGGATCAAATACAATAAACATTAATAATAACTGCGTTGCCATTACCAAAGATGCTGCAAACGAATTCTTGAACGCTACGCACTGTCGAGACAAGTAAAGTAAGTATTTTCTCATAAAAGAATATATCCGTATGTCTCAAAAATTGCTCCCCAAATAGCTGATATCAATGCTTCCATGTTTTCTGTATATTTAATAAGTAAAGCAAATGTCGCGCGAACTTTAGAACTACATCAGTTTGAAACAAGCAATGTAGTGCTTGCCGCTGATATGAAAAATGTAAAGGCCATGAAATGAGCAATTTGAGGACAAATATTTTAGTAAAACTTTGTTAGCCTTCTTGCCTTTCTCTCATTTGCATCTCTCTCTCTCTCTCTCTCTCTCTCTCTCTCTCTCTCTCTCTCTCTCATTCAAGAACCTTGTTTACATTTTTGTACATATGCAACGACCAGGGAAAAATCTAAATGACGCTGTCCTTTGTTAGAATGCATTGAGCAGGAGCAGCTGTCACCGGTCGTGTATTGTGAGTAATTGCTCCGAAATTATAGTCGCGACAGAGAGCACATACAGGCTGTTTGAGAGAACACTTTCAAAATTTTTTAATGTTGCCTGTGGTAGATAGCTCAATTCTAGTTTATGAGCCGGTCTACTCGAAGCGGCGGACACTACTTGCACAAAAAAATTGAAATGTAAAATTGACTAAGTAACAAGAAGTCACTAATTAACGTTCTACTTAATTATCTTATGACCTATATTGCAATTTACAAATTCTAGCAGTGGACTTCGCAAGGCGGATCCACTTGGAACGAATTCTCAAGACGACACCAGTTTCGAGATATAAATTCCCGAACTTTGCGGAGAAATGCATTGGGTTGTTGTGGTCGGCGGGGCATGACAGCACGAAAAATTTTCGGGGGGGGGGGGGGCTCCAGCCCCAGATGCCCCCCCCCCTGGCTAGGCCCCTGAGTGCGAGTTACGTAAGCCGTATTTTTTTTAGTGTCACATGTGAGCATCACAAATTCCGTTGAATGAAGTTCAACGCTTTAGCAGCCTTCGCCACTACGTTACCTACATGCGACTTCCATGAGCACTCGGGTGGCATTAATACACCTAGGTACACTCTTGTCCTAATGTTAGATTATTAAAACAGTACTGGGATTGCTCTCTGTTTTGCGGTAAAGGAAATCTGCACAAACGTTTCTACATTAACCTACATTTTCCATGTAGTACACCAGTTCAGAATACGTGTTAGATCTTTCTGAAAGTGAGTGGTGTTAGTTTGATAAGCAATTTTCGTGCACAGCACAATCATCAACACACAAGCGCAAACAAGACGAAATTCCTCCGGAAATTTAATTATCATAAATTAAAAATAAAAGTGGACCCACCCAAGACGGAGCCTTGTGGGACTTCCGATGTGACATCTACGTACTTGGAACATTTTCCATTCAAAAGAACGCATTGACTCCTTTGAGACAGTAATTCCCTTTCTATTTATACACAGATGCATCAATACCTATTATAGTAAGTTGATAAAATATCAACGAGTGTGATAGCGTGTCAAACGCTTTTCGGAATTCTAAGAAGATGATTTCTACCTGTCCACCTCCATCATCGTTTAATGCGAAGTGACGATGGAAATCAATGAGTTGTCTTGCATAGGACTATCTCCCTACGAAATACGTTTTGTCTATCGATTATTACATTAGGTTCACCTAAGTAATTCGTTATTTCTTTAGATAAAATATGTTCAAGTATTTGGCATGAGACTGGTGTCAGTGATACGGGCCTGTATTAGACATCTTGTAAAAGAAAGATTCGCTCCAAAAGCGCTCTGAATATGCCACTGGAATTCAGCTTATTCTACAACGGAGTATGGCAACGACGTGAGAAGGGGAAGAAATCAGGGACGAGGAAGTGCAAGAGTCTACTCCAGTTATTGTGTTGATTTTTCTAACCGTTGCCTATGCCCCTGTCAGGAAGACGCGCACTGATCGCGCAAAAGTTCGACGGTACCAAGCTGTGGGCAGAACTCGGCGTGTAAGCGCAACTGCTCTACTATGCCAGCTAAGATAGGCCCAACGCGGTTTCAGAATGAACAAAACTGCCGATTGGTTCTCGCGATGCAGAACTGCAAAATTTGTTCAAACGAAGTAACTGAGTGCGACGGGGCAGTTATACCGCACTGAAAGCAGTCAAATGCACTCGCGCAGCTTTACGTATGGGACAAGGAACCGTCCCTATATCGGTTTGGTGGCTATGCATGTGTCGTCGTCCGAAGCTGTTGGATCTTAAGTTTTTCTCCTGCATGAAGAGCAAGCGAATATAACTGACTCAGGCTGGTGCAGAGAGTCCTTGGCCCTGTAAAAAAGGAAAGCGACGGATAAGCTCTTCTACTGTTTCATTGCAGCCGCAAGAGCCGCAAACCGGTGCTGTCATGCCATTCAGATAAGTCATCATGACGGAGCATGTGTGAAATGGTCACATTCGCTCAATAAACTCAGCTCTCTCGGGAAAGGTGAGCCCTGGTGTGAGATGAAGAAGCAAGGGAGGGTAGAATGAGCATAAGCTAGCGTTGTAAAGCCCATTCAGTTTGAATGTCGGCAATCCGACATTCAAATTACTAGTTTAGTGTGAATACAAACTGCATGTCCGCACTTCACGTGTCTTAATTGGAGTCCTGCATGCAATTCTAATAAATAACGTGTGAGTGCGTTGTACTTTCCGTGAATTTTTCTATCTTATGTTTTTCGTAGGAAAGCCTAAATGATGGCCAGAATTTTGGGCGCGCGTTTTTAGGCACGGTGTCAGAGCGTATGCAATGTCGTCTAACCGCCTTCTGTTGCTTGAACAGGTTAGTTATTACAATTTTTATGGCTAAAAGAATGATAATCGCTTTGCTGTTGTGCTGCCGTGCCCAGAAGTGATTTTTTCCGGTTTTGCATCTTCATGTCTGTTGCTGTCTGGCGACGTAGAAATGAACCCTGGGCCAGAAACGAAGGTGATGTTAAAGGAATTGTGCGATGGCCAAAAGGCAATACAATCAGATGTGGAGAGCATGAGCAATCGGCTGAAGGTGGTTGAAAACAGCCTTAAAATATTTAAAGAACAGGCGAGTACAATTGCTCAATTGTCTAAAACAGCAAAACAGTTAGAGAGTACACTTCGGCAGCAGCAGGAAAGAATGGACAGCTTTGAGGACAGAAGTAGGCGGAATAACCTAGTGGTATTTGGAATAGCAGAAGGCGAGAAGGAATCCTTAACTGACCCTGAATCGAAAGTGTTAGTAGGTGTATTCGAAGAAAAACTTGGCGTCAACTTGAGTACCGTGGAACGAATACATCGGATAGGAAAAAAGAGCGCCCGGCCTCGACCTGTAATTCTCAGGTTGTACGACTATAGGGAAAAAGTTAAAATTTACAAACAATGCAGAAAGCTGAAGGGCAGCGGCGTCTCCATTTCTGATGATTTTTCACAAGAAACGCTGGCAAAGCGTAAAATGCTCTGGGATTCCGCGAAACAAGACAGTGTTTGGGATCGCACCTGCTGGTACGATCTGTTGGGAACTCGGCGCTGACGCCCGTGGTTGTACCTGGGTCGCAAGCCCCAAGGGTAGCGTTGGCCTGGCGGCCTGGGGTACAACTGCAAGCATCTGAAGGTCCCGGCAAAGCATGAGTCGACTGGTAACAACGAAACAACTTGTTTATTTTAACATCGCAAAGAGTTGGCGGTCAGGTTTGACCGAAGTAGAGAGACGGGAGAGCACTTCACTCAACAGAAGAAATCGGAGCCCCCTTTTTGGCGTCCGGGGGCAGCTGTTTTTATACTCTCGCAGTTGAGGGCAAGAAGGAACCCCTCAAAAGACGAGCACGTGAATGTACAATGGGCTAATGGTGACGCACACTGTCGTAGCGATGCCGTAGCACCATGTCGAGCACGATCTCGTAGCACCCTGTCGTGGCGCTGCCGGTCGGACACAATGACTGTAATGAGAGGATGGTCCCTGCTTTGGCATCGCCTGTTTCGGGCACAATGACTGGAACGAGATCCCTGCTTTGGCATCGCCTGTTTCGGGCACAATGACTGGAATGAGATCCCTGCTTTGGCATCGCCTGTTTCGGGCACAATGACTGGAATGCGAGGATGATCCCTAGGCGGTCGCATCGCCGCAGTCGCGCCTGGAAACACCTGGCGATGAGTGTTGCGGCGACGACGATCGGGCCAAAATGTCTGCCGCCCCGCCGCAGTCGCGCCGGCAAAACCACGTGTCGCAGGCGAAACGCAACAGACCGCCCCGCCGGGGGAAGGAGATCCCGATGGACAGGGGACTGCATCCGCTGTCCGGAGGGATGTCGCTCGATGATGCTCATAACCGAAGTCGGGCGTCCCTCGACGTTTCTTGAGCGCAGCGCACAGAGAAGGCCTCGTTCTCTTGTTCAGGTTCGCACGGGACACTGCAAAGTGACTTCGGGAGAGTTCACATTTTTGTTCTCGTTCCCGGCAAGCGTTAGAACTACGCTGAAACTCAACCGCTCAGTCAGCAAGCACGGCACAACCCTCACTAAGCCCTGCCAGGCTCTTTCCCCTTTTTATACCACTGCCTAGTTCCTTACAGTAGTCTAGCATCACTCAGAACGCGTCCACAAATTGAAAAATTGCACTAGAAAGCATATCATCACTTTGAAACACTAAACAAAAGCAATATGTTAAAAAAAAATCCTGCCTCAGGAAGAAAAACATCAGTAACAAACAATTTTGAGGCTGATTCCTACGTTAGGGGCTTCGACTTAAGCCATCGGCGTTACCGTTGAGACTCCCCTTTTTGTAACGCACCTCAAAGGAATATTGTTGTAAAGCGAGGCTCCAGCGCAGGAGGCGGCCATTTTTGGGAGAGATGGTCTGCAGCCATTGGAGAGGGCAGTGATCCGTCTCAATGATAAACCTCGAGCCGGCTAGATAGCATGACAATTTCCGAACGGCCCACACGAGACATGCACACTCTTTCTCGGTGGCGCTATACGCCTGCTCACGACTGGTCAGCTTACGACTAGCATACAGGACGGGGTGTTCTACTTCTCCATTTTCCCGTTGGCACAGTACAACGCCCATGCCTCGCTCACTAGCATCGCACTGAACAATGAACTCTTTTGTATAGTCTGGCGATCGTAGCACAGGCTGGCTTGTTAGGGCACTCTTTAGGGCGCTAAAAGCTCTTTCCTTGGTCTCGTCCCAGACGACTGTTTGAGGCTCTGTCTTTCTTAGAGCATCCGTCAGGGGAGCCGCGATATCAGAGTACCTAGGGATGTACCTCTGATAGTAGCCGGCGACACCTAAGAACGACCGAATATCGGTCTTCGTGCGCGGTTGCGGGAAGTCTCGCACAGCGGCCACCTTTATTTCAGAGGGGCGGCGACGACCCTGACCAATCACGTGACCGAGGTAGACAACCTCGGCCTGTGCTAACTGGCACTTAGGAGCCTTTACTGTCAAGCCCGCTTCGCGCAGGCGGGTTAGCACTGCCCGCAAGTGTGTCATATGCTCAGACCAGGATGCGGAGAATATCGCTACGTCGTCTAGATACGGTAAAGCGAATTCTTGCTGTCCCCGCAACACTTTATCCATGAGACTTGAAAAACAGTATGGCGCGTTCTTCAAACCAAAACTCAACACTTTAGGACGGAATGTTCCCATTGGTGAAATGAACGCCGCATACCTACTAGCCTCTTCTGTAAGTGGAACCTGCCAATAACCCCTGACAAGATCTAGGGTGGAAATAAACTGAGCGCTACTAACTTTCTCAAGGCGCTCCTCGATGTTAGGGATCGGATAAATTTGATCCTTAGTGATGGAATTAAGCCTGCGGTAGTCGACGCAAGGACGAGGTTCCTTGCCCGGTACCTCAACTAAAATCAAAGGGGAGGTATAGTCACTCTCACCTGCCTCAATAACACCGAGCTGTAGCATTTTCTTTACCTCAGCCTCCATAATATCGCTCTGGCGGGGTGACACCCGATACGCCTTGGATCGTACTGGCTCTGTGGAGGTAAGTTCTATATCATGAGTAAGTACAGAAGTCCTACCAGGCCTATCAGAGAACAGACCTTGAAACTCTTGTAATAGCTGGTGTAGTTCGGTTTTCTGCTCGGGCGACAGCGGTGCTTTACTGATAAGGTCACTAATGACTTGACCGGTGTCTTCCCTGTTCGTCACTGAGCCTAGTCCTGGAAGCTCGACTGGAAGCTCTTCAGGAACGTTTATCATCATGCACACCACTGCTTCCCGTTGTCTATAAGGTTTGAGCAGATTACAGTGGTAAACTTGCTGTGCTTTCCGCTTTCCTGGCAGACTTACCACGTAGTTAACGTCCGACAGTTTCTGAACAATTCGTGCTGGGCCCTCCCACTGCACGTCTAGTTTGTTGTTTAGCGATGTGCGCAATATCATGACCTCATCGCCAACCTCAAAACGACGGGCCCTGGCTGTCCGATCATAATAAACCTTGGCCCTCTGCTGGGCCTTTGTCATTGCTTCACCTGACAACTCCTGTGCCCTTCTTAAGCGTTCGAGGAGCTTAAGTACGTACTCCACCACGACTGGGTCGTCGCCCCTACCTTCCCATGATTCTCGAAGCATGCGAAGCGGAGATCGAAGCGAGCGACCGTACACCAGTTCAGCTGGCGAAAACCCCGTAGCCGCATGCGGCGCGGTCCTTAAAGCAAACATCACCCCAGGCAGACACAGCTCCCAGTCAGTTTGATGTTCAAAACACAAGGCTCTCAACACGCGCTTCATGACGGAGTGGAGCTTCTCAACGGAATTCGACTGTGGGTGGTACACTGAGCTGTGTAACAGCTTTACCCCACACCTTTCGAGAAAAGTTGTCGTCAAAGCGCTAGTAAACACTGTGCCCTGATCTGATTGGATTTCCGCAGGGAAACCAACTCGCGCAAATATGGACAGTAGTGCATTAACTATCTCAACTGAGCTGAGTTCTTTAAGCGGCACTGCTTCAGGGAACTTTGTCGCTGGGCAGATCACAGTCAAAATGTGTCTGTACCCCGTGGCTGTTACCGGCAGAGGTCCCACTGTATCAATAACGAGCCGTCTAAAAGGCTCCGTTATGATAGGTACCAATTTCAACGGCGCCCTCGATTTGTCCCCTGGTTTGCCCACCCGCTGACAAGTGTCACATGTCCTCACGAAATGGTCTGCGTCCCGAAAACACCCTGGCCAATAGTACTCTTGCAAGAGACGGTCCTTAGTTTTCTTAACTCCTAGGTGTCCGGACCACGAACCCCCATGCGACAAGCGCAACAGATCCTGACGATAGCATTGAGGCACGACCAGCTGATCGAACTCCACTCCTCTGCGGTCTAGATACTTCCGGTACAGGACTCCACCTCATTCCACAAAACGCGCAGTTTTCCTGGCGATACCTTCTTTGACATTGCAGCGTATGTTTTCCAGGCTGCCATCCTTTTTTTGCTCGGCTATCAAAGCCGACCGGCTGACTTTTAGCAACCTATCAAGTCCGTCTGACGTAGGCGCGATGAGCAAATCAGTAGATAGCTCTTCTAACTTTCCCGAATCGGGATTTTCCTCTCCAGTATCTGGCGCCTTCAACGCTACAGACTCAATTTTATTCTGTTCGGGCGTGCTCGGAATATCAGCTTGCTGCGCCTCTGACCCTTTTTCGTTGTTTGATAACGTCGGCCCCGCAACTACCGCCTTTGCAGCGAGCTCCCGAACCTTCGATCTGGTTAAGGCCTGAACACTAGCTTCACCAAACAAAAGCCCCTTCTCGCGCAGGAGGTGATCGGACCTGTTTGAAAATAAGTACGGGTACTGGGGTGGCAGCATAGATGACACTGCCGCCTCTGTCTCAAGCGCTCCGAAAGGTCCTTCAATAAGCACCTTTGCTACGGGCAGACACACGCTATGAGCTTCCACGGCTTGCTTGATCCACGCGCACTCGCCCGTGAACATATGGGGTTCTACGTAAGACGGGTGAACTACATCCATCGTAGCTGCGGAATCGCGAAGCACTCGGCACTCTTTCCCGTTCACGAGGAGGTCTCGCATGTAAGGCTCGAGAAGCTTCATGTTCTCGTCAGTGCTGCCTATTGAAAAAAACACAACTTTTGGTGTTGTTTCCGGACACTGCGCCGAAAAGTGACCCGGCTTCTGGCACGTATAACACAAGCGCGCTCGCCTCATCTCGAACCGCTTTCTGCGTTTGGCTGCCGCCGTCTCTTTACGTTTGGTCGGACTGCTTTCACTCGCATCCTCACTACGCGTGTCCCCCTTTAATCTCATGGGTGTGAACTTCGGCCTCTCAAACTTCGAGCCAAATTCACCCTTTTGACCGTCCTTAGCTCCGCGAGCCCGACGCGTCACAAACTCCTCGGCTAGCTCAGCGGCTTTAGCCACCGTACAAACGTCTGGCCTATCCAAGACCCAGTATCGCACGTTCTCCGGTAACCGACTATAAAACTGTTCTAGCCCGAAACACTGCAGAACTTTATCGTGGTCACCAAACGCTTTCTCTTCTTTGAGCCACTCCTGCATGTTCGACATAAGCCTATACGCAAACTCTGTATATGACTCACTTCTGCCTTTCTCATTTTCCCGAAACTTCCGACGGAACGCCTCCGCAGACAGCCGGTACTTTTTTAGCAGACTCGATTTTACTTTGTCGAAATCCTCTGCTTCCTCTCTATCCAAGCGAGCGACTACGTCGGCCGCCTCGCCGGGTAACAAAGTGAGCAAGCGCTGTGGCCACGTTTCCCGAGAGAACCCCTGCTTCTCGCACGTTCGCTCAAAGTTAACCAGGAACAAACCAATGTCCTCTCCAAGCTTAAACGGCCGCATCAGGTCAGTCATTTTGAACAATACGCGTTCTCCTGCACCGTGTGCCTGACTTCCATTACGAGCGCGTTCCATCTCTACCTCAAGACGCTTCATTTCCAAAGCGTGTTGACGGTCACGCTCTTGTTGCTCTCGCTCTTTCTGTTCTTTACGTTCACGCTCTTCTTTTTCTTTCTGTTCTTTACGTTCACGCTCTTCTCTTTTTGCAGTCTCCCTCTCTTCAATGGTCTCAAGGCATTCCGACAGCTCGTCATCCTCAGCCTCTAACTCCAGAATAGCCTTTAGCAGTTCAGGTTTTCTTAGTTTGTCTGAGACATCCAGACCCAACTCTCTTGCAAGCTCCAACAATTTCGGTTTGCGCAACGACTTCAAATCCATGGCTGCTCTGAATGCTGCTTTCTCTACTGCTTACTATTGTCTTGCCGCAAACTAACCCGGCAGCAACGACAACCACAATTACCAGCTCTGTTTCTAACACTAACAAAAGCCTGGCAAAGCTCAGAAGAAGAAAGTCCCGCACTCACCAAACCTCGCAGGCAGGAATTCCACGCAGTCGTTCCGCTGCAGGCAACCAGTCGTCACACAGGGCGCGTTGCACTGCTCCCGGATCGTCGTTGAGCTGCTCAGCATACAGTCAACTGCATCTCTTTGCTGCTGGCCTCCGTTGTCGCGATCTCACCGCTGGCAGACAGTTGTTTGAAGTCGTAGGCGATCTCACCGCTGCCAACCAGATGTTTGAAGTCGGAGGCGATCTCACCGCTGCCAACCAGATGTTTGGGATCGCACCTGCTGGTACGATCTGTTGGGAACTCGGCGCTGACGCCCGTGGTTGTACCTGGGTCGCAAGCCCCAAGGGTAGCGTTGGCCTGGCGGCCTGGGGTACAACTGCAAGCATCTGAAGGTCCCGGCAAAGCATGAGTCGACTGGTAACAACGAAACAACTTGTTTATTTTAACATCGCAAAGAGTTGGCGGTCAGGTTTGACCGAAGTAGAGAGACGGGAGAGCACTTCACTCAACAGAAGAAATCGGAGCCCCCTTTTTGGCGTCCGGGGGCAGCTGTTTTTATACTCTCGCAGTTGAGGGCAAGAAGGAACCCCTCAAAAGACGAGCACGTGAATGTACAATGGGCTAATGGTGACGCACACTGTCGTAGCGATGCCGTAGCACCATGTCGAGCACGATCTCGTAGCACCCTGTCGTGGCGCTGCCGGTCGGACACAATGACTGTAATGAGAGGATGGTCCCTGCTTTGGCATCGCCTGTTTCGGGCACAATGACTGGAACGAGATCCCTGCTTTGGCATCGCCTGTTTCGGGCACAATGACTGGAATGAGATCCCTGCTTTGGCATCGCCTGTTTCGGGCACAATGACTGGAATGCGAGGATGATCCCTAGGCGGTCGCATCGCCGCAGTCGCGCCTGGAAACACCTGGCGATGAGTGTTGCGGCGACGACGATCGGGCCAAAATGTCTGCCGCCCCGCCGCAGTCGCGCCGGCAAAACCACGTGTCGCAGGCGAAACGCAACAACAGGGAGGACGGACATCGCGTGCGCTTGAATTACGACAAATTACATGTGGACTCTGACGTGTACACGTGGGATCAATCAAAGCGCAGCCGTGTGAAGGTTCCGTATCCTAACAGACGCCCTACTGCTGGTAGGGGTGACTGACGGAACAAAAAATGTGATTCGAATGCCTTCCGCTTGATCAATTTGAACGCTAGAAGTTTAGTAAACAAAATTGGAGACTTAGAATACATCCTGGCTAATTACGATCCTCATGTGCTTACAATAACCGAAACGTGGCTGTGGCCCGAAATACAAGAACAAGAGCTCGTACCACCTAATTACAAAATCATACGAAAAGACCGCGATGCTCGTGGGGGCGGAGTTGCTATTGTATTCAAGGCCGATATTGACTGTGTGCAAATTACTGGCATTCCAACACATGAAAGCATCTGGTGTGAAATTAAGCTAGATAAAACAAGGATAATTCTTGGAACTGTTTATAGACCGCCTAAATCACCCATTTCCTATCTTGAAGATATGCAGCTTTACTTAGAAAGCTTTAAAAAGCGCAGCTGTCGCATAATCATTGCTGGGGATTTCAACTTGCCAGGGATTGATTGGTCCACGCTTAGCGTTCAGCCTCGCGAAGATGCCCCATTGTGAATTACTTCTAGAAACAGCTTTCAGTAAGGATTTACAACAGGGAGTTCATCAGTGCACACGCGTAGTTGGGAAATCAAGATCTGTATTCGACTTGGTGTTCCTAGACGGGCGATTTGAAGACTACGACGTATCGGTTGAAACCGGCCTCTCGGATCATAAGCTAGTTTATGTGGAGATAAAGTCTACCGCTGTATACACTAAGGCTGGTAGTACTACGCATGTTCTGTGCTTCGATAGAGCCGATGACACAAGCATTATTGATCATCTTTCGCTGTGTTTTGATGAATTCACTTCGACGGATGACGTCAGTGCGATGTGGATTGCATTTAAAGATATTGTTTTTCACTGCGTAAATAGATTTGTGCCAACTCGGAAGAATAAAATAAATAAACAGAATCCGTGGATAACCCTCGAAATTATACATTTAAAGCGGAAAATTAACCGTGAGAAGCAGAAGTAACAAAATCACAATAAAATTTCGGCGCTAAGCTCTATACTGCGCAAAAACATGGCTGCTGCTAAAACTAATTACTATGACATGACATTAACTAATTTTATGAAGCACGATCCGCACCGTTTTTGGCGCCATTTATCGCATAATAACGAAGGTCCAAGTGTCATTGTCGCTAATGGCGAACTTGTGTCGGAAAACTCGCGTATGGCAGTATGTTTTAATGATTTTTTTCCATCTGTCTTTACTGACATTTCTGCAGATAGTCTTTCTCCACTCTCTCTAGAATCCCCGTACACATCACCAATGCCTAATGTTCAGTTTTCGCATGAAGGCATTGTAGCTCTTTTGCTTAAAATTAACGATAAGAAATCTGTAGGTCCAGAAGGCATACCGAATGCCTTTCTGCGCAGATATGCGGAATGGGTAGCTCACTATCTAGAGATCATTTTTAATTCTTCACTGAAACAAAAACGGGCCCCAGATGACTGGTTGGTCGCAAAAGCGGTTCCGGTTCACAAGTCTGGTGAAAGGCAACATATTGGAAACTATCGGCCAATTTCACTCACGTTTGTATGCTGCAAGCTACTTGAACACATAGTTTCAAACTCAATCTACACCTACCTTGAAGACAAGAAAGCTTTTTTTCCCAACCAGACGGATTTCGACAGCACCTTTCGACTCTCACACAGTTGATAGAAACGATCAACGATTTGTCAGCATCCTTGAACAACAGAAAGCAGGTCGACGCTATATTTTTAGATTACTCAAAGACTTTCGATCTGGTCGTACATAATGAATTAATTAAAAAACTGATGCAAATGAATATAAATTATGATGTTGTTATGTGGATCCGCTCACATCTTACAGATCGGACACAATACGTTGAAATAAATAGTGACAAATCTAACCAATTAAAAATAACCTGCGGCGTTCCACAGGGATCCGTTTTAGGACCACTTCTTTTTCTAGTTTACATAAATGATATTGCTCATAACATAAGTAACGACGTAACCATCCGGTTATTTGCAGACGATTGTTTATTATATCGTGAAATCAATAACCAAAACGATCAGGTGTCACTTAGTCAAGCCCTTAAAGCTGTAGAAGTCTGGGCCACAAAAATTAAAATGAAAATTAACGAATGTAAATCAGTCATGCTCAGAGTTACAAACAAAACAAAGCATGTTATTGAGTGTAATTACGAGATGAACTCAACAATTCTAACCGGAGCTGAAACGATAAAATACCTAGGTTCAACAATTTTGAAAGACTTAAGTTGGATATCACACATAGACAGAATTTGTGGAGCTGCAGAAAAAAGTTATGGTTCCTTCGCCGAAAATTAAAGCTAGCAACGGCACCCGTCAAACTACTTGCATATTTAACTTACATTACACCAACGTTAGAGTATGCCAGTGTCATTTGGGATCCGTTTCAATCTGGATTAATAAACCGTATTGAGAAGATACAGATAAAATCTGCAAGGTTCATTCTTTCCCGGTATTATCGTACTGACTCTGTTTCCGAAATGCTTCGGTTGCTTGATTTGCCTCCACTGGCTCAACGGCGGAAGTTGGCTAGACTAAATTTCTTTTTTTGTTATCAAAAGGCCACTTCAATATTGAAACCACACCCTATCTTGCTCCCAGGCAGGCTAGAAACGTCAGGTCAAGCAATCATTGCATGTTCTCAATTCCAAAAGCATATCTGGACATGTAGGCTTATTCATTTTTTCTGCGAACGATTAAGGAATGGAACAGTTTGCCCGCGCCTGTTTTGCAGTCGAGTAGCATTAAAATCTTTGAGGAACGCGTTAAAAACATTTTATGAAATTGAATCTTAGTAGTGCTGTGCAAACATTGTCACACTATTGTAGAAATACATACAATCGTTTTTCTTTTATGCTGCTTCCAATATCACTGTCACAATGTTAGAAACATGTATTTCTTAGCCAAACTATTGTATTTGTATTTCGTTATTTGTTTTGCATTGTATTTCCAACATTCATTGCTTCATGTCCTATTTAGGTTTGTAAAGTGTTTACATTTTTTACGCTATGCGCAAACTTGCTGTACCCACCCTATTATGTCCAAGACGGCCAATAGTATTTGAAAATGAAATAAAAAAATAAATAAAATAATGATACTCACACAAAGTCTGGCAATAAGCATGGCTGCTTTCTTGACCGTGAACTAGTGGAGCACTTCACTTATTATCTCTAATAAAACGCAGTAATTTTGATTTGGATGCGGAATGCTTACGAGTAGGTGACATTCTGAATCTATCAGCTCCTGCGATAGCAAATAACATGCTTAACTCTTTTTTTCACATTTCTTCTTACCGGCCACGAACACAAAGAGGCAAAGAATTCAGTGACAATGGAGAAGAAGAAAATAACTACGCATACCAAATATCAATTTCGTTCAAGAGCGGTTAGTTAATATTTGAGAGGCTCTCGCGACACACTCGTCTCGCTTAATTGTCATTGCCTAATGGCAACGAGGTCCATAAATTTTCGCTTCCAGCTACCACGCATCATCCTACGCCATACATCTCGCATGCAGTCTTCTTCAAGTGCCTATACGTCCACTGTCTCGCCAAGCAGCACTGATGCCGGGGAGGACGAGTCGTAAAGAGGCACCGGGACCCAGTCAGTCCACAGGACCAGTACTGCGTGATTGGCATTAATCTGTTTTATATGCTCCCGTCCCCCGCGCCATCCTCTCCCTCCTGCTCTTGTCCTATATACGCGGCGAGAGCCTCTCACCGGAAGGGCAGCGGCAAAATGAAGCCGTTGGCTCTGCGATGGGGAAGCTGCGATACCTGAGCATGCTGGTTTACCACCTACGGTCTAGGCCGTATATAATATGGAGTTCTCGGAACCGGCGACTTAATTTCGGCGCCCGGTCACAGCGGAGAGCCCCGTCCTCTCTTGGCGGTCGACAAATCTCCGCTTATCCAGCGGTCCAGCTAGGGTGATTTACGGCACTGTGGACCGGCGTATCGAGCCCAGTCGGAACGGTACAGGCCGTATCGCATCGCTCCGCGACACCGGACAAACGCACCCACGCCCCACCTTATTATTGACACTCTTTTTAATTTCTTTTCACAGGAAAACATTAGTTGTGAATATAAGCCACTTATAAAAGCGAAGAAATTTGTCGTCCACCCGACTATAACATGAGGACAGACAAAAGGGAAGGAAAGACAGGGAGGTTAGCCATTGTAAATACCGGCTGGCTACCCTGTGCTGGGGAAAGGGGTAAAAGGAATAAAAGGAGAACGAAGAGAGAAAAGAAACTAGAAAAATTCACGCAGTAACGCCATGTTACGCGCCACAATAGTCCCTTCTGGACCAGTGTCCTAAAGCGTTCTCTTCTGTGAAGGGGCGATTGTCCAGTTTTTCGAGCGTGGTCACGAGCACTTTCCTTGGCACATTGTAACGTGGACAGTCACAGAGGAGGTGCGCCATCGTCTCCTCGCAGCCGCAGGTGTCGCAAGCAGTGCTGTCGGCCATCCCAATGCGGAAGGAATAGTAGTTCGTGAATGCCACGCCGAGCCATAGGCGGCACAGAAGTGTTGCCTCTGCTCGTGGCGACCCTGGTGGAAGACGGAGTTGCAAACTTGGATACAATCTGTGAAGACGTGTGTTCGTGAATTCACTGGTGTTCCACAGAGTCTGCGTAAGCTCGAGTGCGAGGGAGCGAAGACTTGTGGCTGCATCTGTTCTTGACAGCGGTACGGATTTCTCAGAAATAAAGCTTTGAAGTTGAAGAAAAATTCGTCCATCCCGAACCAAGACAAATTTTTCCTCAACTACGCAGCTTTCTTCCTGAGAAACCCGTAGGGGTTCCCATTGTACGACCGTGCTACAGTCCGGTGGACGACAATTTTTTCCCCTGAATGAACTTTCATTAACCTTGCGAGGTTCCGCAGAACTGATTTGCCATAAGGTACTGAATGAACACTCTGTAATTCTTCGACGTTTCCAGGCAACCAATCAATCAGTCAACCAATCAACCTTTATTGTTTCTAACAGATATATAACAATATGTTATTATACAGGCAGGATCCCAAAACCATTTCAAGGGTTATAACAGGGGTTCGTTTCTTAACGGAGGAGACTACCAATGACTACCAATGAATTACAGGACAAATAAAATGAATACTGATATTACAATACTTTTTGCTGAGCACAGAATAGCGAGCACATAATAGAACACGAACACTGCCGTCCATTCACTTAAGGTCACCTGGTACCGCCATAGCATCGCACATCAACAATTTTTCGTTGGCTAAGTTGGTCGTTGTATGCCATAGCCCGACAGATAACGCTCGTTGATTCCCCCACGTAAACCAAGATATGGGCATTGTGCCCATTTATCTTCATGTCTGCGGGCGGGAAGAACGTTGGCCTGCAAGAGGTAAAGAACTGCCGCCTTTCTGAATTACACGCGTGATTCGTTTTGTTTTCCGCCGTGGTCTGACTATACATACATACATACATACATACATACATACATACATACATACATACATACATACATACATACATACATACATACATACATACATACATACATACATACATACATACATACATACATACATACATAAGGGCAAAGGAAACCAGGCGCCCGATACTTATCAGTCATATCGTAAGAAGCCAACACTGACACACACGCACACACACACACACATACATATATATATATATATATATATATATATATATATATATATATATATATATATATATATATATATATATATATATATATTGTTCAGTGGATGCAGGCGGTCTTGCGGGAAGCCTTTGGTAACTCCATGCATGATATGCTTCCGTCGACAAGCTGAAGTAACCTTCGTTTTTTTTTTTAAATAAAATACAGTGGACGGCTTCCAATTTCGTATCTAAACTATATCCCCTTGTGCCACCACTCAATAATATATTAGGTTCAAATGAAACGTGGAAATCATTTTTCCACTCACTCCACTAGTCGTTAATATAGTTTATAACCCGCAAATTGAATCACTTAGGAATTACCGAACAGTCTTTATTTTTTTCTTTATCGCTGTTCCATTCGTTGCTGCAACAGGCTTACTCGTAGAAATTGATACAGCTATAGGCGCGGCAGTTGAAACATGATCGAAATTGTCCTGCGTCAAGGGATCGCTTCTCAAAACCCTTTTGCGTTATAAAGCCTATGTTACAATGCTAATTAGGTATGTCTCTTCCATCTGCTTCGATTGCATATGAAGCATGTGTGTCATGACCGATATAAAATCATGCCTCGATAATGGCTGCTCACTTGCTCGCGTATTAGAACATGCCTCGCCGTGAGGAAATAAGTCACTGATGTTTGCCATACCTTCGTCCTTGAAAGTACTGTTCGAAGGGCCTGCCTTGTCGGATACACAGTTTGGTATAGAAGGCCCACCCAAGTCAGCAACGTTGCTGGCTCTCTGTGGGTAGTTCTACGACATTTCATCGGTCTTCATGAGTGTCGTGTCAACGCGCATTGTTTTTAGAATTTAAATGCTCCAAAATGTAGAAAGGGTGTAAGCCATTCGCTCATTTTTATTCTACTTTCTTTCTTCTACCTCTATGCCCCGCGGTGTGGCTTCGCTTGTTGTCGTCTTCTCGGTGCTGAAATTTCATGCGGGAAGTGTGCGATGGTGGAATTGACGAGGAAGCCAATGTCTGCTTACGGCGTATCTATTAACGGATAACTTATACAATACAGCAGAAGTCACAGGTTCTTGGGCGTCGTAATCGACAGAGACCTGTCTTGGACTCCGCACGTGAATTACGTGAAAAAGCGGCTGACTGCTATCTGTCACCTGTTCAGGTTCCTTGCAGGAAAAAGTTGGGGAGTATCTATACACGCTATGTTACAGCTGTACATGGCGTTGTTCGTTGGATTCCTGCGATACAGCCTGCCTGCAATATCCAACACTTGCAAGACTAACCTGTGCACGATTCAGAGTATTCAAATCCAAGCCCTTAGGATATGTCTTGGCTTACCACGCAGTGCATCAACGGCTGAAACCATTGCCCTCGCGCAGGATTACCCAATCACGACGCACATTACCATTGAGACAATGCGTATGCATCTCAGGCATTATGCTAGGACCCCTTCCCACCAATTGGCGAGCCTCACTGCTGCAAGACCCTGCTCGACACTTAGCGGTACTGTCAGTGCACATCGTGCGTGGTTTACTTCAGGCTACGCACTTGCGGCCAAGCCAGTGTTTCCTCCGTGGTGCTTAAGCCGTCCACAAGTACATTTAATGATTCCACTACTGCAGAAGAAGACAGATCTACCGGCCCCTGCTCTAAAACAACTGAGCCTACTTCTTTTGCATGAAAAGTACAGCAGCCACGTGCACATCTATACCGATGTATCGACTACGTCGTGCAGTTCTGGTGGTGCCGTGGACATAGCAGCGCGAGGAATGACACTGCGGTTCAAGACATCGCATGTCACGACCTCAACGGCGGCAAAACTGACGGCCCTGCGTCGAGCACTGGAATTCATTGATTCTTAAAGACCTATAAAATGGGCTGTGTTCTGTTATTCAAAACCGGCATTACAGTGCACGCAGTAAGTTCTCCGACACGGATGTCATGACCAATTGACATACAAAATCGTGAAACTTTACCATCACGTCCAACAAAAAGGTTACGAGGTCGTTTTTCAATGGGTACCTGGCCATTGTGGAATCAGTGGCAATGATTCCGCCGATAGCGCTGATGACACAGCACATCAAGAAGAGTGCAGCGTTCCGATTCCGCTTTCGAGGACAGACGCCGTAAGGCAGCTTCGACACCTGGCACGCAGTCTCACACTGACCGAGTGGAACTCGCCAAACTTACGACTTACACGACTGCATCGATGAAACCCCTCACTGCAACTCCGACCTCCACCCGGACTTCCTCGACGTGAAGCTACGCTTCTCTGTCGCCTTTGGTTAGGAGTTGCCTTCACAAAGGCATACTCTACATTAATTGGAGTGACTGACAGTGCAGCATGCGAGGTCTATGGCACCGAAGAAAACATCGACCACCTGCTGTGCCACTGTCCACGATATGCCCCAGAGAGACAAGAATGGCCAAAGCTTTCCAAAAACTGGACAATCGGCCGATTTCTGTACAGGTGCTGCTGGAACACCGCCCCCATCGCCCGTCGGCCCATAAAGCGGTGAAGGCGCTTTTGTGCTTTTAAGGAAGACGGGCTTGTGCGACCATCTGTGACTACTAATGCAATTTCTGTAAGACCACACGCGTCAGCGAACTTACCGCAATTTCCTTCTTTCCTGACTTCCTCTCTCTCCCTGTGATCTTTGTTTCCCCTTTCCCATTCCCCCGGTGTAGGGCTGCCAACCGGGCGTTATTCTGGTTAGCCTCCCTACCTTCTACTTTTCTCTTTCCTCCTCCTCCTCTCGGTGCTGAGAAATTAACGTTCCTGTTTCCTATTTTCTCTTGCTGGGCATGACAGAAGGAAACTTTTCCGCATCCAGATACACTCTAGAGCCAAGCGAAATTCCGCAGCTCATGTTTCCATCACTGTTCTAGCTTCCCGTATACGCCTCAATGCCTGCGGACACTGTGCGGTCAAACACGTGCACCTTGTGTTAATTTGTTAAAAGAAGTGTTAAATTTGTGCGGGAAGCTTTGTCTGCACTTGTGTGTATGCCTCAAAATTAGCCCTCAGCCTCGAGAAGCTGTATGCAACAACATTTTGCCGATGGTTTCTAACAGAATGGTATGTATGTATGTATGTATGTATGTATGTATGTATGTATGTATGTATGTATGTATGTATGTATGTATGTATGTATGTATGTATGTATGTATGTATGTATGTATGTATGTATGTATGTATGTATGTATGTATGTGGATTTGCACCGAATAAATGCTTTTCTATCTATATTCTGCATATAAATGCATAACTCGAGGAGTGTGCCGCAGTCACATGTTAAAGCTAGAAACTCTAATTTGTTGCCATATTCCACTACGATTCTCTAGGCGACGCCTTAAGCGGCAAGCGTGTGCCGAACGCAGGCTTCGTGAAGATGTTTCAGGCCAGTGGTTAAATTGGCTGGCATCCAGTCTCGCCACAATGTCGAGCAATCGCGGCAGTCCGAGCGAGGCAGGAGCAACAGCTACACAGGCATGGGTAAACGTAGAAGGCGCATGACGGCACTTGGAGGCGTAGCGGATGGCGGCTCGTTGGATGTCGTGCAAATGGGCCACGTGATTGCGCGTTCATGCGTGAGTAGCCTGAGGGTGCGCGAGCGCAATTCATTACTAAAGGTACCTCAGGCCGCTGACTTGCCTTAATGTCTACCCTGGTCCGACATCTCCCAATGGACACCATTTACTTCGGGGCAAAGAGATCCAGTTTCTCAGCTGGTCACATGCTTCATTGATGCTATAAAGTGCATGCCTGTGTTGTATAAGCGAAAGTGCCTACAGCATCTACACGCAGAAAAGTGATGGGGGTCATAACATACGGCGCAGTCTTCTTGTGCGCGGCTGCATGTTTTTGATGACAGGGCGTCGCACGCACGACCTGCCGCAACGAGTGCGATGAGCATGGTCGCTAAGCTGACGGGTAGGTCGAATAACGTCTCAGGCTATATAGCTCTTCACACACGACGGGACGCGCTCTGTGCTCTTGCCTCGCTTTGGAGGTGATTTATAATGAAGATGACCGTCTCCTATCCTCACTGACTGCGGCCGTCGCTATGTTTACTGATGGTGAATTGCGTCAGTACTCGACTGCATGTCCGTGAATCTCAAGAAAGCTAATGACTTCCGGCGTTTAGGCGTTACAGGTAACATCTATTCGTTGTTTTCTTTTTTGTTTTTATTGCTTTCCTTTTCTTTCGTTTATTTTACTTTCATGCGAGTGTGGACAAAGCGTGTTGACCTGTTTTATGCTTTTACAGCGCCGACTATCAAGAACTCATCTGCGCATTGCTGCGTCCATCCTCCGCACGTTCTGTTCGAGATTATATGTACAGTAGAGAGAGAGAGAGAGAAAGGAAGGAGAAGAAGGACATGGAAGTCCACCAGACGAGAGTACGGTTCGCTACCTTACTATGATAGTAAGGAAAAGGGGTAATAGAAAAAGCGAACGACGAAGAGAGGGAGCACTGAATGCACGTGGGAGAATGCACAGGAGCGCAATAACCTGTCTCTCAAACCGGTGCACTTCAAATATTGCGCTAGTGTACGAATAGCTTTTTGTGCGATTGACGAATGTGGCCACAATCCGAGTATCTTTGACTCAGGGAACGGTCTCGAGCTCAGTCAGCTTAAGGTTACGCGAAGAGAGAGCCTTCGCATACGTCGCGGCGAGGACAGATGCACAATAGGTGCTGGAGGGTTTCCTCGTACCTACAGGAATCGCACGTCGGGCTATCGGCCATTCCAATGGGGTAGGAGTAAGCATTCGTAAGCGCCACTCCCAGCCACAAGCGGCAGAGTAAGGTTCCTTCAACGCGGAATTTTCGTAGACCCCCCCCTTTCAAGAGAAACAGGTACCTGGTTGAAACTTTGTACGTAGTGTTTCAAGCATGTGTAAGTGGCGGTGCGCTTTTAAAGTGTGTATGGTAAAATGGTGACGGTTGTGATGAAGCAACAAATTTATAGGTAACCTTTGAAGAGTGGGTGGGCAGCACGGCAACCGGAGGAGTATAGGCGAACTTTGAGGTGCCCCCACGAGTAGGACAATAAAGATATGCAGGCTAAGCTTTGGTGGATAGTGAAGCGATCTGGTATGACCATTAGTTAGACCCCGAAATAGGGCCTCCGAAAGAGGGCTTCTTTAGACGGAAACGTTAAAAAAAAGACCATCGCCATCAGGCATCGTTGGAAAAAAGCAGTAGTAACGCCACAGAAGAACCGTTGCAAATACAAAGTATCATGCAAAGTAACCAAATAAATACAAATACAAAGTATACAAACTAAATACAAAGTATCATACAAAGTAACCACCTGAAAGTACAAAGTACTTTCAGGTGGTTTCTAGTCATCCCTGCTTTCTATCCGCAGGCGACGTTCTTACGAAGGATCCGTCGCGACTCTGACAGGCTGAGCAAACCAGTGACAGGGCGTACCCTGTAAAATAGGTTTAAGAGGAAGCTTTAGCTCGGGCCCAACTCCGACGCGGCCTATTCAAATACATGTAAAACGCAAAAACGTTTTTATGAGATAACCCCTGGACCTATTTTGATGAAATTTGTCGCATTTGAAAGAGAAAGTTAAATTCCAGTGACTGTTGGAAGCGGAATTTCGATTTAGGGCTTAAATTTTCTTAACACTATTTTCAAATATCTGACCGTTTGAAAAAAATAGAAGCACGAAGTTTACAAATTCATAGCTCTGCATCAAGAACTGATATCGCGGTTCTGTAAACGGCATCCATTAGATCATTGAAAGTGGACAAATTCAGTATGTCATTTTACATCTTACGTGAATTTGTTACGTTGGCTACAACGGTTTTGCAAACGTTGTATATCCCTATGATTAAATTTTTTTATATTCATGTGTAACATACCAATTTTGTCCGCTTTAAATGTACTATTAGATGCAATTCGCAGAATTGTGATATCATCCTTCATTGCTGAGTTACAGAGTTGTAAACTTGATAGTTTCGTTTTTTGAAATTTTTCGATTTTTGCCAATTTTTAATAAAAAATTCACGATCTAACTAAAAAATTCGAAACCAACATTCACTAGATTTTGAGTTTTTCTTGTAAATGCAACAAACCTCGTCAGATTTGGTGCGGTGGTTGCTGAGAAAAACGAATTCTCCTTTTACATGTATTTAGATAGGAGCCCCCGAGCTAAAGCTTCCTCTTAAGTTGCGCACCCAGCCTGCAGCTTAGCTATCATGAGACCTCGGTACTTGTAAAGGGGATGTACGTCAATGTGACACCGCAGCTGTGCTGTTTCGATGAAATGCGCCGTTATGTGCAGTGTACTCAAGAGAAAGTCTGACTAGGAATAGGAACAAATCTAAAACACCGCAATCGTGTTGGAGTTCTTGACTTTCACTATGTATTTTTAGGTATGTATAGCTCATTGAAATGGGTCGCGTGCCGGTTGCTTATAAGCACAAAAACCACCCATGTATTCTCAGCTATCTGGGACGCAATGTGCTATACTCATTCGCGAGCCGCCTCATGGCCTGTGCGGGAAATATGAGAAAAGCTCGACCGACTACCCTCGTGGCGGCGGCAGTTGCGCAACTCGTATCTTTTACTGGAGACATAAATGCGACTCGAAGGTGTCGAAAGAAGGAAACTGCATATCACCAGCTGATATTTAAACGGATACCGAGCTCAGTCAGTCCTTTCAAAACGATGGCCACCACAGTTCGGACGCGGAGGAAGAATCTATAGAGCTCGGTCCTCAAGGCCGCTTTCAGTCGACATAATCAAGGCGTTACATGAAGCTTCAGTAAACCGAATGCTGCATATGCCTCTTGTGAAAGGGCCGTAATTAAGACACATCACATTAATGACATCGCCGGCAAGATGGTGATGCTCCGAGGCTAGTGGGGGAGCTACACACACTGTTGGGAAGGTACCATTATCACCTTTTCTGCCACTTTGTCCCCAGAAAGGCGCCTCCAAAGTGCACCCGTTCAAATCGCTTCCGCACACAACACACGCCGGAGTCCACGGATGTATGGGATACCTCATTAGGGGCCCAGAGCAGGAGGTAACTAAGGAATTAATATTAGCTATACACACTGCAGGCCCAATCTTTCTTGCACTTACCGACCGTGTACCGCCTATTTTACGCAATGTTTCGCGCCCTTTTTCAATATGAGGTGCATTCGATAATGCGCGATAATCTGCCATGCTAGTCATCATTTATTGCAGCAAGGTTGCAGCAAGGAGCACTTGGGTCTATGATCAGGACAGCTATAATGCTTGTGCGCGAAGATGGATTACACGCTGGGAAGAGTTCACGGCATTCGAAAAAAATATGAGTCGTTTTACACAACTGAACAATTTACAACTTGAAGAGGTGCGCCTACAAACGTATTAGAAGTTCGCATGATATACCTATGTCCCTATATATATAACCTCCCCCCCTCCTCCTTTCCTTTAGCCCTTTAACTGGCGAGATAAGAAACACCTGACCTAGAATGTTTTTATTACATTATTTCTTCGTGATAGTGTTCAAATAAGTCCCAAATTTAATATGAAAGGGTTTTTCTGAAAACTCGGTGAGATGTAGCGGGTCGAAAATATTGCTGACCAGCTGGTTAGAGGCAAATTTCTGGCCCTACTTGCTTTTACTTTACCCGCCGTTGTTGCTCAGTGGCTATGGTGTTGGGCTGCTGAGCACGTGGTCGCGGAATCGAATCCCGGCCATGGCGGCCGCATTTCGATGGAGCCGAAATGCGAAAACACCCGTGTACTTACATTTAGGTGCACGTTAAAGATCCCCAGGTGGTCGAAATTTCCGGAGTCCTCCACTACGGCGTGCCTCATAATCAGAAAGTGGTTTTGGCACGTAAAACCCCACAATTTTTTTTTTTTGCTTTTACAAGGTAAATGTGTGTTCGTGAGATGCACCTCAATGGAGAAAACAAATAATAGCTTTCTTGAACAAAGGAAAAAAATTTTCGCATTATAGCGATAATATTACCACCCCGTCCGCTAAGACGATACCGACGAAGTGTTTGTTCTGTCACCAAAACATCTGCTGCTGCTGCTCACGGTCGACATTTTTGTGACTACCACTGTTGAACAGGCACAAAAATTAGGGGAAATTGAAAGGCACAGGCTAATATTTGGTATTGCTTAGTGTTTGCAGATGCTTTTGCAAGGTCAACAATGTTGGTGAGCTACCAGTTGCCTATGTTAGGGTAATGTGATTATGCATACTTTGCAAACCTCGCTGAAGATAAATTGGAGCGCTGTGTTAGAATTCGACACTTTTCTTCAATTTGTGAAAAATACACTCATATCATATTGACGACTTAGATTCTGACTCCTTAAAGTGCTTTTTACTTAAACATTCGCTCTGATATTGTTGTCTACGTAGGATTAGCCGGTTGTTCTCTAGCCTTCATTCAGAGACTTTCGTCACCTAACAGAAAACAATAACTTACCTCCCCTCGTTTGCGGGTTAGCAGGCAAACGAACGTTTCGTTATTCCAGTTTCTTGTAGATCTAATAATTTTCGGCTTGCTTAGTGGCAAAACAGTGGTTTACCACGTAATTGCTCAAAGCAACTTTTGCAGATATGGAAATAATATTTGACGAATTCGAGAGAACTTTAAACAGATTTTACCAAACACTTCGCAGGACGATGAGCTGTACGAATAAAAAATTAAATCTCTGGTCATACAGGCTCATTGAGAAATTTTATTGCGTGCAGTATTCAGGCGTTTTTCTTATCTTTCTTTTTTAGCGTATTTTGATAAGTACTATCTGTCAGCGTAAACAAAAGCAACGCTATGAACTTTTCACGTCTGACATCTAGCTTTGCTTGTCCCGTAATGAATCATTGTACTTGGCAGTATAATGAATTACTACGCTTTGCCTAACTGATCGCTGATATTTTTTAAGTTGTTAGTCATTCTCAAAAAACGATTAGATGACAATGTCGTTCTAGCGTAAAGAATAAAAGAAACTATGTAGCTGTATTGTATGCGCGATAATTTCGCAACTTCGAAATTCGACGACAAATAAATCACTGGCTCTTTGGTTCCACACCTTTTCCTATTAGTGGCGAATTCGGCAGACTAATTGACTCAAACGTGGGTGTCTAATCAGCGCTGTGCGTCGGTATTTTGAATGGCGCTTGATCTTTCAACCATTCCGTATGAAGTGTCCTTTATAGGTGGCCGGCCGTGCTAACGTAGCCAACTCTCATTAAGGCTTATTTGAGGCTGTACATTTGAACGCATTGAAAGCACATTAACAATGCCGCCTTACAAGCCTAAACGCCTCCAAGTTCTAAAATTACGTACCTCGTGCAGCCTTAAATAGTCTAACCCTCTTAGTGTATTAGGAGGGCGGTATCCTACCGTTGGGGAAAAACAAATGCGTCCGTGTGTCATCTTTTCACCTAGGCACACGCATGGCCACATACAGTCACTTTTCTTTCGCGTTCTGAATAGCGGCACGCGATCCTAATTTCAGTACCGTGAACCACGAATGCGAGCTAGGTAACATATTCTCTTCACGTGTCTAGCCGGGGAAGAAAAGTCGTTATTCTTGGTCAGGAAGGAAATATTGGGCTTCTGAGCCTCATTGCTACTCACAAGCTTTCGACGGAAATTAATGAACACGCAAGCAACGCCTGTGCGGTTGTACACCACCACATAATAGTGGTTTTACTCCTAATAGGTAGGGGCCTATTTGAGTGCGGAAACGCAATATTTGCGTGAAGCAAGCTAGCGTCAAGAACAGGAACGATTGGGTGCGCCTGAAAGAGCACCTGCGCCTGGGGAACAAAACGCGTACTTTCGGTCGGCTTGCACGGCAAATTAAAAAGAGGGTTGTTCGCTTCCTATTGAGGCAATAGATGCGGAAAGTTCCAGCCGCCCAGCTACCGCGTGTTCCTAAGCGCAATGCAAAAGTAGCATACAGAGTCGCGTAAGACTTTCTTTTACGCCTGTAGCGCATCTACTGCACCTGATCATCTGCATGCAAAATATAAGCGAACCGGTACTAATCACAGAGTTATTTTCTTCTGCTTTTGAGCACGCTAGTCTGATCTGAACGTTCCGCTTACCCCCACATAATCCCGCACAACGGTCTTTCTTCTATTTCAGATCCTCCATTTACTTACTATATCAGCACTTTTGTCACTTGCTCTCTCCCCGCAGATCATCTTTCAAGGGAGAGACGGAGAAAGAAAAGAGAGGAAAAACCAGACGAGCGTCAGGTTTGCCACCCTGCACTGGTGACAAGGGAAGCGGGAGATAAAAGAGGAAAAGAGGAAGACAGCGAACACTGAGCGCACGCGTTACGATGCACAGGAAGGCATATAAAAAAGGCAGTTAGGCCGGTGCACTTCAACACTGCGCTAGATACGCGAATAGCTTTTTGCGCCAGCGATGGACGTGGCCATGGTCCCCGTATCTTTGACTCTAGTCCAGCCGGCTTAGAGTTTTCTGGGGAGAGAGTCGTTGCACGTCGAACCGAGGACAGCTGCACAACAGGTGCTCGATGGTTTCGTCGCGCTTACAGGACGCGCACGTTGGACTGTCGGCGATTCCAGTACTGTATTCCCTGTAGGCAGTATGATTTGCTGACTATATAGCCATCCCACTTTCATCCTACAACTGTGACATCGAGGTATCGTTTGTAAGGTCAAGAAAGAATGGGGCAGTATTTGGCAATTTTTTTGCTTCAGTTCATGTTTCGAGTCATTTTTAGGCTTTTCTTTTAATATCCGCACTGTCTTTCGCTCCGCTGAACGTCGCACAGTGTACGCTGTGCCCCCCTCGAGGTTCAAGGTCTCGTCAGACTAATTCTTGACGTGTCAAACATGAGCGCAAACGGCGGCAAGATGCAACGCGATCGCCAAGCGAGCACCAAAGTAGTTAGCTTCCGGCGTCGTTCGGGGGCCAAAGTGTGCCAGCTGAAGGCGGGAGCGTGCCGCCCCTGATGCGTCGGGAATTTCTGCCACGCGCGTCGAGCAAGGCGCGGCGAGGCGAGAGGCGAGCGTTTTTGCGAAAGCCTCGCGACCGAAAATGACTTCAAATTGGCGGCTATCTTTGGCGCAGACGCGGCGCATGCAAGCCTACTCCGAAACACGCGCTCGCGCTCTCCCGCCGCTGTTTATGCAGCTCGCTTATGAATCTACAACGCCAAAATGTCGAGGAAGAAGGCAAGAAATATACGCAACTTTGTCCCCCTCAGGGCTAAATAATCTGGAAGCGCGCCCCGCGTAAATTGCCCGCCGTCACAGACACCGGGATTTCAGTGCTGCATACAGTGCCGCCTCGTTCCCAGCGCTCTACTGCGTGAGCGAGTCGGCGACGCATAGTGACATCCGCGGGGCACAGGTGTTTCGTAGTTCGCTCTCACTGTAGCTGCCTTCTACGTGGACGCTGTTAAGTTGAACAGACTTCAGGAACAGTTTGTTTCAATTCGGACGGGAATCAACTTTCAAAATGAGCAAAGTGCTATGCGAGTCACTTTTTTTTTCTCATCTCACTGCCTATTTCCTCTTTTTCTTGAATGATAAAGGAACATATAGAGATAGAAAAACAAGCAACCTGATATGTGTGATATGTGATATGTGTGTAAATACATATGCAAACATTGTTTTTTTATCTTTATCAATATGCATGTCATATTCCACGAGGATTTGCTCACATGATATGTTTCCTCGTTGCTCCCATTCCGTCGCCAACAGAGGGGAGTGCACGCGTAAAGGGAGATGAAATTGCACTAGTGTCGGTCGCCAAGGCTTTCCCTTCTTAGCGTGGTATCGCTACAGGCACGTAGCCAGGGGGAGAGTCCCGGCGCCCCCCCCCCCCGAAATTAAGCGGCATACCCTCCCCCCCTCTCCCCGCCCACGCCACCACTCCTCACACACATTCCTAAAGCGCCGCCAAATCAATGGTGAGACTTGACAGCTTTTCAACGGTCAGCAATTCGCTGCCTTTTTCACTCCTTTCGGATGGCGGTAGTTATTGGCCTCTACTGGGCTGTGAAGGCCAGTTTCCTCATCGATTCGGTGCCTCCGCGATTACCTAGACATGCGTTCAGTTGTCACCATCTAATCAACGGTCACACGCCGCATCGCTGTTGCTTCGTTAGTGCAACCTTCTTTGTTTAGACTGATCCAGGGACTAAGAAAAGGATTCGGTTTCTCATCAGCTGGTCTGCATGCTCGTGGAACGAGTTGCGGTCAGAGAAAACGCCAGTTGCGTTTAACTTTTCCTTTTTTTTCATTATTTCTTCGAGCAACGGTCCGCCGCGACGCTGGCACATCCTCGGAACGACATACCCAAGATATAGGTTAGATAAGGTGAAAAATAAAACAGTGCGAGACAGCATCCATCAAACCATGCAATAGCCCTTAAACCCATAAGCAATTTTTACTGTCACCGTCTGATTTGTCCCTAATTGTACAGCAGTTTTCATTCAAAATTGAGAACTGAAAACAAGAGTCGCAAGGAGTTGAGAAGTTAAGCAATCTATTAAGGGAGAGAGCCAAGGCAACAGCGAAACAGGAAGGAAAAGCGAAAATTAACAAATTTAACCGTTGTTTATGAAAATATTTATGGACCAACCTCTTTTTATGTAAAAATGAAGTAGAGAAAACGTTGCCGGAAGTGGAGAACAATTCCGTGTGTTTTGAATAACGCTTGTACAGTTATCAGTCAAGCCACCTGACGTATCCACTTCTCTGCTGTGCCTAGGTAGGGTTTTTTGTAACCTTCGGCGGTGGGCGCAGTACGTCTAGAACCGCAGCGTCCTGCACTCTACGCGGTTGTACGGGACTAGCGGCTACGCATCATAAGGCAACTTCCCAAATACCAATACGAGTCGGTTTTGGCACTTAACTTGGTAGAGAAGTAAACGAGGGATCCAAAAAAACTGAGTGTTCCGCAGAATATATTTTTATAATTCTTCCAGAGCTAATTCAAAATACGCTACTATTGTCGGATACAACTTAAATCTGCAGTGAAGCCCCGCACACGCCCTCATAACCGCCAGCACCGTTCCTCCCGAATCTGCAAATAATTCGTACTTGAAACTTTTCCTGTTACCCAGGTAAGGCGGTAACCACCGAATATAAAATTATCAGCGCTTAATTTTATACGTTTTCCCTCGCCTGTTATAGTGGAATGGCGAAAGCCTAATTTTTTATTGAACTGAAATAAAATGCTTGCTTCTCTGAAACTATTTATTGTAAATTTTCACTTCAGTTGGCACTGAAGTTTCATGAGTAAAACGGGTTCAGCAGTGAAATGAACTGTACCGCGGACGTTTGAAGAGTGAAATCAGACTCCTACACTTTATCCTTGTCTGATGCGCACCTCAACCTCATTGCTTCCGCCGATGAAAAAACTCATCAAGAACAGCAGACGCTCCGGAGGTATCAAGTACGACGCCATTTCGAAAAGGCCGCATGACGACGATTTTGTTTGCTTGTGGAGTAAAACAAACCCGCGCGGTTTGTGTTCCTTGGTTGCCAACTGCTATTTTTTTTTAAGTTGCATTCTGTTACAGTAATCTCTATTTTGCACTTTCGCTTGTTTACTTGTTCTTGGCAGTGTTCTTCTTGCGCTTCTTTCTTGTGCGAGTCCATTTGAAGTGGTTCCTTGTTTGCCAAGTAAAGGAGAGGTGTATCTCACAGACGTGTCTGTGAGATGCACCTTATTTCATTTCTCTTTTGCGGGTTTACGCGTCGTTATGGCGAATGGTGGGCGCTATTCACATTTGTACAAGTAAGGGTACACCCCCCCCCCCCCCCTTCATTTGCGTAAAAGTTACCTTGGGTTGCCCCACCCCCCCCCCCTCCCCCGAAAAAAAATCCTGGGTACGTGCCTGTATCGCTATATATACGAGTAAGAGGCATTGCTTGCTGTGATTGTTTTATCTTCCTCCACCGGTCTTTACCTCGAATTTATATTTCACGAAAGGCTTTGCGCGTGCCGTACACTGACAACGTGTACGTGGACTGATGCCCATCAGTTTATGCTCGCCTTCAATCGCGGTTATATAGCTGTCGTTCAGTCCTCAGGACCGGCTTGCTGGAACGCATAGCGCAGTCCTTTTCCCTCTGTTGCCCAACAGATATGACAGTCCTTGCTAAAGTTACATGACCGTGTTCGATATTCCAGCTGATATCCCAGATAATAACATATGAGTTTTCCAAAGGACAAATCAACGTAACGATACCGTGACGACACTTTATGACGCGTAAGAAGCTAAGCGTGCGCATTCAGAACGCTGTTTGTCATCTACAAGTTGTTCGGAAGAGCGGGAGCTCGGCAATCATAGAAGCGTTATGTAATATAGCAATAGAACTATCAAATGGCAAGTAGTTCCATAGCGCAAATACAGAAAGATGCTAGCAGAAGCGAATGGACGGTATACGATAGAGAATTCGTGAACTCTTCCCGTGAGATGAGAAGAGCTCAGATACAAAAAACGATGCACAGAAGCGGTTCCTCTCGTTCTCTCCCTCTTTCTCGTCTTTGTGCTTCAATGTGTTCATATTGTGAGTCATAACTAATTCGTAACCAATTCAGCACGTGACTGGATAAACCATTTCTATAGACACCATGGCTTGGTAGTTGTCATTCCCTATTCTTCCAAAGTCCAGCTCAGCTCCTAAAAGTTAAGCCTACATACTGCGCGATGTTCGTACATTATATAAGGCATTCTAGTTTTCGCATTTCTCAGCTGCAGCATGCGACAGATTTCTCAGTTCTAGTATACTGAAAAGTGTTTAGAGTCTCCTTTCAACAGGTAAAACAAATGATGGAAAGCCTTCCGGCCCCACCGTCTCATCCTTTGGTAAATCCTTCTCCACGCTTATATATTTTCTTATTTTTCTTCAAGGGAGGTAGCCGGTGTCTCTTGAGAACGGATAAGGGCTTCAGGCTCCATGTATTATGATACATCATCAAAAATTAGTTGATGCTAGAAGCTACGCGATCGATCATTCGCCGTAAGAAAGCATGCGCCTCGCCATTCCTGCACTGTTGATTCGCTCTCTCCTAGAAGACGTGCGTCGTTCGTCTTTATGACGTGTAGATTGTAGCAGGTCAATGCGCCAGAAATTGCAGGCTTCTACGTTATTCACTTGGAAGTAAAGCCAAGTGAACGACGAATAAGTCGGAATGGTCTTTTTCACTTTTTTTTTCAAACGACGAGCGTAACTCAAAGCCAAAAGCAAAAGTGAAAACGAGTAGGAAATAACAAAAGAAAAAAAGTGAAAGACAAGCGAAAGTTTTCAGTCCGAATCATTGAAGGCAGTACAGAAAAAAAAAAAGGCGTCTTCCCGAGTGAACGCATAATTGCCTCTAAATATACACGGCAATGTGTCGTCTATAACCGCAGGCCTTAAGTAATAACATTACAGCTGCTACCGTGCACGCCGATTTCCGCTAACTGCCTATGTGTTGGGCCGTTTTAAGAAGGGTCCACGAAGAGAGGAAAAAATGGAATAGAGACAGACCTTTCGAGCGCAACTGCATTCCTATACTTTGCTAAATGCGCGAACCAACTGGAAACAATGCGCGACACCCGCTCTCGAAACAAAACCGATGTACAAAAGGCGTCTGCAGCAGTGTCGAGAAAATTGCACGCAGGAGGAGCACCAGATTAAGGCCAAGAAGAGCCGGGCGCTGCAAGTCCCTGCAGGCGGAGGGGGTCACGTAACCTGGCCTTTCCCGTTCACCCACCTCGACACCGAGTGGGCCGCGCCGCTCTGATTTGTCGGCGCCTTCGCTCGTCTCGCCGTCGGAAAATTCCTGTCTTTAGCGAAAAAGCAAGACTGATTACCGTGCGTGGCACCCACAACTTGGCGCCCCCACCACAGCCGCCGTCAGAAAAGGCGCCACTACGTCATATCTGCTTTTCTCTATTCATCGCTATGTCGGCTTCCGAGGCAACCATTTACGTTATTGAAGTATGGTGCGAGTGACGGAATGAAAATAGTTCTGCGACCTACTATTTCTGTCACCAGCGTGCTTATGCCACTTGCATATTCAGCAACTACAGAGGTTGGAAGAAAAAAAAATAGGCTTATTCTGCTATATCTTTGGCAACAGCCAATGAGGAAATTTAAGAATATATATTTTAACAAAATAATGTAAGCTATCTCTTCCTTTATTTATGGAAATGAAAATAAAAGAAAGAGACGTAATCACCTTATAATGGTGACGGCTACTCCTTTTCCTTTAGCAGAAACAACAATATAAGAAACGTGTAAAAAATAAGCTATTCATCAGTTTGGCATATTAACTAACGTCTCCTCATGCGTGTTTATGAAAGCGTTTCAGGAAATTCCAAGATGGCGGTCATATACTTATCGTTGCTCTTCGTCACTGGTCACGCACCGTGTGCTTCGCAAGCATTCACAAGTAGCTCCTCGTAGTGTGCTAATACGCTAATACAATTGGCCGCAAAGTGGCGGTCTAGGACTGCACAGGCAATCCGATACGATTTTCGATACGACCAACGCCACAAAAGCGCATCTGAACTATAGCGTTCTTCTTATGAGAATAAGGCTGTGCGTTCTATTCAGTGCTCCGGCGGCTGCATGGCAAAAATGCAAAAAAGGCCCCTTTCTACCAACATTTCAGTACATGTTAGAGGCTTACAGATGGTGGAAAGTATAGTCCGTACTTCTCCACTACGATTTCCCTCATGCCCTGTCTGTAATGTTAAATGTTGTCAGTTATTATTATTATTATTATTATTATTATTATTATTATTATTATTATTATTATTATTATTATTACTATTATTATTATTATTATTATTATTATTATTATTACCTTTTTCAGTTAGTTTCGGTTCATAGCTTAGAGACAACTTATGAATCTCATGTGGCCAGCACGAACGACCCTTTGGAATCTTAGCGGAATGTTGGTTGTCAGGCAGCGTGTACAATCACACGTTTACGCCTATCCAGCTTTTCGTACTCATACATGCGCGCGACTCTATACCATAGCAGTTTTGTGACCGGGTTGTTCATGAATACTTTGTTTAGCGCAAAACGACACACACAAGAAAGACGACCAGGACAAGGCTCTACTTTCAACTGACATCATTTTATTGCGTCACTCCTTTATAGACAGCTCAAACCAGAGGTGGTGCTCACCGCGCATGTTCATCTGGTTTGAGCTGTCTATAAAGGAGTGACGAAATAAAATGATGTGAGTTGAGAGTAGCGCCTCGTCCTGGTCGTCTTTCTTGTGTGTGTCGTTTTGCGCTAAACAAAGCATTCATAGATTCGCACAAACTAGCCCGCCAACGCATTGTGCTGGACCGGGTTGTTATCTGTTTCGTGTGAAAGAAACTGGCGAGCAGGCTCCACTCCGACGCGACTGTGCTAAGGCTGTTCACGGCTGCAGTCGCTGCCTTTCAGCTCTGCGTGCCGGGGTGTCCGCGGTCTTTTCAAAGCTCAGCTATCTGCAACCACGGCACGCGCTTGGCGCGCGCCCTCACCGAACACGGTAGCCGTTTCCTATACGCGTGATATCTGTGAACTGCCTGTCGTGACGTTTTTCATTAGCACTGTTTCAGCTCGGTTTCCTTTATGACAGACACGAAAAAGTCTCTTCCCCTCGCTTATTGACGTTCCTGGGTCCATTGCCTTATTGCGCTGCTCTACGGCGCACGGGCCGGTGACAGCGATAACCGCAAAGGCATTCCGTTCTGGTCACTTCATTTCGGGAGCCCTTATTCATTTCCTGCGATATCTCTAGCCTCGAGGCAACCCATTAACGCAGCAGCGATCGCGTCCCGCCGATACCCGGCCGGGTAGGGACATTGCGGGTTGTGTTCCTTCCGTTTGCGACTTTCGCGGCATGTGTATCGAAGCCGCCGCTCCAGAGCCGTCGACCTCTATCACGCCACTCGTGGATGCGCGCGTGGTGTTTGCTGTATTGCAGACATGCTGCGCCGCTACATCGTGTACGAGATGAGAGGAAAAGTTGTAATCGACGCTCCCCTCCAAGCAACCTGTGGCAACCTGCGGGTGGCCCGGGCTTTGCGGACGATTACGTAAAGCACTTGCGATTCGAGTGTCGTGCATGTCGCAGATAGTTGCAGAAACCAGCCGCCGTGTAAACTTTCCGCCTGTCGGGGCCGCCATCTGTAGCTGTATCTCCCCGTCGCCGAGAATTTCCCGCGTGCAACGCGTGCTCGGTGTCCGATCAGCTCAAATGTGAACGAATGACTCTGGTCATTAGAGATCCGGCGTATCGGCCGTAAGGGAGCGACAAGCCAAAATACAGGTTTCTCCAGTTCTTACACGGTTGACACGGGTTTCTTGCGCGACTTGCTCTCGACGCATGCGCGTAATCGTCGGAAATGCTCTGACTGCTAAACGGATAATTCTTTGATATATAGGGTCGTATTGGGGGAGTTTACTTTTTCCCTGTTTCGTTAGTAAAAAAATATATACGCTTGGGCCACAAAACAAAATAACCGTACGTATAGGAGTATAAGATACATGAAGCCTCATGAAGGAAGCTCTCGGCGCTAAAATTAAGCCTTAGTTGACAGGGTTTATACTATGGTCGACTTTATATACATCGAGGCAGAAGACATTAAGGTAAAACAGAGGATTAAACAACTACAAAAAAAGCATCTCCCTACTTTTTCATTATCATAACGTAATAACTGCGAACAGCGTACTGAAACTCGCAAGGCGTACGTAGCACAATCACCGAGATCGTCGCTGAAAGCCCCTGCATTCCACAAAGCGCGAGAAACCCGTGCAGTTCGAGTAAAGTAGAAATACCCACAACAGCTATCCGGCAGCCGTAGCAAGGGATCGTCCACCAAGTGGGCAGAGAAAACAAGCAAAAAATGAAGTCCCAAAATGTTCAGCATCATCCCAGCGCTGCACTCGATCAAGAAAGTGTACTTGGAATTTCATTTAGCTTGGCTGTTCGGGCGCACATTGTCCGCTACGTGCACGTGCACATTTGGCCACGGTCAACTCGCGCGGTTCTTCTCGGGCTCGTGTCATCTCGCAAAGGAAATCGATGTAGTAAACAAACGCTCCACTGGCCTCACGGATGAGCGTCCGCCTCGGCTACGGAAGAACGTGAGTTCGAAACCCCATCTGCCGCTGGTTACCCACCGGTTATCGAAGTGGGCGTGAGCGTCCTCCGGCCCGACACTCGATCGGCTTTCTTTAGGGCTGAACTGTCCTGGGGAAAGGACCCGCGCCAAGCAAATCCGGCAGAACCCTGTGGATTTCTTCGCGGTAGATGTATATCAGGGACACAGACATTTTCTTTCTCTTCTGCCGGACGGACCGGCCTATCTGCACAAAGCAGCAAAAGGAACGGCAATGAAGGAAAAACCTCGCGTACGCTCAACGTTGCCAACTAACCGATGAAAAGCACGAGCCCAAAGTACGAAGCCTTTTTAATTTCTGATTTCTACATTTGAGGTTTGTGCGCTTGCGAGTTCCGATTCGTGCGCTTCCGGACCAAATTCATCATATTTGCGCATTCCATTCCTCTAAGCGAACGCTACAGACATATCTCTTCTATTCGATGCCACTGTTTCCGATTGCGGGTTTGATCCCGGCTACAGCGGCCACACTTCAATAGGAGTGAAATTCAAAAATAAAGAAGCTCGGATTCTTAGATTCAGGTGCATGTTAAAGAACCCCAGGTGGTCAAAATTATTACGGAGTTATTACGCACTACTGCGTGCCTCATAATCTGGTCGGGGTTACGCCACGTAAGTTTTACCCTAGATTTTAACTTTTAATGCGATTAGCATTTATTGGGAATTTCACCCAGTTTTTGGCACGTATGTATATGTATGTATGTATGTATGTATGTATGTATGTATGTATGTATGTATGTATGTATGTATGTATGTATGTATGTATGTATGTATGTATGTATGTATGTATGTATGTATCAGACTTTTACGTAACTAATGACATATAATTAATTACTTGTAATCTATTAGCTTTTTGGTAATATTGAAATATAACGATTACAAATTTGGCTCGGTAACACTCACTGTAATTGAATTACATTTTTCAGTAACCAATTGCATTTCATTTGTTACGTTATTGGCGAGACAAGCTGCAACCGGTGACGCAATTTTGGGAACCAGAATCCTGCCGGAGTTACAGTAGTAGCAGTAAGCACTTTATTAAGAAAGGGAGAGAGGGAAAGGGGTCAAAGAGACGATGGGTGGCTCTCTTCGTCCAGGGCTCCATTGGCCTTGGTCGCCCGCTGGACTTGCTGGAGGAGTGTGCTCTGCACCCCATGGTCTGAGCTGGCGAGCTGTATACCTCCCACTGCTCCTCTAATGAAGGTTGTTTGTTTGTGTCAGGCTGATTAGCTAACTCTGGCGGCATTCTTTCACACGTCCACGAAATGTGGCAAAGGGTTGGTCTCCCGCCACACCACGGACATCTAGCTCGATATTGTGTAGGGTATAGTGCGTGAAGTTTTAGAAGGTGCGGATAAACATCGGTCTGGATTTTTCTGAGGCTTGCGGCCTCTTCCGCGTTTAAGGATTTGTGCGGGGAGGCGAATTTTCGGTGTGTCAAACGCTGATGTTCCAGCATTTCGCGTGGGTGTTTCGGCATAGGCAAGGCGTGGAAGCTGGGCTGCTCCGCTGAGTTGCAAAGATCACGGGCAAGAGCACCCGTTCGTTGAGTGTCCTGGTGCGCATTTTTACCTGGGTACCTACGCTTTACTCTCGGCGTCATCGGGTGACGTGAACACTTTGTACATAACTGCCATGAAAACACTGAAGTAACTGCCCCTCTGCTATCCGAAGCCTCAACACATAGCGCATGGTCATCGGCAAGCCGGGCACGATAAAAGAATGCGGAACAATTTACCATGAAGCCAGGTTATTCTAGGGGTGAAACGCATGGCGCGGGTGGTGAAAAAAGCATTTCGCGTTTCCAGGATGCCCACTGGTCGTAAGATCGTTAAAATAATAAAATACAAAGGCCTATGGCGCAATTATAACTTTGAATATTATGACTCTCATGCAATGTAAATTGCATGATATTTGGTCCACAAGGACTAAATAACTATCATCTGCGCGCACGCACTCGTATGTGTCGAAGTTCAATATTGGAGCTTCCGATTCGGCCCGCACTTCAACTCGACCATACATGCCGCATATGAACATAAAAGAGCTATCATTCGACAAACAAGCAAACGAACAAATTAAACTATAACCCGCGTGCCTAAGGCAGACTAAACAGCAGATTGAGCCACCTTGTTTTTCTCTTCGTGGATACTCAAAGGGTCAGCTATGGAGTTTGACTTCTGTCTGTACTCGCCTTGATCAACGCTGAAAATTTCGCGAACGCATGTGCGAGAGATGGAATGAAAGTAAGCGGAAGTGGCTTCCTCTTGACGTCGTGTTACCGTATACCGACGCATACCCGCAGGCGAGCGCATGTATAAGCTGTAGCTTGTGGTTGTGAAATCGCTATGCACCACTGATATAACAGACAGGAGGATGGACGTTCATTAACTCATTCCTTCATTCCATTGTCCTGAGGGCGCCAAACCTTTAGAAGTTTAGAGAAGGTGTTATTGAACCAATTGAACAATGAACGAAATAATAATAGAGCTTAAGAAACGGAAATATTTGGGCATTATACATAACAATGACCACGCTCCGTAGTGACTGATTTTCCATGGCGTTCAGCTGACAAGGTGGGGTTCGTGGATATAAAAATCTCGTACAGCTCTGCTTCAAGTGCAGGTTAAAAACCAGAGGCGGTAGAAATGAAGACAGAAATGGAGAATATGCCCGTTGACTTTTTCGTCATGACTGAAGTCATGAGTGTGTTGTACGACAGAAACGTTAGGTCTCGTTCTTTTGTCGTCAATTGTGCACTGTGCGTACGTACAGGTCCCCTGAAAGACATTTTGCTGCCGGCACCTCTCGACAACTGTTACCGCCTCAAGCGGCAATTTGTCCAGACCTTTTTCGTGTAAACACGACCCAACCGTCCGTACGAAAGAGGCCTTAGGGAAATGTTTGCCGTTCCAAATGGAGTTTTTCTTCTCTTCATCTTTTACTTTCTGTGTAGCCTTTCCACTACTGTGTAGCTGCTTGTCAATGCGAAAAAATAATGGAGAAAAAGGTGCACTGCGATGTTTTCTGTGTTGAGGTTATGTCTTTTCATCTACTCATTTGTGTTGTAGGTTCACTATGAACTTCGCTCGGCTCCACTTTAGGTTTCCAATCTTTACAAACGCCCGAAAATAGATTTCGGAGAACAAAGGGCCCAAGCAGCCGAGCAGAACAATACCCAAGAATATAGCGTGTGCTTGTTTGCAGTTAAAGGTGCAGTCGTCCTGCCAAATATCATCAAATATCCGGAGTCGCTCGTTGCAGCGGAGCGTGAGGTGGTGCCACTTCATCTGCTTTCATTCATTCATTCATTCATTCATTCATTCATTCATTCATTCATTCATTCATTCATTCATTCGTTCGTTCGTTCGTTCGTTCGTTCGTTCGTTCGTTCGTTCGTTCGTTCGTTCGTTCGTTCGTTCGTTCGTTCGTTCGTTCGTTCGTTCGTTCGTTCGTTCGTTCGTTCGTTCGTTCGTTCGTTCGTTCGTTCGTTCGTTCGTTCGTTCGTTCGTTCGTTCGTTCGTTCGTTCGTTCGTTCGTTCGTTCGTTCGTTCGTTCGTTCGTTCGTTCGTTCGTTCGTTCGTTCGTTCGTTCGTTCGTTCGTTCGTTCGTTCGTTCGTTCGTTCGTTCGTTCGTTCGTTCGTTCGTTCGTTCGTTCGTTCGTTCGTTCGTTCGTTCGTTCGTTCGTTCGTTCGTTCGTTCGTTCGTTCGTTCGTTCGTTCGTTCGTTCGTTCGTTCGTTCGTTCGTTCGTTCGTTCGTTCGTTCGTTCGTTCGTTCGTTCGTTCGTTCGTTCGTTCGTTCGTTCGTTCGTTCGTTCGTTCGTTCGTTCGTTCGTTCGTTCGTTCGTTCGTTCGTTCGTTCGTTCGTTCGTTCGTTCGTTCGTTCGTTCGTTCGTTCGTTCGTTCGTTCGTTCGTTCGTTCGTTCGTTCGTTCGTTCGTTCGTTCGTTCGTTCGTTCGTTCGTTCGTTCGTTCGTTCGTTCGTTCGTTCGTTCGTTCGTTCGTTCGTTCGTTCGTTCGTTCGTTCGTTCGTTCGTTCGTTCGTTCGTTCGTTCGTTCGTTCGTTCGTTCGTTCGTTCGTTCGTTCGTTCGTTCGTTCGTTCGTTCGTTCGTTCGTTCGTTCGTTCGTTCGTTCGTTCGTTCGTTCGTTCGTTCGTTCGTTCGTTCGTTCGTTCGTTCGTTCGTTCGTTCGTTCGTTCGTTCGTTCGTTCGTTCGTTCGTTCGTTCGTTCGTTCGTTCGTTCGTTCGTTCGTTCGTTCGTTCGTTCGTTCGTTCGTTCGTTCGTTCGTTCGTTCGTTCGTTCGTTCGTTCGTTCGTTCGTTCGTTCGTTCGTTCGTTCGTTCGTTCGTTCGTTCGTTCGTTCGTTCGTTCGTTCGTTCGTTCGTTCGTTCGTTCGTTCGTTCGTTCGTTCGTTCGTTCGTTCGTTCGTTCGTTCGTTCGTTCGTTCGTTCGTTCGTTCGTTCGTTCGTTCGTTCGTTCGTTCGTTCGTTCGTTCGTTCGTTCGTTCGTTCGTTCGTTCGTTCGTTCGTTCGTTCGTTCGTTCGTTCGTTCGTTCGTTCGTTCGTTCGTTCGTTCGTTCGTTCGTTCGTTCGTTCGTTCGTTCGTTCGTTCGTTCGTTCGTTCGTTCGTTCGTTCGTTCGTTCGTTCGTTCGTTCGTTCGTTCGTTCGTTCGTTCGTTCGTTCGTTCGTTCGTTCGTTCGTTCGTTCGTTCGTTCGTTCGTTCGTTCGTTCGTTCGTCTCGCTCACTTGTTTTCACGCTCATGGCTAGACTATTTCCACGTTCGTGCAATAAATGCTCCAAGATGTTGCTGCAAATGCAATGGGATATTGCGAACGGCGCTGCAGGGACCATAACATATTGTGTGTCTCGTGAGGAAACAAACAGTAGTTAGAATCTACTATAGATTAATCACTTCAAAAGCTGTAGAATGTAGAATCAGAGAGACACACAGACAACACACGCACACACATGGACGCGCGCGCGCACACACTCACACACACACACACACACACACACACACACACACACACACACACACACGCGCGCGCGCGCGCACGCACGCACGCACGCACACACACGCACACACACACGCCCGCACACACACACACACACACACACACACACACACAGCAGTAACCTAATATAATAATACAGTACTGCAGCAGTAATATAATGGTACGGCATCCACCTTGTATGCGGAGGTCCTAGGTTCAAATCCCAGTGCCGCTGAAAACCCACCGGTCTTTTAAAAGGTAGAGAAGTGCCCTGGCTGCGCGCTCGGGTATACTTGAGGGGGTTCGCATCTCGAAAGGGGGCCATAGAGATTAACGTACGTGATCTCTCGGCGTTCGTTGTCCAACCACAGCGGCCTTGTTGAAAATCTTCCGCTGCGATTGTGGAATGCTGACTAGAGCTGCCGTCAGGTACCTACCGGTAAAAAAGGTACAAGCGTGTTCCTGGCAAGGTCCTCGGCCATTATGGCACTTAAACGATTGGAAAGGGGGTTTTGTCCCCCACCCGTGGGCGTGTCTGCTCAATAGGTGCTTTGGGACGCTGCATTGGCGTATTGCTGCCAATGGTGGGACCTAAACCTCCTATTTTAGAGAGAGCCACTTTCGGTTTGCCGACATGTTTTGCAGCCCAAGGCTGTGGTGAGCCTTTGAACTGGTTATGCATTCGACGTTACTTCAGCTTGCCACGGTGTGCGCCGGTGAAAAAGTGCTGTCTGAGCCGCACATATAGCGATACCACCTTTGCAGGTTGCAGTCGTTCAAAATTGATCCCATGAAACTTGTCAGTAGGGCTAGTGGAGCCTCTTCCAAGCGAGCATCCCTGAGGAAAGCCGGGAGCCTGGCCAGGAAAGGCTTGCGCCGATTGGTATTCCAGTGGGCGTCCGGCGGTTGCGTTCGAACGAACCACCTTCCGCAGCTGAAACATACGCCCTACCCACTTGGCCGCGGCTGCTCTCATTACGCAATTTGGATGTTTAAAGAGTGGTTAGGCGATGCAAGACTTACTGAAGAAAAAAAAAGAGCCATTCCACTCCGAGAAGGTGGATGACCAGCGAATCTAAAAAAAATAAATTATGGGGTCTTACGTGCCAAAACCACTTTCTGATTATGAGGCACGCCGTAGTGGGGGGACTCCGGAAATTTCGACCACCTGGGGGTTCTTTAACGTGCACCTAAATCTAAGTACACGGGTGTTTGCGCATTTCGCCCCCATCGAAATGCAGTCGCCGGGGCGGGATTCGATCCCGCGACCTCGTGCTTAGCAGCCCAACACCATAGCCTCTAAGCAACCCCAACGGGTGACCAGCGAATCTGTAGCATATCACATAAGAGTAGATGTATTTATTTTCATAATTTGGGAAAGGTGGTGACGACAGCTTTATGACTTGCGATATACACTGATTGGTTCCCGTTACAACCTTAGACAGAATCTTGGCCAGAGCTAAATCTATACACGACCGATGTTGAGTAGCTGAGTGACTTGGTATGGCGTGGCACTTCAAACGAAACTATTTGTTGCATAAATTGTGTGAACCATATCCTGCCTGGTTTTCAAATGTCCACATTGAAGTCTCCAACGATAATCACATGGGTAGTGTCATCACGGCTAACCCTTGCGAAGTGCGGGGTCATGAACTTCTCAAAATCACATTTGGGTGTGCCTGGAGATGTATATCCAGTGGATATCACAATTCCGCCTTTCGATTGCACGGCACAAACAACACCACAGACGGCGGCATTGTTATCTTGCGAGTCAGAGGTGTATGGTTGTACATACATTTTAGAGCGATATTTCTCCTACTCCAGGTACAAACCCTGAAGACTCCTGGTTCCGGAAATCTGATCTTCAATCTCAGTCAAGGTCAAACTGGGACTAAGCCTGGCTAATGCATTGTGGAGTGAAAACGAACAGCGGCTAAAGGTCAGTCTCTCGTGCCGCCACCGCCAGAGGCGCTGGCTGCTTCCCAGTTCACTGCGCGTTCGCGTCAAGAGCGCCGACGGCGCCGAGCAGCGTCTGTGTGTTGTCTTGTGTTGTAAATGTAGATGCAGTAGTTGCTGCTACAAAAAGGTAAATCTCTGCAAACAAATGGTCTCATCCTTTCCCAAAGCAAGCAGAACCGAGCTATCGCTCGACAAACTTGATTTAACCGCGTTCAACCAGGGCAAGTTTTCTCGTTTGCGCAATGGCAACGCCTCCTGCTTGTGAGTTCGCAAACTGTTCCCAAACTGTTGTTCACAAACAATTCCAGTATACCCATCGACTTGAAACAATGCATTTTAAATGATTTATTGCATTTATTATTATTTATTATTATTAACAATATTAGGGGCGAAGTGCTTGAAGCCTTCTTCACCTCCGCCGCGGGTCGGCCCGGTGTTGCACAGTATCCGGGATCGGAGCACACTCACCTTTCTTTTTATTGTTGACACACAAACACGAAAAATACGTGGAAATCTTGATTCACTTATTTCATTTATTATTGTTCAGTATCATTATTAGGGACGGCGTGCTTGAAGTCTGCTTCACCTCGTCCGCGAGTCGGCCCGGTATTGCACTGTCTCGGGGATTGGCCCACGCTCACCTTTTTTTATTGTTGACGCACAGACATAATAAATACATGGAACCCTAGCCATATACAGCTTTGCTGTAAAATATCTTGAGAACCTTAGGACTCTACATCCGGTTGAGTCATCGACGAACGTACAGCACTGAGAAGTCTGTGCGACTTTGTTAAAATCAATATTAGAGGCGTGAAAATTCTCGGAGTTTAGTGGAACCAACGTATGCTGCTGCCACACTATGCGAGGGACCCCCAAGTCGATCTCTTACATCATGGTCCACTGTTACGGATGAATAAATTTTGATGCAGTGAGCACGAACGAGCGTGGAAACTTGGCAGAAGAACTGGATCAGTTACTGAAAGGTTTCGCAGAGAACAAACCAATTTACAGGGACGTGTTGCCGACAGTCCGGCTTATTGCACTTCTAAAGGTCGTGCTACTTGTCTTATGGTGTCAGCAGCAGCTGTTTGCACTTCATCGCCCAAAGAACTGACGTGCACCTTCTGTTAGAAGAGCCATGGAACAATATTTTAGAGGCGACTGGAAGCTACTCCAGATGTATCACAAAGGGTCATTGAGCTAAGGACTATCGGAGGAAGGTGGGCTGCTCATACTGCCAAGCAAGACACGCATCTTTTATGTGCAAGCAAACTGTTTCAAGAAAATAAGAGATTATAGAGGATGTGGTGAGCAGACCCTCTATGGGGACATTTTGCATCAAGTCAAATTATTGGGAAAGCTAACAAAGACAGTGCACTTTTGCAAACCTTTGGGACAAAGGGGTTGCCATTCTGCCTACTTACGTCAGAGCAATGGCAATCAGTGTACCTTTATGAAGAAGAATGTGTTGAGAAAACGAAACCTTGAAGCAATACGAAAGGTCAATGCGGTCAATAATATATTTCGCCGCCGAAGGAATGCCATATGCGCGTCGTAGTCTATAATCAGTCACCGATCAAATACAGTCCGACGACGCTCTTCACGAGATTGAAGCGGTGGAAGCTACCCGTATCTGCAAAAAAAAACAGAATTGAGGATTCGTCAGGCCATGACTGTATTAATGGCTTTCGGAGCCGTAATGAATCAGTAGCTGATGCATTTGCCTTGCACTAAATTCCGCTGGAGCGAGGTGTTATTAGCATCTTGATTGGTGCAGACCAGATATGGAAGGCACTCCAAACGGAACGAACCTGCGATGATAAATACAAGTATCTCCTCGCGATCAAAGCAATTTTTGAATGGACTTTCCAAGGTCCGATAAGCAGTGACACGCCATTACGTCGAACGCCGCGCGCGCATGTTTGTGAGCTTCGCACAAGCTGCTCCATCGACAAGAACATGTTACTTTACGAGCTTGGGTGTCACAACATCCACAGTCATTCCTCGATCTTCCTGACAGTACAACATCTATTGAAGTGACTTGTGACACCGTTGAGTTGCATGACAAACGGTACGAAGTTGTTCATCGCGTAAAGGAGCAGAAGCTGGAGATTCAGGAGAAGCGTGTACAGAAGAAGGTGGCTTTTAGACGTGTAGACTAAGCCGGTTTAGATAATAATACAGCTATAGTGACATGACCAAGGAGCAATAATTATCAGGCATTACTACTTGTTAAGTAGACAAGCAAGGCAAGCCACGCTACTGAAGAGACAAGCAGCATTTCTTTAAAGAGGAGAGCAAGAGCCTTCGCATACAAAGTGGCCTTGCGAAGGATACTGCGCCAAAAGGCACATCCCACCAAATCCCCACTGATCTCTGACCATCACATCACCGAGTTTATCGCCGCCTATTTGAATAGACAGCAACCGTGTGCAAGAATTACGCAGAATTTGAAACAAGCAAAGCACCGTCTTACATATACGAAGTACTGCAGCAAGCAGATATGCCCGTGGAGTATTTGCTTTCAAGTGATCCTGAACGAGGCATAATAAGAAGGTAACAAGGCCTACAAAGTGATCTTTCCAGCAACAATGACACCGACTGTGTAGGTTTAAGTCTGGGCCATTTTGGGCGCAACAGGGCGATTCCAGCAGAAGTCTGTGTATTCTGTACTCTATGTACCCTTCCAATTTTTCTCCCTGGTTCCGCAGGTCAAAATAATATTTTCATTTGCCTGTAAATGTGCCTCGTCATTGTGCACAGGCGTGTGCGTTTACCACTTGTTGTTGCCATTTGTGTTTGACAGAACAAGGTTTATTTGTTGTGGTAGATAAATAATTTAACTTTCAAGAGTATACTGGAGAGTACACAGCATATTATCCTATTTATAGTACTTTGCTTGAAGTTGTGTAAGTTTGGTTGTCTTGGGAACAGCGCCACTTCTGACACCTTAAAAATGCGCCTAAGGCGCATCTCAGGCCTGGAATAAGTTCTTTTTTTTTTTGGACAAGGGCTGTCTTACGGCATAGTAACAAAAAAACTAATAGATATGAATGCAACCTGCATGAAGTCCAGTAAACCTTTGTAATTAGTTATCTCGTCTTCGCATGCTGAGGTCAGCGTGCCGCTACAAACAGGCAGGGGTTCGCGTTAGAAAGAAAATGACAAAATGCGGGAGCAACAATAGCTCGTCGCGAGCTATTAACTTCTTCGGAATAAGCGCCAGAACCAGCTGATGCGCTGTCCCTCTGTTCCGAAGGACCTGTGCGAACCCTATATGACGAAAGCTGCTCTTTTTGCTGAACAGGCCCTCGCCTTTGCAACTCGTGCGTATAATGCCAGTTATCTAAAGCTCACAGAGCTCTTCATGAAATAGTGCATAACATTCATTGGCTTCTTTGGTGCTCTTACATTTCTTATATTTCAGCTATCACACTTTTGAGCCATTGCGTACGTGTCGCTTGGTAGGTGACAATTTCCCAGAACACTGGGAGACTCTCCACTGGGAAACAAGGAATATATAAGCCTTACACGTATCTCGATATGTGCCATACTTTTCGTGCATGCATTTGTCATTACAATTCTTCCCGCAAAACATCAAAGAACGCCCTTTTTTATATGACATCGCTGCGTTGACGTCTGATAGCGTGCATATACACACATATTGGTGCTTGCATTTCGGCATAGCTTATGAAAGATGTAATGCATAAACGTAAACATTGCATGAGATTAAAGTTATCACCTGTGTGGGGCATACAAAAACATTGTATGAGATGGTACTCTGTATAGGAGGAAAATAAATATCACTGTACGCATCGCATTTAGTTGTACTACATTTATTGGACCGCATCACGCAAGCTTCGTTTCGCATTGATTCCAACATGCGCGTTGAATCTGTACAAGTTTTTTTTTTTTTACCAATCGTAGCACAACATAACAGGTTCACGAAGTCTCAAAGAAGATGGAAGTTCTTTCTGGCATAACATTCAATGCAGACAAACCTTGATACACCCTTGTATCTAATACATTATGTCGTGAAGAGCAATGTGGAATCATTATAACTGCAGAGCGTACGAAAAATTTTCTTTTCTCTTTCATTATTTGAGTCAAATGAAAGTACCAGGGCACTACGGGGCTGTGCAAAACATGTTGAGTATATACATAAAAGCGTCCCAGCTTAAGGCGTATCCGAGCACCCCAGCTGCCAGCTGTTATGCACGCTGCTCACAACTCGAGGCATAAATAGAGTCGATCATACTGGTTGGTGTGACAAGGTTTCTTCTGTGAATCTTGCAGGAAAATTCACGTGTGGTAAGCTCAGCTCTCTCGTTTCCTGGTGTTCGACAGAGAGACGTCGACTGAAAACCACGATTGCGTGGATAGTTGGAAAGTGTGCGTTGAGCTTTAGCCTGAATCTCTGACAACCAGCAACACATATCGTACAATACAAAGAAAAGTGTACTAGAGGCTGCAATCGACAGTTGCTGTGTATCAGAAGGTTGTTTAATGCCTATGAAGCGTGAAACAAAGCAAATGGCTGAAAGCTGAGAGGGCGTGTCACGTGGAGGCGACGTTCGGAAATTCGGAGCAAGCTTACTGGAGCCCCGTAGGGTTTTCTGCAAATAATTCAAAGGCGCCACGCAAAGCTACCAGAAGGAAACAACGCGATAAACTTCCATAGAGTAACTGCCCGTATTATCAGCAAATGCTGTTGTTTGGTGATCCGAGTGGAGAGTTGATATAATAGCCTTAATTTTACCACCTATTCCGGTACCTTATGGCTCTAAGATGTCAAAATCCTTCCATCTACTGGAAGACAGGGAGCAGGCCCGGGACAGAGAGCGTAGATAGCGCCAGAGTGTTGCGGGCTGAAATTGGCAGATTGAACTTGATAAGGATACTTTATATGCATGTGTTTAGGAAATGGGGCAAGGCCCAACGTGAGACTAAAAAAAACCAATCGTCATTTCAATGCTGCACTTTCAAAAAATAAAAAGAAAGTGCTTTTATAAGTTCAGTTTGCGTGCGTGATTTTGTCAGCTATATACTTTTTAACATCATGAGCAAGTGCCCTGCCTACGCTCCTATCAGTGCCTACTCCCGTGTGTTATATTGAGAAGAGCAAATTGAGCAATTATTGAGCAGAATGCGCTGTCACATTACGGTGAAAATAGTAGTGTCTTGTTTGGTGTTGGTCACTCAGAAAGCATTTCCTCAAAAATGCAGCAACGCGTTCAATGCCTTCAATGCCGAGGATGGTCTGGACCAGCGTCCGAAACTGCTCTGTTTCGACAGATGGTGATTGTCCGGTAGGCGCAGTTTTTTCCCTCTCTCTTTTGTCTTATTTTAGCTCGTCTCGCTCTTCCTCGCAATTACTATCTTACCCCAGCTCAGAGTAGCCAGCTGGCCCATGCGCTGACTAAATTCACTCTTTTTCTCTCTTCTTCCGTTTCTCCTGTCTTGGTGTTCGTCGAATCGATCATAATAAAATTTGATCAAGAAGAAATTTCGATCTTAATACGACGCAAGAAGTCGCGTAAAGCTTCAAAAGCCAACAAGTTACCCTGCTGGGGAACACTGTTGCTAACGTTAAAACACCTCACTTGTTGACGAATACGGGAGAATACATAACGCAGCTGTTTTATAAGCATGGATCCCTTTTCTTTGAAAGGCGTTTTTTTTTTGCTCATTAGTTATTCAGTTCTTTTGAATGCGTACTAAGAGGTAACGAAGGTAATACTGAAAAGCAGCGCTGGCTTCGTATTAACAAATGGAGTGGTGTCGGAAGCAGCGGTAGAACTAGAGGTGGCGAAATTGTGAGCCTCGCAGCCTTCAGTAACGTACGAGTTGTCTGTGCTCTTAGTATCCAGCCAGTACTGCCGAAGGAAGAACTGGTGACGGCATATAGGCCAACGTTTGCAAATCTAATAAATAACGAAATGAATGAATGAATGAATGAATGAATGAATGAATGAATGAATGAATGAATGAATGAATGAATGAATATCAGACAACCCTACATGCACCTTTCATTCCTGCGATCGGAAAGAGATGACAGGCTTGCCCCACATGGCCCTGAAGCAGATGTTGGCGATTGGCTGTTGAGCAAGAAACCGCCATTTTGATTCTTTGTCCGCGGCGGCCCAACTTCTCTCGAGCATTCTTGGTTCAAGCGCGATATAAAGAAAACCAGGTAGTAAAAATATATTTGTAACCTGCCTCTGTACACACGGCGTCGATCATAGCGCCTAAGTAAATATTGTAAGGAACTCAACAGTAGATCAGTTTCTTTTTTTATACTGTCACTTCGTTTTCTTGCTTCTCGCTTCCGTTGTACCCTCCGCTTTAACCTCGTCTTTGCGACACTCCATACAACAGACGTTGAAATCCGTTATTTCGCAGCGAAGCATGTACAACATCATAGTGCCTTTTAAAGTGTGGGATTGTGCAATATAGAAAAAGAGATGAAGTCACGTGTCTCAGTTCTAAAAGCCAAGCACTTTGACTGTAAGTACTGGATAGCATCTTTACACTGTCCGCATTTTGTTACTTTATGTACGTTACTACACACATGTTCCACGTGCACTGCAGTTGATTTATGTTCATTTGTGTTTTTGGCTGCCAGTTGATGACTCACTGTCTCTGTAACCGTGTACTTCTTACGAGTTATTCGTTCGACTGCTATCTCAGCTTATCATTGAATGAGATTGTACAGCATACAATATCTAGATTAGGCTGATAACGAAGTTAAATTTCTGTAGGTGCGACAAGAATTTGTCTTTAAATCGCACTTGCTGCTCAGGTATTATTTTCTATTTTAAAAAAAAGGAAGTGGACCTCTGATGGTATTTTTTTGGAATGGCAAAGCGAAAACTAGCAGTCGGCCTCAACCGCGATGTCAACGTTGACGAAACACATTGCTAATTCTTTTAATTACATTTCTCCGTTACTTGGAGCGAGCGGGAATGACGTTTCTGGCCAACACAGTCACATCCAAGGCAGCCAAACCACCAGTCCAGTCGGCGCTTTTTGAACGACAACATTAGATGTGCTCCCTGGGATTGTAAGCAAATAACACCAGTAGACAACCATGTTAGATGCAACTTATAGTTGGTTTAATGGTGGGGGAATCAAATGGCGGGTTTATTTATACGCTCAAAACCCCAGTGCAGAAGATTACTTTTAATTTTTGTCTTGCCTATTGAGGGCGGGCTCCACCACTGGAAAAGCTGGCGCCACCGTCGGCGCGACGTGGCATGAGGAATCACGTGGACACAGCGGCCGTGTCGGCTGCTTCGGAAGCGCCGAAGCGAGTTGAAAACGAAAGTTTAAAGTTCTTATAAGTGATGAGGCTTGTTCGCCTTGGCTGTCTACTTGACAACATTTGAAAGCACTATTATAGGTAGCGGCTGCCTTTGGAGGCGTGCACCATGGTAGAATAATGTTCAGTGCCGCAGTGCCGGACGTACGCAACGGAGCCTGGTGTGAGCCTTATTCACACGTAGCCGCAAGACAATAAACTGCGTGAAGCTTGGTTCGCGACATTTAGAACCGGCGAACAGCCATCGGCTACAACTCGGGTATGCAGCAACCACAGACGCGAGGAAGATTTCTGCTACGGCGCCGGGACTGCGATGTTCGGTGAGTAGCAGAAAACGCGCACTGAGACGTACTTCCGTGCTCGCTGCCCGGCTAATGTCATGACGGTTTGGTCTATGAACTTGTTGATGCTAGATACTGGCAAGTTCAATGGAATGGAAAGGAAGCGGTAAGAAGCACATTAAAGAAAGACTTGGCATATGGTCATGTTTGTGTTATGAATTAACGCACTGGATTACGAAAAAGAAGCAGTGGGAAATCGCGCGCTGAGAATACCAATAAACATACAGTGTAACGCAACTTGACAGACAGACAGACAGACAGACAGACAGACAGACAGACAGACAGACAGACAGACAGACAGACAGACAGACAGACAGACAGACAGACAGACAGACAGACAGACAGACAGACAGACAGACAGACAGACAGACAGACAGACAGACAGACAGACAGACAGACAGACAGACAGACAGACAGACAGACAGACAGACAGACAGACAGACAGACAGACAGACAGACAGACAGACAGACAGACAGACAGACAGACAGACAGACAGACAGACAGACAGACAGACAGACAGACAGACAGACAGACAGACAGACAGACAGACAGACAGACAGACAGACAGACAGACAGACAGACAGACAGACAGACAGACAGACAGACAGACAGACAGACAGACAGACAGACAGACAGACAGACAGACAGACAGACAGACAGACAGACAGACAGACAGACAGACAGACAGACAGACAGACAGACAGACAGACAGACAGACAGGAAACTTTATTTGGTCCTAAGGGACTGCGTTGTAGTCACGGGCCGCAGCCGCGCCGGGGGCGGAAGACCCTGATCTTCAGCCCTGTCGCAGGCCTTTTGGACAGCCTGAAGCTGGACTTGAAGGTCGTCGCTCTTGACGGTTTCTTCCCAGTATTCTTGCCTGTTGAAAGGCGAGTGGTGCAACGCAGAACATTGCCACAGCATGTGGTTCAAGGTGGACCGTTCCTCGCCTCAGTTGGAGCAGCGGTGATCCACACCCAGAGTGTAGTGGCTCAGCCTGGATCGAGACGGAAAGGAGCCCGTCTGCAGCATTCTCAGCACCGAGGCCTGGTGTCTGCCTAGCTTCGGGTGAGGAGCCGGAAACTGCCTGCGTCTTGGCTGGTGGTGACCAGTGATGTCGTGGAAAGTAAGCAGCGGGTCCGTGGTTCGGTCGATCCCCTGCGAAGCCGGGCCCCTCGAACCGGCGCAGTTGACGAGACCTCGCACCTGGTCGTGGGCGAGCTCATCGGGGTTGATCGAACCGGGGGAGAGTTTCCGGCCTATGTGAACCGGGAACCAAGTGATGACGTGACGGGCCGTGCCTGGCTTGCGGGTCCTCAGCACCGCCGCAGACACGGCCGAGACCAAGCCGGTGAGAAAGGCCATCGCCGCCGACCTAGAGTCCGTCAAGTTCTGGGTGCGCCTGGGTTCACACAGAGCCAGCGCCACTGCGACTTGCTCTGCGACGCACGCCGTCGAGCGTTGGATAGACGGTGCATTCAGGATCTTGCCCTGGGGGTCAACCACCGTGGCCACGTACGAGTTTTATCCGGGATACTGCACCGCGTCGACAAAGGACGCGAGCTCTGGGTTCTGTAGGGCAGTCTTGATGAGTGCTCGGGCCCTGGCTGCGCGCCGGGCCTCGTTGTGTTGTGGGTGAACGTTCCTCGGGAAGGGGGAGCCTCGAAAGGAGTCCCTTTCACCCTGGCAGAGCGGGACGGCGCACGACTCCGCGGCCATGGCTGCTAGACGCGCCATCTCGACTATTCGGTGGCCGGCCTTGGTGGTAGAGAGGCGAACGATCTGTGCCGTTTTCTGTGCTTCTACGACTACGCTCAGGGTGTTGGGGACCCCGAGTTACATCTTGAGAAATAATATTAAAACGTCCAACAATTTAGAAGAAAAAAGAAAGATTGAATCGTCGCGATGGCACATCACAGTCGCCGTAGGCGTCGAAGCCTTTATAACGAAATTACTTTTGAACAACTCTGATAGCGTCCACGCAGCAATGGTTCCTTGTGTACTGTCAAACGCTCATATTCTACGCCCTAAAGCTCACGGCACTGTGCGACAACGCACTCGCAGTGAAAGCGAAACATTGTGCGCGGACATGCATGCAGACGCGCAGTCGCTCGCTGCGAAGCCGTGCGATCGCTGCATTGAGGCTTCATTCTGTATGCTCCATTCGGTTATACAGACAGCCCACTATAAGAACATATTTAACATAGTTTGCTCTCAGCTATTGCCTACCTTTCACGCAAGAAGCCGTTCGGGAGACTCCATCACGCCGACCGCGCGCAGTGGCGTTCACTGTACGTATTCTGTGGTTTCCGTTTGTCCAAAATTATTATTTCGACAGTAAGAAACTTCCCTCGTTTTGAGAGTACTTACAGGAATGTCCAGCAGAGCTACCGCGTGGTGTTTTTATTGAGCGTCGTAAGCTATGAGGAGCGCGCCGCGTGGTCCCTCATACTACGCAAGGGAGGCACTTCCGACAGATGTCGACTCCGTAAGTCCTCGCCCCCAATACTGTCTATGGCAAAGGTACCGGCCCTTCAATTATAGCACTTGTTTCTCGAAACGGACGGAGGCCAAAAGCAATTTCTTTTTGTACCACTCAATAATACAGCAAACTGAAACGACCATCGGAGATATTACTGACCGTTCTGGCAGTGGACGAGGGAAACTAAAACCGAAGAAAGGAAACTCAAGCAACTTCTGAGAGTTACTAGCAGGGGTGAAAGTATTGAAAATACTGGCACAGTTTCCTTCTCAAATAATAATATTACTAACAATAATAAAAGAAAAATTGTGGGGAATTTATTACATCATTTATTGAGCGCTTTCAATCACAGTTTAGTGGCCATCCCATTGAACAGAAAGCTGAAGCTTTAGAACCGGAGTTCGTTTACTCCCGCGGTAGAAGCCAACTCATTTCTTTGTTTTTCCTTCTTTCGTTTTTACTTTTTTCTTTTCTTTCTTCTGCATTGCTTGTGTTCGCTCCGAGCATGTTTGTGTTCCAAAATGATTTAGACCCTGTCCAGCTGCTTCTTTTCATCCGCGCGAAGGAACTGACCCCCTTCGGAAGCGGGGCGTTCAGTTTCTCTTCTCTCACTGCAATTCCAAGGTCCCCCCAGAGTTCGCTCTCTGCATTACGCCATGGACCCCACGAACGACTTGTCGCATATACACGAGAAATTTACCATCGGGCAGTTAAGAAAGGACATGACATCGTATTTCAATAGTTGCCAGGTCATTGTGGCATACCTCGAAGCGAGCAAGCAGACGCAGTTGCTCGGTCTTCACGTAACAGCGGCAATTGAGTCAGTATCCCGGTGTCAAGAACAGGCGCAGCAGGAAAGCTCCGTGAGCTCGCTCGCGAGCTTACGTTGGCACACTGGAATACGGCAAACTCTAAAAAAACCAGCAGGTTTATTCCGTCCATGAGTTAAAGCGCTGTTGGAGGTCTTTTACTGCGTTTTCCTGCTGTTACACCGTTTACTTTTTAACGTTTAGTCCGTATTATTTGTCAAGCTAGAGCACAAGCCTTTTTTAAGACTTCCTTGGTACTGAGAAAATGTCAACAGTAGTCAGCAGTATTTCTGGCGAGCTACTGCTCTGGGGCTTCTAACGAGTCACTGTAAATAAACCTGTTCCGTGCAATCGGCTTGCCACGGAGAAACTCGTGACTGCTGTGGACGTGGCATCAAATGACATTTCGAATTGTACCGGAATACAGATATTTCCGGTTACGGAACCAATAGCCGGTGCTATTCCTTCTACACATCAACCGTTTTCCGTGCATATGTAATGTGAAATATCGACTATTTGCAGATTATTGCATTTTGCATCGCGAAGTTAACTCACCAGCTGACCAGGAGGCTACTAATGAAGCATGAGCATCACAGTCCGTTCATAAATGGTGCGAAGATTTGCAAATGATAATTAATGTCCATAAATCTGCAGTGCTCACGATAACTCGGAAGAAAGAAAGAACTGACTGCTACTATGCAATTAACAACAACGTGATTCCGAGGGTTGACAAGCGCGAACATTCGGCTATTGCACTTCCACACGATCGCAGGTTTAAAAACAACGTAGGCAACATCACGTCATGAGCATTGATAAAGCTTTTTTTTTCTTCTTAGTCGTCGACTCCTTTCCGCGCCACCTAAAACGAAACTACCAGCCTGTACTTCATTGGCTCAACAAATCCTAGAATATGCCATAATTGGTTGGTTTCTTCAGAATGAGAAACATTCTATCACAACTAGAAGCTGTTCGACGTAAGGCAATCAGGTTGGCATTCTACAAAAACAAATACACACGAACCGATTCGCCAAAATAAATGATAAATAAAGCGAGTTTACTAACCACTGAAAACAGATTGAAACTAGCAAAACTAAAGTTTTTAGTTCCAATGTTCGAAAGGTGACATTAAAATTCATATGTCTAAGTTCATTTTTTTAGCCATCACCAGACCAACTTGACATAAGGACTCCCGAACTCTGGACGAATTTTCAGCCAACTCAAACTGCTTGAAATATTCATATTTTCCACTTGTTTTTTTAGAGAATCGAATAAATTAGACAAAGAAATCACTAACACTGTGTCATTAAGCAGCTTTGCATCAATATTAAAAAAAGGAGTGCTTGCATCTGAGTTACAGTAACTGTTGTTAATTTCCTTTTTTCCTTTTAGCATGTTACCTTTATTACCTAGCCTGTAATACTAGTGCCTGCGCAAAGTAAGTGTTGTATGTATGATGAGTTTATTTATTCTGAGTTTTCTTTCTTCCTTATTTCTTAGGTACTTGCTCTTGTGTACATATATTGTATTCATGATTTCATCCGTACAACATTATTGTTCCGTTCTTGCTCGATGTTACAATGTAAAAGATGTAACATGGGGACATACTTAGGATGACTAAATCTCGTTAACTGATGTTACAAAGCTTCCGCACTTCGTTATGTTACACTTGAATATTGTGTATTGTAAAATTCGCCTTGTTTTATTCATGACTTGGTGTTGCACTTGATTCTGTGTCCCCGCCTGCTATGATCTCGCAAGAGATAAATAAATAAATAAACAAACAAACAAACAAACAAACAAATAAATAAATAAATAAATAATGGAGAGCAAGCATGTACGCTAGTACAACCAGGGTTCGTCAGAATGCTTTGGGCGCTGCCGAGCGTTTGCGAAAAGGACGTCCTAATGCTCCCAGGACTACTCAGCATCCTGTTTGCGATGACGAACCTTGCAAGGAGAACGTGGCCAGGACGCTCATCAGAGCTAAAGACAGATGCCTTGCGAGCTATTTTATAACTGCTTGACGGGCACGTTAAGTGCCAGTGCTGTGCATTGCTCTCCACCGAACGGATCATACATGGTTGATGAAACCATCCCAGATGGAAAAACCGAAGCCGCAAGGAACTTCTCACCCTTTCACTGTTGACGTACAAAGGAAGAGACGTCGGTCGTACTCCTACGCGTGATTCCTTGGCTACGACTACCCACCGAGTACACATTGACATTGCTTTGCTTTCAATGCTCTTTTGTTGAAGTAGTCACGCTGTTTGCGAACCTGGAGACTTGTAAGACTCCAATATGCATGTCGATGTCTTGGCACTCTAGACGTGCATACGATATGAATCGCGCGCTGCGTCCCAACACCACTGCACTTGCAGCGCCTCTCTGCTGCGTCGTGGAGGTTGGCACAAAGACAATCGTCGTCGTCGGGCTCCTTTCAATAGTTCCCATCCCATTTCGACGTAGCAGGCATGTCCCACTGCAGTCTTCCCGCGTGCTCTATACAAACTGGCATTCAAGAAGCAGCCTGGCGTTCTCGTGCGGGACCTTCTGATTGCCTCGCCCTCTATAAAGTCCTTGCTCTTCACGCGCGGCCCTCCCTTTCTCTTTGATCGCTACACGTCAGAAACAAAAGGTGGGCCCCGTAGGAGCGCCGCATTTTTCATCGTCCCTGTCCTTGTGTCCCGTCGGGAACAAGTTCTTGCGTTAGTGGGCGCGAAACAAAGCGACGGGGGCCCCACGATGCTCCTCCGCATGCATGAACGGTGCACACACGGGCCGCACTCCTGATCGGGCCTACACGCCTCGACGAAATATTTATTCCCCGCGCCGTCGCCTCCCTCGTACGCGTCCACAGATTTACGATAGCCACCCAGCGCATCCTTTTCTTGTCGCTCTGTCTCGCACCCCTGTTCTCCATGCTTTCCATTTCCCTTCCCTCACCCGTTTCTTTTTTTGCGGACCGAGTAACAAACGACGCCGTTCTTTTTGCCTTCACGAAACAGTGCTCTGCTGCTGGCGTGGCCCAGTGGTGCGCTTCGAGTTCCGGAGCACAGTGCGACAAGGAGGCAGTGCGACCGATGCGATTGCGAGCAAAGCGTGTCCATTACGTACGCCGCTGTTACAACCATGCCAATGTTGGCTCTTTTGTAAGTGTACGTTAAGTGGACGGAAGGGAGAGTCTTCAGCAGTGCCTCTACAGGTTGAAGGAAGATTTCGAATACAGATCTATGAAAGCCAAAATAAAACCGCCAGTGCAGGAAAATTTAGAGAGGATTAAAATTTCTATCAAGATAACCCGGAAAACAATGTCGGCGTCATAGACGAAGGAATTATCTTGAACAAACAAGAAGTGAGCCCGTTAGTGACCATCAGCAGCTAGTTCGCCGATAGCATATGTGGGTTCACGGGACATTACCACAGTGGTTCGCGGAAAATTTCGTTAAGTTGTTTTATTATTGTTTGAATTGCACGAATATAAAGAGCTCGCCGTTGCCTTTACCTGACGCAGGCTACTCCGCGTCGAAGAATGAAAAAAAAAATCTTATGGCAGAGAGTCGAAAAGCACATGCGTGTACAGACCGTACAGTCTACTAGACCAATAGGAAGAAACTTAAGTTCCCACATGGGCAATTCAACAAGCGTATGTAACAGAAACAACATGCTGTTTAAACACAAATGTAAACGATGCTACGGGGTGGAAACAAAACACATACACATACGCAGATTCAGAGTCACACTATGGCACTTGAAGATTGCAAAGGAGGCCCCTACCACAGAAAGCATTCAGCACCTGAATTCAGCACGCTGCAGGAAAGAAGTTCCCGACACATGGCAGATGCGCACAGAGGAGGAGGCCGAGCTACTCAGCAAAAGCAAACTGACCACGGGTACGTGTAACACAGACAAATAACTCCGATCAGCAGGTGTGCGGTTGAAAAAAAAAAAAAGCAGTGCGCAACATAAATCGGCACAGTAGCGGAGACGTTGCAAAGAACTAGGGAAATGAAATACCCTGCCCTCCTGTCCAAAAAGTACTCCGTCGCCGGCCCTCCGGGAAAGTGAACAGATGCAGGCTGCAGCCATGAAGGTGCACAACGGAAGGGCGCCTCCACAGGCATGCGCATGTCTTGCACCTTGGACACAATGCGGCGTCGCCTGATCAATGCTGAAGTTTTATTGTAGATAACAATAAAAAGGAAGGAGGTGAGGAACAAACGAGGTGGTTCCAACGGCGCATATATCTACAGACACTGTTCGGAAGAATGCGGGGGGAGGGCAAGTTTCACATATCAGACTAATGCGAATAACATCAGCCCGAATAATATAGAAGAGGGAAAAGGAAAAAAAACTACGTGTGTTCTCTGCTCTGTCGCGTGACATTGGGAAGTCAGCGGTTTCCGGAAGCTTTGTCTCCGAGCGGCGACCCGCGGAGAGGGAAATTCTTACTGATGTGTGCGCATGTAGTTTACATGTATAATAGTCCTTACCAATCGACTGTCCTGCATGTAGTCTAGACTTGCATATCTGCAAATGCAGAAATTTAATTTGGAATACCTAGCTTACAGAACTTACGTAGAACTTTCACTTCTTCAATAGCTGAGAATTCTCTTGAGAAAATTCGACATTTGGGCCAGTTGGCCCAACCGCATCTAGTCCTGCGTTCTCTCGGTTATGTGCTGTGAGCTGCGTCCCTGTTTCAAGAGCCTTCTCAAGAGCCTCTGCTGCGGCCAAATACAAATGGTGTCTGGCTGCTGAAGTGTCTCGCTGTCACGCTTCGGCGTACCACTAACCCTTTCTAGCATTTTATTATCATTCCACTGTACATCTGTATAAAACTGTAGCCAACCGGGCACGTCATTGGTTAACTTCCCTACCTTTCGGTCTTCGTTTCTCTCTCTCGTTCTCTCATGACACTGGCCACCGTCACCATCGAGCCTTACCAGACATTTGTAAAGATCGTTTTCTTTAACTTCATAACTTCAGCGCTACGTACCTGCGACCATGAATGAAAGTAAATTGTTAGCTAAGTTATAAACTGATTAGTTCATTGTAGGAAATCAATTATACAGCAATACATGAGCGAGTAGCCAAGCAGTAACTAATTGAAAAGAAAGCCATGGAGGTATACAACAAAGTCTCCTAAGAACCCCCACTGCAAAAAATAAGCGTTAAGCGGGGCCCAGATTAGACGTACAGCGTAGGGACACAACGGGCAGAAGCGAGACAGTAGCCGTCTCATGTTTCTGCGCTGTACGACTAATTATACACTAGCAGCAAGCCCAACATTCCAGCCCTAATCCAAATGTCTCTCCGCAACATTACACACCAAAAAGCAAAGTCGCTAGTGTTAGATGAAGTGGACGAAAGAAAGCCTTCTGCTAAGCTAGTTGGCCGTACGTGCCTCCCTCTTAGCACCTCAATGCTTATGCGCGCCGAAAAACATAGCCCGAAATAGGCACGCTGCCCAACTTGCACAACGCAACAAACGTTTCAAGGGAGATGATATGTGTGACATCGAGGAAGATACGTACAACATGCACACCTACAACACGCACCCTCCTGTTTCGCGCAGGTTCGACCACGACGAGAGCCGCCCGACGGCCGCTGTTTCGGCGACCACCGCGGGTGGTCCCCAGCGCGGCCCTCCAACCAGCACGCGGCGGGTAAATCACGCTCGCGGAGGCCGCCGTCCGACCGCTAATCATTTTCATTTGCGGCCTCATCGCCTTCGCTGCCGCTCCCGCTGCTTGCAACCTCCTGCTGCCGCCACGAGCACGTACGCCCCCTAAAGACGCGGCGTGCGGCGTCCGGTCTCTTTTTTTTTTCATTCGCAGGTAGGCAGCTACTCTATACACGAGGCCTTAGGCCGCCGCAGCGTTGAACCACCATCGGCGACGGTCGTTTTCGTCGAATGCGAAGCATTGTTACCTGTCGTGTTCGCACTTTCGTTCCGAGTTCTTCGTCTCGTATCAGTCTATCCATCAGTCAAGAATTTTCTTGCACTCGCTGACCACACACATGGCATCGTGTTGTCGCCTCTCTTTCGGCGTGCCCATCAGCAGGGAGGAGGAGGAGATCGCGCGCAGTGTCCCGTCTCGATTAGGTAGGTCCACGCCTGGCTGCCGCTGCACCGCGAGCCTGTGGTTAGATCGGTATCCGCGCATTATATTGTTTGCGGGGCGTAGGCGCGACGGCTCGCAAGCCACGCCGAGAATTCCTTCCCTTTGTGACGTTGGCGCCGCCAGCGTCCTGAAACGCGAAGCGCCAACCCACGAAGCGGCTGCAGCCGCGTTGCATGACTTTGAGTGCAGGCCAATAGACGTTGACGCCTTTTTCACACAGTGGCGGTGGCTGCGCAACTGCTACCTTTCACCCCTCCTTCTTACCTTCTGAATTGCACGTCAGTGGCCTTTTTACCTGGTCGCGGCTGCGCAACATCGTTGGCAGGCTGATTATATCGTTTTCCGGTCTCGTTTGTGGTCTCCTTTGCTGCGTGCGCTGTCCGCACATTTCTTTATTTGCTTTAAGTTTCGGTAATGTACGACGCTCGCCTTTTTCCATGGTAATCGAAAACTTTAGTCTAATATGATCTTTCCGCCAGGCTCTCAAAACAACGGTATATCTACGCAATGACAAATTCTCGTGCAGGATTGCGGTCATATAAAAAGGCTGGCTTCCCACTTTCGCTCCTCAATAGAAGTAATTTGCGTGTCTCTGGAGAGGTCTGAGTAGGATAATTGTACATTTTATGTGTATGCACGTATACTTTTGTTCTGGTGATCGTAAGTGCTGAGCACATCTGCACACGGCGTACTAAATCTGTTTGTCCTCACATTTCTCTTCGCAGTCGCTATTCGCTCCACGTTTTTCGGACGACACATATCGTCGTAGATATAATTAATCGCTCAGTTTTCCGATCATCTGTCTTCCTGCGATCGTTTGCGCTTCCGAGGACCTGGATTCGTTTATTACGGGCACCGCGCAACACCTATACGTTGACCTCTGAGCTCGCCGTCGGTCGCGCGAGATGACCTTATAGCCATTTTTTTTTTTCTTATGGGCGGATGGAGCAAGGTTCTGTATCTGCAACACCGTCGTAAGAGGAAGAACATGTGCGCCCTTCAGCTGCAGCCCCACTGTAGATTTTACTTTCTTCTTCCTTCGTACAACCGCAAGCGCTACTCATCGTTTTTTTTTTTTCGGTTGCGCACGGCTAAAACACTAGATCACCATGACGATGCAGACGGCGAAGACACTATCTTCATAACTAGTGGGGTTCCTCATTTTGGTTGAGTGTCCTAAAGGCCGCGGGCTAAGGGAAAATAAACTGCTGTGGACGTCAATAACGACGGTTACGCTGCATACAGCTAATGGCGTCGCTATAGTTACCATACCGTTACGTGATACACGCTACCACGCCCTACACGGGGTGAGAGCTTCTTCAAGCTGCCTAAAAGCAGCTTTCTTTTCTCACTCCTCGTCTTTCATATTGCACATGAATAAGTTGCTACTTTTACGTTAGTCAGCGCGCCTTAAAAGTCGCCACAGTGGCTCAGTCGCTGTACAGAGTTCTGTTTCTCATCACGGAGGTCGCGGGTTCGCTTACCGGCCACGGCGGACCACGTTCCGGTGGGGGCGGCAAAATGCAAACACGCTCGGGTAGCTAGATTTATACGCACGTTGAAGAACCTCGGGTGAGCCAAACTAATCCTGCGCGCTCCGCTGCGGCGTCTGTCACGGCCGCACAGTTAATTCGTGGCCTTGAAGGGGCACTGAAGAGCAAACTAAGTTCAGTTGTATTACTGTATGGCCTTTGCACAAGCCGGAAAAGCCACTCTCACCGCAAGAGGATCGCTTGGGAAGTCAGAAAAAACAGAGAGTGGCGACGCTGCCGTGAAGTTCCCGCAGTCACTCATCATGACTTCACCAATTTTGACGACGTCTGCTCACGCCTAGTTTATTTCGTTTATCCGTACGGATGAACTACATGTTATTCTAACAATATGGTGAAATACTTGATTTAGCAAGTTCCAGGAACGTTTACTGAGCCAGGATGGTCCAAACATGAAGCAAAAATGCATTAAATACCGTGACGTGACACGGACGTACTCTCTCTGGGATTTCGGCGCGAATACTAAACGCAAATGCAGAACTCTTATCGCCATTTCTTTCTTCTATTAATGATCCTAATGCGGCGAAATTAAAGGAAACAGCGTGTTGAAAGAACAGTATTTCTGCCTAAATTTATTTAATGTTTCGCTTTCGAAGTCTCTTTAAACCCAATCAATCAATTAGGGCCGTCTAAAATCTTCCCATTTTAACGTAGCCCTAAATGTCACATTCAAAGAACACGAATAATTAATTTTGTCACTGTCAAATTTTGTCAAACATGTGTTGTTGCGCAAGGAAACTGCAAAAAAGGATCGCATCAGCCTTATACTCACACGTTGCACTGGTATTTTTTTTTTACTAATGATCGCGACTATCGACAGCGGAGAGGTCCCGTGTAAAAATAGTCAGAACCACCAATAATTCCGACGATTCTCTGGAGAAGAATTTCAGACTTTACTGCTCATACATTTTCTGAGAAATTTACGGAGAAAGAGAAGGGCAGGAAAGTCAGCCATGGTATACGTCGGGTAGAGTGCTCTATATACACCCGCGGCACGTATACTACACAAATTCCCGCACGCGTACACGTGCACATACACGTTCAGACACGCAATAGTCTGCGTGTATATGGATACAGTATAGAAGGGGCTGACAACTAGGTGACAAAATGCCTGCGCGGTTGCGCTTTCAAGTCTATTTAACACGCATTCACCTGTGCTTTTGACTTAGCACTGTCATGGCGTTTTCGAACATTGTTAGTGTTTCCAAAGTCGAAGCGTCTATACCCGCGTTCGTGATAACCGGTGCTGGGCGTGAATAAGATCAGGAGCAGTGCGGGGTGCTGCAGATTTTAGCTGGGCGGAGGTGCTCATGGCGGTGGTATCATGGTCATGTCCAATACTTCGCTTGGATCCCTCTAATGGTTGCGCTTCTCTGTGTCCTCCAGTTGCTTCTTGAATATCTGCTCAAGGTGGAAGTACCTGTACCCAGGAACATTTAGCTACAATGTCATACGACGGAAACTTCTCACAACGCACCATGTGTATAAGCCATTCCTATTATACGTACGAGCAATGTATGCGAGCATGTAAATACTCATATAAACAGTGCATGTGTCTCTAGGTTGGAACTGGTATTGTTCGATTTCATTTTATTGTTGTTTTTATTAACTACGTTTAAAGAGATGTTGGCTTTACGAAGCGGCAGCGACTACTCCTTTTCGTGGGTATAATAAATGTCCACAGAGTGTCGCATGGGTCACGAGCAAAAACTAAAAGCAGAACAGTGAAATCCACCCTAATGTTCACAAATTACAAATGTTCCTGGGTAGCTGCAAAGGAGTTCTCTCTAAAATACCACATTTCTAAGACAACACTCGGGAATACGGTAACAGGAGCAACGGAAACACTGAGACAGAATATGTAGTATAAATGCAGAAGAAAAGAAAAACATAAACAAGCACAACGTTTTATCGCCTTGAACTGCAATATAATCAACTTCGGTAACTTTGAGGTATTCCTGATTCTGCGAGGAGCTGTACAGGCAGCACTGTGTTACAATTTTTCTGACAGCCATGCATTCATATTTTTTTTTTTGACAATGACATTGGCCTGCTCTCGAGAGCGTGTAGCCTCGTCGAAAAAATGTTACGGTGAGCATAATGTCTTTTGTATGGGGGGGGGGGGGCGGCGTGTATTGTAGATTAAGATGTTTTTTTCTCACGGAGTAACATGGACAGGAATATCGTATCCCCTGACGAGGTAGTCCGACTATATTTATATACTTATTTATTGTATCTCAAGCGGAAAATTACAGACTGTCCCCGTTCCGGAGGCTTTCTATGTTTTCAGTGATGTAATAGACATGCCTGGGATCATTATGCGCAATATGTTTTGTTTCACCTGTTGGCAATAATTTAGCCTGCCACAGTAGTACATGACGGGCATGCCTCCACTTTCACAACACCTCTTAAAGTTGAAGGTTAACTTTATTGCAACTACATAGTTTCATTTTCATCCCAGTCATATCCAAGGTTTGCCGTAAATGTATGTGACTACTGCAACTTGGCACGAATACTTTCTGCACTGACTTGTACTGTGACAGGGTTTGCAGTGATTCAAGAACTATCGCTGGGGCTGGCTGCCAAGTCCCGCAATGTCCCACGCGACTAACAAAAGAGCATCTGTTTGGGTTCCTCACAGACTTAGCTGCTTCTCTCCGAGTATGATAAGCGTTTCACATGTGCGGGCACACTTGTGCAGCTTCTAGAACCATCGACAAGTATGAATTTATACCGAGTTCAACTGCGAGGCTGCAAAAATGCTGCTTGACGTAGAGGCGTAGCTTGAAATCTTGAATTCTGTATCAGAACGATTGGACGATCCAACTGAACGAAAATTCGCGAGGAAACCCGACATTGAGTGGCCGCGTTCGCCAAGAACAGCGAATGGCGATTGAGACTTGGATCTAAAACGAGCACTCAGTTCTTTACATTTAGTTTCAGTAGAAGCGAAGCTCCTGATTTCCCGCCGACTTTAAGAATATCTAAAGAAGTAAGGACACAGGTTGAGCGAGCAGCCGATTGAGATGTTCTTGACAGTTTATTTAAATGGTAGAAATCAGAGCAGCGCGCGTTTTGTTGGCCAGATCACTATAAACATTTTAATACCACTAAAAACAAACTGAACGCATTTTGGCGCTTGATGCACTGTCGCAGAATGTGCTAGTATTTAATGTGCAGATTTTGGTCCAGATTTTAGTAACGTCTTTGTCCAAGTTTTTCTAACTATAATCATCAGGCAGCCTCGATATCTTAGATGGAAATGGGTATTCATTGGTTGGTCGCCTGCCCTTATGACGATGTTCCAAGGGACACCTGTACAAAATTTTATTCGTGTGCAGGCTCTTCCATTGTTATCCTTACCAACCGTGACAATGACGAAACACCCCGCAATGTTTACCTACTATAGCATATAGTGGACGTTTCTATCACAGTAAATGTACCCCGCAGCAGCTTTTGTCCTTGTCAACGCCTTTAACGCCCATCGTACGAGTACGAGTACAGTCGTCCCACCATCAGCGGTCGGACACCAAGAGGGCAGCTTCATTCGGGTTCCTTTGTTTGACGCATTGATTGTTGTCATTGTCCTGGCGAACGTGGCACGGCGCGCCATGTGAGATCGTCACCGAGACTGCAACAGCGGAGTCAAGGCCTCGCCACCGCCTCCGCATACAATGTTCTCCGAAAGGTAGTAGCTGTACTACGGCGCACGCAGGGGGTTGTAAAACCGCACGGTCGTTTATGGAACCAGCAGAACGGGAAAGGAAGGCGCCGCCGGTGCAGCAACATATGCACGCCTATCACTGGCGCGCGCTCTCTCTCTCTCTCTCGCGGTCGAGGCAATGCAATGTTCGTAAATCAAATATCACTCCTGTTATACGGCCACTCAATGAATTGGTCGCATATACGCGGCCGCGTCGTAAAAGCCGCGCCGGCTGCCGGGCGAGACAGAGACAATGGAGGCTGTCTGCGAATCCGTTTCCGCTCGTTTTTTTCCGCCCGTGCCGCCCCTGTGCATGCGGGAATGGCTGGAACAAAATGCAACGCCAAGGTGCCCTGCTTCCGATAGTGGAATGTCCCAGACAGCGGCGCCGCATTGTGCGCGCCGGTATAGCTCCACTCCAAGTGGCAGGGGTGACCGACAGAATGAACACCCGCGAAGCGCCTCAGGCCACGAAGACACTGGCGAAAGGACGCTGCAGATGCTAAAGATATCACAACGTGCAGTGCGCTTATAGTCATGCTATTATAGAGCGCGCAAAGGGGCGAACAATGGTGCTGGCGGATTCCTGATTCTATCGCGAGGCTCGCAGTCGCCTCTTTGTGAAAGCAGATCACCAGCTGTTTGTTACAGCTTCGGCAACAATTGAAATCTTTCCTAAAGCTGCCTGGAAAGTGAGAACATGCGCTTGCGTCCATGGCAGACCTCGGCGTCGTAGACTTTGTTACATAATCTCCAATACGAGGTGCGCCGTTCGATTTACCAACTAAAGGTGATGGGTGAGTAGGTAGGTCGGTGGAAGTGGGCACGTTTCGGTGCGCCTGCGTAGCCACATCAATAATCTATCACCTGGAGTAATGCTGCCAGCCTGTGGCTGAACTAACGTCTTCAATTTCAGGTTAAATCTTGATAGCTCCGATAAAACCGCCGAGCGGCACCGAGAAGCTTGGACGCTGTCAAAAACTGCTACCATGAGCTAAAAGCAAATTGAGAGAGAAAGAAACGTTAGTGACTAGAACACGGTATATGCCGGTGCAACGGGGTTCATCCTCCTAATTCCAGCAATTGAGATAAGACGTCAGTGGTCCTTGACCTGCAGCACGACCATCGTGGGTGGTGCGCGAAGCGGCCTGGTGGAGGTGGCTGCAGACCTCCCTGGGCTCCATAACAAGTTGCTTAGACGTGGTTCAGGCTTGGCAAGCGGCGTACACATGAGGCGTGACACGCGCCTTACTTGTTTGCAGCGCCTCTGCCAAAAAATGTGCGCTGTTGTTGACGGGGGCGGAAGTCGACTGGTAGCCTCTCATCACGTTTTACAAACCGCCGTTCATCCGCAGCCAACGCCGTGCGCGGGTACGTTCGCCGAGCAGCAAGCCTGCCACGGCGGGCTACTGAAAACAACAGGCTTGGCGTCATTGTGGTTTCCTTTACCACTAGCCGCGAGCTGGCAGCTTACGCTGAGGCGCCTGATGCCCTCGTCATACGAAACGGCTGCACAGGCGTCGTGCAAACGCGTCAGTTCCAGACGCTGCCTGCACATCGACAGGCAGACAAAAACATTCAGACGAGAAAGAAAGAAAGAAAGAAAGAAAGAAAGAAAGAAAGAAAAAGAAAGAAAGGAAGTGCCCACCACACATGCTGACCCGTTTGCAAGCATCTCATGCACGAGCGTTAACCTCGGCAGCATATGAGTTATTCCAGAAGTGCACGAACAGGAGCGTTTGAAACGCGGAAGCGTGCCCGCAGTAGCAAGAGGGGAGGGCATGCGGTGCAAGCTTGAAATTAACGGTTCTGTTCGTCTACCGGAAGCTATCCACCTTATCCTCGTGTCTTGAAAATAGAGTCGTCCGTGTCCACTTAGTTGTTCTGACGAAAGCGCACGTTTTGCCCGAGACGGTAGCCCTAGGGAATGCTTCCCCCAAGAAGCATGGTAGGCTCAGTTGCAAATTACTTTAACGGGTTCTTTGTTTTACACTTTTGTTTTGTTTATTCTTCTCTTGCAGTTTTACTGAATTAACATATTGAGGAATCAAGCAATCACTCGACTTAGATCTATTCGAATAACGCTGCTGGTAATCCCGGCACCGCAGCGGGACAATCAGCGAGCGAAGTCAACATGACGGTGCTCTTTATTGACTATCGACCATTGGCCCGCGTAAGTAGAAATAAAGTGATGCAGCGGGCCTGATCCTTACATATCTCCGGGGTGGTGTCTGTGTTCGCAAAGTATCTGATGGGATAATACGAGTGTATACTATTAACCTGGAGCCATTAAATCTAGTTATTGGTTCGTAGTAGCGTCAATTCATGACAGAGCGGATTGTTTGGCCGCTACCGACACAGAATTCACAGAGCAGTTACTACGCAATGGTGGTTCACAACAAAAAACGGTACTTCAGAGGGCAAAGTATAAGTGACTGTGGACTTCTAATGACGAACAATTCTTACGAACAAGCTTTTGAAAATACCGATTCTGTGTTTGTCTGATAACTTTGTGCGTCGTATCTTTCACCCAAAACCTGGGGCAGCATGTCAGGTATTATGCCAGACAAACACCACCAGCCTTCTTTAAATACAGCATCTCTCTGTCTTTCTCTCCCATGCACAATTTGACAGGACACACACACTGAAGGGATTCATACGGAAAGACTCCCCCTTTGTCTGAAGCCTGCTGTTAGACCAAAAAGTGTGTAACTTTATACTGCGGTGTCATTATGTATCCCCTAACACTTTTCGTGAAGGTACCGCTATGCTTTCCTACCTGCCTTTCTGTGGCATGGCCGCTGTCGCCTCTCGTCCGGCTTCCCCAGCGCGCCTTGCCCTCTCATATGGTGCAGATGGCCGCTATCATCCTATGGGACCTCTGGGCTTTCCTCATGCAGCATTAAGGAGGCCCCCTTTTATGGCTACCTTTGCACGCGCTCAATCTCGATTTCTGCCGGGTATTAATCACAGCTCTTGCAACATAGCTCTGCTGTAACGTCAGCTTGTCACGATATTACGCCATTTTTAAACAGCAGCGTATTCTCGCCACATCCCCACAATGCGGTAAGTATCGCGGGTAGCCTGATAGTACTACAATATGATGATGTTGATTGACATCCCTTTTGAAATGGCGCGGCGACAAATAGTCACCTATAGCCTGCTCGAGCTAATGAAGTTTTACTACATATATTTCAGTCTAGAATCTTTTATATCCCTGCTTTATGTTCTTTTTATTCATTAAAACATCTATATCTATACCATAAAGTTACCTATACCTGTAACGAACTCGGATCCTTCTCTTCTGTTTTTCAGCCAATGCTCCAAGCATCTCTTACTCATCTCAACCGCATACCAGTTAACACTCCCATTCCCTTTGAGTCCCAGCGCTTCTGGAAAGTGGACGTTCCCTATGGTCTAATAGAAACGCTGCGAGCCAGGACGCTATTTCTCTAGCTCAGCTGTTTTCTCTTGATTTCTGTGTACATCTTTGGAGAACGGCCATGGTTCCTAGCGCGGATGCAAGTTGATGTCCCCGTGCCTCTGTCGGGCATGGTGACTTTAGCGGTGGCTGCGTCTATGAACGGCATACAGCGTGACACCTACGATGATGACACCAGTGTCTATTCCCTCAGCAGTGAGGACTTCTCTGATGATGCCTTCGAGCTTGTGCGGAGCCACAAGGTCAAACGAAGGCACACCACCAGGGCATCCATGTCTTCGAGCACGCCAACGGTAGGACCAACTCCGCATGCCGCAGTCAGTACGATTCTATTTGTACCAGAACTCGCTACCGACAACCTGAGGCAACTCAACAGGCAGTCTTTATCTGTGCAACTTGAAGCGGTGGTGCCAAATCAAGTCACAGACGTTAGAGTCAAGTCACGAAAAAATGTGTTGGTTATTTACGTCACACATGAGAATGCACTGAGAAATTTGCGTAAACTTACAGAACTTAGTGGCATAAAGCTCCACTCGTGCATCCCCCTGGACAGTGCATGTTTCAACTAATGGGGAGCCATTCTCTAAGAGTCCACCTAGTGGACATGTCCATATCGCCTGCTGTTGGCGTTCTGATTAGCTGGGATGGACTCCACGTCCCCAGCAGAAAGGCGCCACAGCCAATCAGCACTTCAGCAGCAGACGAAATGGACATGTCCACTAGGTGGACTCTTACGGCATACCTCTCCTTGTGTCATCTACGACGTGGACGTCTCCATATCCAGCGCTGACTTGCCGATTCTAGGGAAGCCTGACGCTGATGGCGTCGCCATAACCCATGTGTATCGCCTCGGCATATCCCGCTGTGGGAAAATGATTTTCAAGGGCGAGACTCGCCCTTCGCACTTTAGGCACCCTGTGCAACCTTTTATCCCAAGGCCATTCCAATGCCGCAATTGTATGAGGCTGGGACACGTGAGCGCCGTGTGCGATAACACGAGAGTTTGCTCACGCTGCAGCGAGCCCCACAGTGCAAACAAACTCTTGTGGAACCACGGTTCTCAAATGCGCCAATTGCCTTGTCCCATGGTGCTTCCTCAAAGGACTGCCCCAAAATGCAGAAAGAAAAGGCGGTCTTGTAGCAGTTGGCGAGAAACCATTCGTCTCGTCGAGAAGCTGTCGCGGCCATTAGAAAGCGACGTTCCTGACGCCGTAGGACTTCAAAGAACGACGATGCCTCTGTGAACAGTACGCCCCATCCGACAACACCTCCTCCTCTGCCCCTAGGCCTGGCGTAATCCAATCTAAATCTGACAAGGTCATGGCGGAGAACAAGACAACTTGGTCCCCACTACTAAAGCCACAGCCAAAGCCAGAGCCCCAGCGGAAGCCAACGCCAAAGCCGCAACCGATGCCACAGCCGCAGCCGGAGCCACGTCAAGTGGTACAGCTGTGCACCGCTGGTAGAGTGCACAGCGCGGGTTCCTGACAAATTGCCCGAAGAAGACCGTCAAGCGGTTATGATACTCCGGTTTCTGATGAATACTTTTCGGATGCTCTTGAATAACCTGCACACTCCGTCATGCGCGAAGTGCAATGAAAGTGCTGGATGCTCTCAATTCAGTACTTGCAAGTCTTGAGTAAGCATCATGGCTCACCCACAGCATTCTATTCGCACTGAAATCAAAAAGGCTGGGGTTTACTTTAACGGTATACTGCCACGTACTGCAACGTACTGCCGACGACCAGTGGCTCCTTATTCTTCACAGGTGACTTCAACGTGTATTATCAGCTATGGGGAAGCACCAAGATTAGATTCACGCAGCAGAATGACGGATGCCTAATGTATCAGGGGGCGCTTGCTTGGACTTGAATGATTTCAAGGCGCTTTGCTGCGTGCACACACAGTGTTCCCACTATCCCGCTTTTCTGTTTGTGTTCCCCCTTTATCTTCCCTCAATTTGGGTAGCAAACTGGACGCTCGTCTGGTTGACCTCCCTGCCTCTCCTCTATTTGTTGTCTGTCTCTGTCTCTGTCTGTCTCTGTCTCTGTCTCTGTCTCTTTCTGTGTGTCTGTCTGTCTGTCTGTCTGTCTGTCTGTCTGTCTGTCTGTCTGTCTGTCTGTCTGTCTGTCTGTCTGTCTGTCTGTCTGTCTGTCTGTCTGTCTGTCTGTCTGTCTGTCTGTCTGTCTGTCTGTCTGTCTGTCTGTCTGTCTGTCTGCTGGAGCGCCGCCAGCGTCTGCGCTCGACCAACGCAATTTCGTTGGCTCACTACTTCCCCCCAACCACCGCCACAACGCCCCGCCACCACCCGTTTTATGGCATCCAACTTTTGCAAAGTTGAAGGAAACAGTGTCTGTGGAATGTCGCACAAGCACATGTCATTCTTCAATAAACTTAAGCAAGGGTAAAACTGCCGCAAGCAAGCAGCCCTACAACTTGGAGCCTGCGCGAAAATGTAGACATTTCAGTAACCACTTCTTTCTAACGCGGAGAATAGCGCAGCAGAACCGGCGTGGTAGCAGCATGTGGTACCCGACGTTTGTTGGACTTAATTGAGAAGCGGCTCTTGTTTCTTTTCAAAGAAGTGCTTTTTTTACTGCAACATGCAAATGTAGTCAATTTCGAAAATATAATAGCTTCAGCCACCATTCTGCTCATTTCACGTTATCCAAAATATGGTATTCTCCCTTTTTTTAGAATATTTTTTTTGCGTAAGAGTTGCCCTGGCCCACCTTGAAGGGCGACTTGGGCCTATATTTCCAATTATTCGCATATATACACAATTGTAACCGTCAGCAGTATATGCAACCACCATGTCAAAAATCAAATCCTGCAAAAATAATAAAAGCTCCTGCAAATTCAGCATGTCTATAACCCTGTCACGCCTCCTCCCCCCTACTGGCCAACAATAGCGAAAAAAAAAGCAGTCAAAGGTGCCTCAAACTATGGCGGCAACATGCACGCACAGCGGTACTTGGAAGGGAACTTTGCCGTCTCTAGCATCACCTTCCAGTGCGAGCCTTTGCACGCCGCTTGCATCAAAAATAACAAAAACAAAGGCTACTCACACACTGGCACGCGCCTGGTTTTATGGACCATTTATCATTTCAAAAGGTGATTAAAGTTCCCGCCGTCTTGTGAGAATTTCGCGCTTGCAGAGCCTTTGATAACAATCGTGCCACAGAAATCTCCATTAAAACACTAGCGTGGCCAATGAAAAATAAAAGAAAGCGAAACGAAAAAGAGAGAAAAAGAAAGAATACCGCAGAGCGCCTGCAAGGAGGCGCCGATCTGATATCGCGTCATTTGCTAGGTCCACTTTGCGAGCCCATCAGCGGCACGGAAGGCGCCGCTTATGCAATATATTGATATAATAAATAGACACTTATCTCTCCGGGATCAGGATTTATAACAAGTTTATTCAGCGCGCCTCTCCAGATGGATTCGTGGCAAGACACGTTATAGCAACCTTGCTGATGCATGAAGAAGCCTTTGCAGTGACGCTACGTTGAACTGCGACGTCCTGGCTCCTGATGAAGTGCTTTTTCTGCTACGTCGTCATCAGGATTACAAAACTCAGCGCAAAAGCTTCTTGCATAGTGCGCAACCACCTGTATCCCTGCACACATCAGTTGCATATAAACAGACGACGCAACCAACGAAAAGATTTGTAGGTTTTGCCCAATCCCGACAACCCAGAAATTTTACGTATGGTTCAATGGCTTTGCAAACGTTATTGAAACACCGCAGGGCACCGGCTGCAGAATTACGCGAATTATCGAGATCGTCGGCGTTTCTTTCCACATTTTAAAGTAGCAAGCGTGCATGATGATACCACATTCTTAGTTTTATTTCTGAGGATGCGAAGAAGTCGTGCTCAAACCAATATGCTACGGAACGCTACCTTAGTAGATGGGAATTCCAGATGAGACGTCATGTTTGGGTAAAGGAACCGCAAGATTAGTGCCACTTTCGAGACATTCGGTCTGCTGCGAGATACATCGGCGTTCCACTTAAGCAAATCGGAATAAACTGCAACGCCAATTCATTTTTTAGCAGATTTTTGGGATGGATGTCGAAAATGACGCTAGTCTTTGGATTTCTGCTAAGCAGACTTGACTACACGACTTCTCGGCCTCAATTTAACAATAAGACATGTGCCCTAAATTGAATCATTAAAATTTTAATTAGTGAATATTTTGATTTCCAACTGGTCATTGTGATTTCTAGCGCAAGTAACGCCTAACTCTGCAGCTAACGCATGTGAACTCCCCGATTGCACTGTATACTCAAGGATATTTTTTTTTGTGTGTGTGTTCGAATTAAAACACACGCGCGCGCGCGCGCTCATGCAAGTGGTACGTGCTTGCGTGTTGCACGTTTAGTTCATATTTGCGGAGTGCCTTTGCTACGTAATTTGTTTGTCCTTTCTAAATATTTCACCTCTAATAAATTCATTGACACATCAAGATGCAGGAAATGTTCATAAAATTGCGTTACTGCGACTGCTCTGTTTTGCAAAATGATAATACATTTTCTCCTAGAACGAGGCTCATGCTTTTATTATTACAAACATGAACGCGGAATACGTGTAACTAAGGGTTATTTGAGGTATTTTTGAAAAGGATGAGGAATAGATTTTAATGAAGAGAAAGGAGGAGAGGTCGGCCTGGAAAACATGTCTCTAGCCTGCTACTCTTCACTGGGGAACAGGAAAGTGGGAAATACAGGGAAAAGTAAGTGGCAGGTGATTATGTTATCGCACAATGAACTACTATATACGCGTTATTCAATATGCGGATGTGCATAGTAGACACAATACACGCAAGGGTAACCTTGACCACACAAAAAGTTATCGAGCAAGCATATTGTACGTCTCACAGGTTCTAGAGGCGATTGTCTAAACCAGTCTTAGGTAGAAAGTTCAAGGGTGACTTTATGGCACGTTGGGCATAGTCAACTCTTCTCCACGCGCCCAAAAGCTTTTCTTCCAAAAAGGGGCGGGAGTCCAAGCAGTCAACACTAGACTTAAGTGTTCTTCGTTCGGCCGCATATTGAGGGCACACGCAAAGTACGTGAGCTGTTGTCTCGGGAGCGTGACAGACGCTACTGTCAAGGTCCCGTGCTTGTCCAATCTTGTGAGCGTATCGGTGAGTGTACGCCACACCCAGCCGCAATCGATGGATGAGTGTTTCCTGGCCTCTCCGCAGCCGAAGTGGAAGCCGGAATCGTAAACCAGCGTCAAGTCTATGGAGGCGCTCTCACTGATTTTCGGGGTTGCCCCATTGTCGCGCTATAGAGGTTTCGATGGAATTATGGAGCAAAGCGTTGATGTCGTATACCGGGAAAAATTAATCTTTGTAATGTTTCCGTCAGTGTGCGCCGTTCTTGCTTGCGCTTCAGCCTGTTCATTTCCAACTATTCCACAATGGCTAGGAATCCACTGCAGCACGACGGTATGCCCGGATTGAGACGCCTCAGTGAGCAGAGACATGATATCATAAACCAGCGGACTATATGCGGTTCTGTGATTCATATAATTTCTGATGAGTTGCAGTGCTGGTTTTGAGTCACAGAACACTGCCCACTTCTCGAGGCTTTGTTGCAGTATGAAGAGAATTGCTTCTCGAACTCCGGTAAACTCAGCGGCTGTAGACGACGTGCTGCGTCCTATCTTGAACCATTCTGCGATCCCCATTCCTGGCATCGTGTAGGCCGCCGCGGAAGAGGTCTGTGTCACAGAACGATCTCCGAAAACATTTTCGGTATATCCATGCATGTAAGCACTGTAGGATACAGCGAAATGCTTGAGTCCAGTAAGCGACATTTTCGACTTCTTCGCTATTCCAGGGATTAAGAGTCTCACCATTGGCTTTGCCATCGTCCAGAGTGGAACTTATGGTATGTCATGCGGTTCAAAGTCCGACCGCAATAAGTCTTGTGGCGACAACACCGCTTCTGAGTAGAGAGAGAGAGAGAGAAAGGCAAAGGAAAGACAGGGAGGTTAACCAGAGATTATCTCCGGTTGGCTACCCTGTACTGGGGGAGGGGAAAGGGGATGCAATAGGTGAGAAAAAAAGAAGGATAAAAAAAAGGAAAAAAAATCTGAGCACACACACGCACGTACACACGAACTATTTCTGTGGGCACTGTCACGCAGCCCACAAAGGCATTCCTAGTCTTACGCAGTGTCACCGTACAGTCCTATGCCACACAGTGTACTGTCACAATTTGTCAGAAAGTCCCGTGTCCTTCAAGTATCGCAACAGCGCCTTCATAGCGGATCGCGCTGATGTTCGCGCAGGCCAGGTACCAAGGATCTTGTTTTCTGTCATTGGACGCTTGTCCAGTTTGTCTAAGGTGGCTGAAAGGACAGTTCTTTGTGGGTTAAAACGAGAGCACTGACAAAGAAGATGCTCGATCGTTTCGTTACACCCGCAGAAGTCACACAGTGGGCTGTTGGCCATTCCGATAAGGAAAGAGTAGGCATTTTAATATGCTACTCCAAGCCATAGACGGACAAGAAGGGTGCAGTCACGTCGTGGAAGCTCGTGCGGAATATGGAGCTGTAAATTAGGGTTCAGGGTATGGAGGCGTGCACTTGTGAAATCGGAAGAATTCCATTGGGCTAATGTCAGGTCACGCGCAAGTGCGGAAAGTTTTTTCGCTGCGTCGGCTCTCGAAAGAGGAATGGCAACGCAGTTGACGCCGTCATGGGCAGATCGGGCAGCTGCGTCTGCTCGATCATTGCCATGTATGCCACAGTGACTAGGCAACCACTGACATATTATATCGTGTCCTTCGTCAACTAGTCGATGGTGGACTTCTCTGATCTCTGCGACGAGCTGCTCATGTGATCCAAGGCGCAGTGCTGTGAGTACACTCTGTAGGGCTGCCTTGGAATCACAGAAGATTGACCATGCGTGGGATGGTTCCTCCTTAATAAAATGAAGAGCCGCACGCAGGGCTATCAGTTCAGCAGCTGTCGTTGATGATACATGTGACGTCTTTAGCTGTATCTTGACGGATCTTCTTGGTATCACCACAGCGGCAGCTGCGCTTGCAGATGTGACTGAACCATCGATGTAAACGTGTACGCGGCCATTGTGCACCTCATGTAAAAGTTCTAATGTGGCCTGCTTCAGGGCAGACGACGGCATGTTGGCTTTCTTCATGGTTCCTGGGATGGTGAGGCGTATGTCAGGTCTGTGCAGGCGCCATAAAGGTGAGGATGGTCTTGCTGCAGGCATGTAGTTCGATGGCAATGAGGTACGATTGGCATCAATTAAACGACTGAAAATTGTGTGTGGCCTTTCTGCGGGTAGAGCGGCAAGATGGTGAGAAGGTAATCGGGCAACGTGCCGAATATGCGCCCTGAGAGCGTCGGTTGCCAAGTACGTTGATATTGGATGATCTCGAGCTATGACAATCGTTGCCGCTGTAGACGCACACCTCGGAAGACCGAAACACCTCCTTAGGGCTTGAGTTTGTAGTCCCTGGAGTACACGCAGGTTTGTTTTGCAGGTGTTCCCAAGCACAGGGAGGCTGTACCTTGCGAAACCGAGGAACAAGGCGTTATAAAGCTGTAGCATTGACCGCACCGAAGTGTCCCATGACTTTCCGCTGAGAAATTTGAGGAGATGTATTATTGTCAATAATCTCTTCTGTTGCCGTCTGAGTAGACGGCAACAGGCCGTATGCTTGTGGCGTTCGCCAGTGGATGATTCCTGTTTCTAGTCAGTAGCCTTAGATGCACTCGCAATGGCTCATGTTGCAGATGAACTCGAGCTGGGCACGCGCGTGCCTCTGCAATAGTGCCCCAAGTAGACGCACATCGTGGTAGTCCTAGACGAATTCTCAGTGCGCGAGCCTGAGCACTTTCAAGTGTGCGTACAGCAGTTGTACTATAACCTGAGAAAGTACAGGTGCACCGTAGAGGAGGTATCCAACGAAGAGTGCCCGGCAGAGCTGCAGAAAAGATGATTGAGATGGCCCCCACGATTTTCCAGATTATGTGGAATGATTTGAGTAAAGCTGTCGAGATTTATTCTTAATTCAGAGATGTACTTCGACCAAGATAAGCCACGTTCGATGATGAGTCTAAGAAACTTGTAGTGGGTTACCGAAGGTATAATCTTCCCATCAATTATGACGGGGTAATGCCATGGCTGCACTTTTTGTCGGTGAGAGCTGCAGCCCGCGACTGTTTAAGTATGTCGACGTTGTTGACACCGCACGCTGCAGCTTTGTTTGCACTTGCAAGAGCGTTAGGCTCGTGGTCCATATACAGATGTCATCTGCGTACACAGAGACCGAGACTGTGCCTGCGAGTTCTTTGACTAGTACCCCCTCCCCCTCCCCCCCCCCCCCAACGAGAACGACATTAAATAAAGTTGGGCTCAGCACACCTCCTTGAGGTACCCCACGATAGACGGGATGGTTCCTTCTTTCACTTTCTAGAGTTGTCATGAATATCGTTCCCTCTTGAAGATAGCTGGCTATCCATTGATGCATATGGCAACCGATGCCATATTCTTCAAGGGCATTTAAAATTGCTTCGTGTAGAACGTTGTCAAAACCACCGTTGATATCGAGAAAGACAGCAGCCGGCAATCGACGGCGACGTTTCTGATGTTCAACATTTGTTACTAGGTCAATAACACCGCCGATTGACGACCTACCCTTTCGGAAACGTCATCGCGTCTGGATATATATATATATATATATATATATATATATATATATATATATATATATATATGGTCTTGCGTGTGTATATATATATATATATTACGCTTCTTTAAAAGCAACTCCAGGCGCGTCAAGACCATGCGTTCCATGGTTTCTGCTATGTTACTTGGAAGTGCCACAGGTCTGTAGGAAAGCATAGCATAGGGTGTTTTGCCTGGTTTCAATAAAGCCATGATCTTGCTTGTCTTCCAGTGTGCAGGAACAGTTCCCGAGGACCAAGAAAGATTGTATAAAGCCAGAAGCTCTTCAGTCGCTCGAGGGCCTAGATGGCGCAAGGTGAAATAGGTAACGCCATCAGGCCCAGGCGCACTTGAGTGTCTTGAAAAGGAAATCCCTGCAGCGTAAATGGGAGGTCGAGAGGATCGTCCATTGTTGGAGGAGCACACCTGAGTAGTGAAGCTACCGCTGTTGTAGATCTGGAGAGGTGCATGCAGAAATCTTCCGCCATTTCCGTTCACTGCGCGTCTGGATGATAGCCAAAGCTCGGAAGGGATGTAGCTGTTGTGGAGAAGATGGTAGGGTTCGTACAACATGCCATATCGTGGACAATGGTTTTCCTGAATATAGGCGGGTGCAAAAGGACTTCGAACGTTGTCTGTCGAGCTTTTCTATGTATCTTTGAATTTTCTTTTGCACACGGCGTGACGTCCTCAAGTTTGATATCAATTTAGTTCGCTTATATTTCCTCTCAGAGCGACATCGGACTGCCCGCAGCTCTTCATATATAACGTCAACGGATGTTCTTGAATTTGATGTTTGGATGATGCGTGTTGTTGCGTGTGTTGCTGCTGTGATACACACTTCAATCTCTTTCGGATAAATTATACAGTTGGAGGATTCTTCCAGCTTGTTTTGAAAAGCATCCCAGCCAGTGCGTCTCGTATGAGAACTTGGGAGTCTTGTAAACCATCTCAGTTGTACATAAGCGGGTAGGTGATCCCTTCCATACGTTTCAGCATCTGTGCACCAGGCAGGAGAAGACAAAAGGCATCGTGGAGCGATAGCTAAATCGAGGCAGCTGCTGTATGTTGTGCCACGAAAAAATGTTGGTGAGCCGTCGTTCAGGATGTCAAAACCATTGCTGCTTGTGAAGTCAAGAGTTGTCTTCCTCGAATATTTGGGACCCAATTTCCCCAAAGATGGCGGTGCGCGTTGAAGTCACCTACAGTAATATGAGGTTCTTGGATGGAGTCAAGAACAATTTTCAGGTGTCCAGAGTCAAACATTCCCCTGTTTTCTACAGTATCGAGCCGTACGTAAAAAAGCCGCCCTATATTTTGCGCGCGTTTGGAATTACTCGCATAAAAAGATTGCATAATTATATTTTTTATTCATTTACTCTAAAGGCCAGGTGGGGGCATTACATATGGGAGGAAACAATAATAAAAGGAAAATACGTGGTAAATGGTTGAAAATAACTACGTAACGAAAATATAAAGGGTGGAAAACGAGATACAAGGCTATAAATCATAGTGTAGCTCAGAACAAGAAGAGGTGGTGAATACATGCTGTAAAATGCTGCAGGAATTAAGTTCTCATACCGCGATTACGGAGTTGGTATCTCTCTGAAAAAGGAAAAAAAAAGTCAGACGACAATTCTGTGCTAGTACTCCTTCTGAATTCATTGACCACAATATCTTGGAGATGGGGTTTTGTCAAATAACGCATTCGATAGCTGGTAAAAATTCCAACATGCCAATATGCAACAATACCTGACACCTTTCATTGTTTTTTTTTTTTCAAGTTAATGCCTGCACAAAAGAAAACTGTCGTCTGTAGCTGCACACACTATCCAAGCGAACTTGAATGTTTCTTCAAAAGCACCGCGCGTTTTTCCGGGAAATGATGGCACGCGAATGCTTTTTTTCTTCTTCTACCCTCTTTTAACCCAAATGAACCAGTTCAGAATGCTCTGAACCGGTTCGAGCCTTCATAATTTTGGCTCTGGAGCTTAACCTCAACTGAACCGAAAAGCGTGAATCTGAACCTGAACCGAAGCCGAGAAAAAATGTACGTTCGACACGCTGGTTGTTGTTGTCGTCGTTTTTTCCGCTTGTTATGATCATGGTATCAGGCACCTCGCTGTGCTCCGTTTGTTTTATTGACCTCGTGACGTTGCAAAATATTTTTAAAGGGACACTAAAGTGAAAAACGATTTCTTCTGCATCAGTAAATTACCGTTCTACAACACCAAAAACACCACTCTTACAACGATAAGGCGTTTGGTAAGCCAGAAAAAGCGCAAGAACGAAATACGGGTGGCGAAAGTCCCGCACCCGGGGGCTGTGACGTCTTGGATTTTGATGGCATCTTCTAGGGCTACAAATAAATATAGCGGTACAGATTGACTACATTGTGTTCTAAAGGAACCAAATATTAAACATGGCAAGTTTCGGGAACCTTTATTCAGCCAACGCGGCCCAAATGAGAAAACATACTTTGGAATATCTGACGTCACACTGAGGTAGCGGCGCTGGGATTTCGGCGCGAAATTCAAATACTGATACTTGGACCTTCATTTTCTCATCTAATAATCAAACTATTTTTTTGAAATGACTGCCTGCAGGGTTCTCAAACAATGGTTCATTAGTCTAAACTGATTTATTGTTTCGCTTTAGTGTCCCTCTAAGTGACAAAATAATTTCATGTGAAAAGTTACATTAAAAACGCAACGTGAAAACCTTGCGGGGCTCAATTTCAAGTCACAACTCTCTCGGTGACCAGCGATGCGAAAACAGCAGTAATCGCCGGGGCTTCCTGAGAAACACTTCCGCGCGGGAAAGCGTAACTACGCTGCCCGTCCCGGCTCACACCCACCGGGCTTTGCCCGCATGCAGCCAAGTCGGACTCCGCAACAAACCGGAAGCAGACCTGCGCATCTGCACGGCAGCGCAGACTGCGAAGCCCCGTGAGTTGAGCATGCCACGATAGGGACGGGCCTCGCAAGCAGCGCTTCCGTTTCCGGGCATGCAGACGCCCTACGTGCAGGTTTGGCCGTGGCCGCGGTACAGGTTGTAGGGAGCTGCCAATTAGGCGGCGCTGTTATCATGGTCCGCGCTGGGACTGCGTAAACTACGCAGTTTCTCTCAGTGTGCGTGAACGTCATTTCTTGTTGCGAACTCTATCTGTCGTACAATTTTGGCAGTTTCCAATTATAGGAACTTTATTTTTACTACGCGCCCAAGGTAAAATATATACTCCTGAACATAGCAGCGAACTCTTTCACATTCTTCATGAGCCCGGATCTTAATCGTGGAAGATTTCAGCGCACAAAATTGAAGTAGTCTCGAACATTGTTGCGCATGTGACGAAGTGAAAAGGGCAAGACGACTCCATACTTATCGCATGCTTCGATTCCCTGGTGAATTCGCAACGCAGATGTATGAGCACTTGCGACTGACTCGTGTATGAGCGTATACTCGTTTACTGCGAGGAATACGACTTTCTATACTTCATGGCGCTCGCCAGAAGATGCAAGGACTGACAGCGCCTACAACAACGACGGTTAAGAGCCTGTTCCCCGATGTAATTTCCCTCTGGGACTTCGCATTCGAAGCGGGTTCCGATGGTCGCTCGTATTTATTGTTTTGTTCTTGCGTCTTACTCGTAATCAAGTGCCCAGCTTCTTAGGCGTTCAATTTCCGCATGACCCGCTTCCTCAAATAAACTTTTCTTTATTATCAAACTTAGCGGCTTTCTGTATTATTATTATTATTATTATTATTATTATTATTATTATTATTATTATTATTATTATTATTATTATTATTATTATTATTATTATTATTATTATTATTACTTGTTTTGAAAACATATACACACTTCACACGAAAGGGATAACGAAAAGCAAGCTGGCAACTGCCACCGGAAGAGGCACAGCGCCTTCCTACTCTTCAGAAAGAAGGAGACAGAACCATTGAAATGGAAAATAGGAAGAAGGGTAGAAAAGAAAGAGCAAGATGACAAATTTCAAAGAATAATGCAGAACACACACAGTACATGTCACGCACAGTGTCACGCACACGGGGCGCGAACGTTCCATTTACGACGCGTCGGTCTGGATGCTGCTTGAGTAGGTGGCGACGAATCAGCAGACGAGTGTCATAAAGTTTGCGCAAAATTTCAGGGTAGGCATAGTCGTTATAAGCGCAAGTTGGAGCCAACCAATCAGTCTCTTCCTTTCCAGTGATCCCTACACGTGAAGGTATCCATCGGGCAACGAGAGATACCCCACGAGATGGAATTTTGCTGGCATAAGCAGTAACGCTGCGCACAACTGGACAATCAATTTGACTGCGTTGTCATCTGCTATAGGGGCAGCGCGGGAGTTCGTTAAGATGGCAATCTTCGATGCGGTTATGTCCTCTTTCACGTATTTCAGTGCCACACTAATCGCTGCTAACTCCGCAGTTGTTGACGAGGCTGGATGGGGTATAAGAAATATACGTCGTACTCCACTCGAAGGACACAAAAAAGCTGCAGAGGCTCCTTGAATATCGCTGTGTACAGATGTATCTGAAGTACTTTAAAATAATGTGGAAATCGTTCGAACATGTGTGACTGAGCCAATTGGAATATTGCCGGAACAGGCGCATCAATCTTTATGTGTATGTCTGGGATTGTGAGATAAATGGTGAATGCATGTTTGGTGATATCTTTCAGAGGTGAAGGCGTAACTGAAGCAGCATGTTCAGGAATTCCAGCAATGTTCATAAATAATGCCGTCCTTTTTCCCATGCGAGAAAACGCGCGGTGAACGAGACGATCAAGGAGCGATTGACCATTTGATGCTCAGTGCAGACGCTCAATATGATATAGAGCTCTCAGGTTTGCTTGCACCCTCAGGGATAACTGATGCGCTTGAGTAAGTAATACAACAGACTACGCCTTACGAGGAAATCCAAGCATCAGTCGGAGGGCACTGCAATGAGCTCGTTCCACTTGTACCACCAAACTAGGTGGCACGTTCAGGAGTGGTAACGCATGCATCATGCCTGAGAGTACAGGTGACCGGTACACCTGGAGAGCCATTGTTTGGTCGCAGTCAGCACCTCTAGCAGTCAACGCGGCCACATACTTAAGGAGGGAGTTCGATTCGTGTCGTGAAAACTTAACGGCAAGATGCCAAGATATGCAATCCCCCATGCTTAAGCCCAAATAACGGCATTGTCGCACCTAGCTTATCGGTGTCTCGTCAAGGTACAGTCTGCTCAATTGTTCCACGAGCCCGTCGTTTAGAATCATATGCTATTGCTGACGACTTAGAAGGTGACATGTGCAGACCAACTTCACCCAAGCACTCCGAAGTCGCTTTCAGGGCTCTTTGCAAGCTTGCACGAAGCCATGGATCAAGGGGCGAAGGGCCGCTTATCCACAAAGCAATGCCATCTGCGTATATAGTTATGCCCACAAGGAAATCACTATCCCGAGGCAAACGACTTGGAAGCGGGGCGAGTACGGTGTTAAACAGAAGCAGTGATAAACCGCTGTCCTGTGGGACACCACACTTCACAGTACGGGATTCGCTTTTTATTCCTCCGACACACACTTTCATTCGACGCTCCCATAGAAAATTGTGTACAGCGGGCAGCAGACGACCCAAAATTCCCGCGGTTGCAAAAGCGAAAATAATCGCCTTATGCGTAACCGAGTTTAAAGCTTGCTGTATGCCTACGAAGAGCACTTAGGCGGAGTACTTCTTTCTTCTAGCAAAGTGGAGCACTGAAACAAAGTTCGAGATGCTGTCCAGAGCTGAACGACGCCGACGAGAGCCACTTATGACATCCGGGGAAAAACTCAGCTTCTGCAGCCTCCTTACATCTAGGCAAAACAGGACTATTCGCTCCATTAACTTGATGACATTTCAAGGTAGGGATAATGGCCGGTAGGACTTGAGGTCTCTTGAAGGGCGCTCGGGCTTTCACATAGGTATTACCTCGGACGATTTCCATTCAGCAGCAATTACACAGGTTCTCCACACTTCGTTATGGTGGTCCAATAAGCGGCCACGAAAACTCTTATCCATGTTCCGCAATGCTTGGTACGTCACACCGTCTTCACCTGGGGCAGTGCGGCGTTTGGAGAGGCTGAGCGCGTGTCGCAGCTCTCAAGAGGGAAGTCCCGCCTCGTCCATCTGGCAGGTAGGAACGTAGGAAGCAGTTATGACACTCTCACTTGTCAAGGAAGGAAGGTTGCCATCTCTGGTGTCACTGGACATAGGAGAGACTAACAGGTGTGCAAATACCTCCGCTAGAACTTTGGTGACTAGCCAATCGCTATGCACAATGCAGCCGTATAGTGTTCTTACAGATTTCGGGAATGCGGAGAGCTTTCTTTATTCCCTGTGCTTAGCATGCAAAGAAAGAAACAATTACATAATTACGTTCTCAAGCTTTGTATGAAGCCTCAGCGCGTGAGAGCTCACGCGCTGAGGCTTCATTTAGTCTGCGTAGATTATACCATGCATCTGTCACATTCACAACGTAAGCATCTTAGTAGAGAGTAGCATTTTAAGCGACCCGGGCAGTGTCTTACGTGCCACTGAACGTTCTGCCAATGTATGTCAAAACACAAGGCACAACGGTAAGAAATAAATAATAAAATATGAATAAAATTACAGCCTCCATAACATGCGCATTTTGTGACACTCGTGACGAACACGCATTCTGCTTCCTCAGTGAAATCTATAAAGGGATATATTATAAAGTTTGAGAAAGTTAAAATGATCTAGAAGAAGGAAAAGTTAATGAGCGCGAAATGAAGACGAGTGCCGAGGTATAAATATATGGGCAGGGCAAACGCTAGAAATAATTTAGGAGAGGAGTCTTTACTGAAAGAAGGGAGACGTTAACTTCTTCCGAAGGAGGCGTGCGCTCCACGAACGAACATGTTTTAAGAAGCCATGAAAACTATGTTAACCAGTTACACAAGACAGACAGTTTAAATAACACAACGTTAGAATTGTTCAGTGCACTTCACCAGTAAACAAGCCAATAATTGCTTTCGACGATGCGGTTGCAATGCCACCTCGAGGTATAGCGTCGCCAAAGCTGGCCTTCGCTATTGCGAACAATGGCTGCTGTCCAGTTTAAAACAAAGATATATTTGCGATAACCAAAATTGCAGCCACACGTATGCTTAACACCATAGAGGAATTTCTCACTAACAAAAATTGGAGCAAAACAGGTAAGGCCGTTTTATGATGAATAAATACAGCAAAACGCCTGTGGCGAAGGATATTTCAAATGACATGAGATATCATGCAGTCAAGTCTCGGCATGAAAGATGAGGCAGTGTTTCGCGAAGTTTAATTTTTATTAGGGCTGATGCACAGAACCAAGCGCTCTACCAGTATCGTACCTAAGAAGTGCACTAGGAACGGCCCCTTATTCCACGTATTTTTAGATATGTGCAGCTCACATAGCCTCTAAGGAGACATTCTTCACTTTGATAACAGCCGAGTCGGTAGTTTTAACCGACTCAAGCTATACTATGTCGCGGAGCTTTGTTTGTTTCTGAAATGGCTATGGGGGCCGCAAGGGATCAATGACATTTAAAGGAGACACGGTGAAACCATGGGGTGGCAGAGTCTCGCAGGGAATAGTGACAGTCTTAAGGCGACCAGTAAAGGATGTTTTCAAATCAGGTTACAAAAGCAAAATTACCCGCCGTGGCTGCTTAGTGGCTTTGGTGTTTCGCTGCTAAGCACGACGTCGCGGGATCAAATCCCGGCCATGGCGGCCGTATGTCGATGTGGGCGAAATGCGAAAGCATCCGTGTATTTAGATTTAGGTGCACGTTGAAGAGTCCCAAGTGGTCAAAATTATTCCGGAGTCCCCCACTACGGCGTGACTCATAATCAGACTGTGGTTGCCGCGTGTCTGGCCGCTCTAGGCCCTTTGCGTGGATTCACGGGCGTCTTTCATCCTCGAAAGAATACTTTTATGTAGCACCTATTGAGCAACAGAAAGCTGTATCTGGTGTTTTTATCTTGCTCTAGAATTTTCTCATTGACGCTTTTCATCTAACTATAATATCTGAGAAGCTGATTAATTAATTCATTCATAATGAATGAATTAATGATTCATTAAGCCTAACTATGTGATTAGGCGGAATGTAAAAAATAGTCTGAGTATCTCCAAGCGACGGCACACAACATTACCTTGGTTCTGTCCAGCTACATGGAATTTGCATATTTTATGATCTTGGTGCATGATGGTTGGGACACCTCATATATATATATATATATATATGTTATACGTGTGCACGGGCCTGAATATTTCCCTGCGAACTCCTTCAGAGGTGTGTGCTCGTGCACGTATTTTGCACTTTTCACCCTTAATTTTTTTTTCTTTTTTTGCATTACCGGGAGGAACGACAACCTTGTTGTGCGGGCGCGGAAATTACGCTTTAACTGGCTTCCGCTGTGACAGCAGCGAGCAGTTAAGTAGGTGTTTCCCTCGAGCCCTACTTCCATTCAGCGCCGACTACTACTACGCTGGGAGCAGTCGCGATATACGCTTATAATGGGCGAACGAACGCGCCCCGCACAACGTCTTTCTCGCGTTCACGAGGCGTTCGGCGCGAACGAGGTACGGCCACGGCAGCGAGTAGGGGGCGAGACGCAGGCGTGAGAACCGAGCGCCGAACGGGAAACGGCGCCGGCCGCCACCGAAGAAACAACTCCCACGTCATTGAGAACGACCGGTAATCCGGTCATTAGGCGAAGAGAGTCCGCGCGCTATAGTAGACGGAAAGGGCACGCGAGGCAAAGGCTGCTTCAATGGGCGGCTGCGCCACACTTTGCGATTCTGAGAAAAAGAAGTGAGTTGTTGAAAGGAGCTAAGACGGTACAGGCAACAACCGAAAGAAGAAGAAAAAAAAAGAACTTTTGTGCGCGTGATTCTCCGTGCGGTTCAGCGGAAGCGGGGAAGCAGGGCGGAGAGTGGAAGTAAAGGCCGGCGACGCATTTAACCTGAAGGACATTTTGGTATTAGAAATGCAAGCTCGCGACGGTGAAACAAGGAACATACAAGCAAACTACAGACACACCTATCGACCAAGTCGAAGGTCAAATACCTCTGCAGTATGGGTACATGTTCTCTTCTTGTGGGACCGACGTCCTACGACTAAACTTCCTACAAGGCAAAATTTTGAAATTGGTGTCACAGTGGCTGAATAAGGGACGAAACGGAAAAGTTTTGCGTGATCTACGATGAGGCTTTCGCCGAGATAGCCACGCTGTGCGCTTTCTGGCCCTTATTCCGAATTGTGCGGTCTCCTGCCGACCCGAGACAAGCGAGCTTTCCTTAGTTTTGCTTGCACTAACTCGGCAGTGTCTACATGAGTGGGCCGACCCGGAAGTCGAGCTGACCCAGCCCAACCCGTCCGCGTTTCCATGCATCCTCCCAAGCGGATTGGGCCAATAAACCCACTCAAACTACGAGCTACTGCTACATCAAACTACTATAGGGTGAAGTATTCAACATTTCCTAAATATCATTCGTAAAAAAGGTATTAAGAAAAGAAATGGCTAACACCAATGAACGGACAGTTTACAAGAGTCCTATAAAAAGAGAGAGAGAGAGAGAAACAGCGTTTCAAAACTAATGTCTCGTCCTGTATAGAAATGGTTCACTCGTGCGACGCGCCAAATTTTGGATTTCCCTGCATACATTAGGGGTCTGTTTTACCCCTTCCGTTATATTCGCTTTCCCGATTTTATTTTCAACTATTTATACCGTTTTCCTCCTATTCAGAAACTTTGAGACCAGTGTCACTGCCTAAGCTTACTACGAAATAAACCTGCTTAACTAGTATACTGCTTCTATGCACACGCTTTCCAGGGAAGTAGACACGGTCGCCTGAAAGCGATACGCTTGTATTTCTGCTTTACAACGCTATAGGAACCTTGTAAAGTTGTGAGTAAGCCCATGTAGGTCAAGAAAAGTAATTCTTAAAGCAGAAAGGGCGCAGTACGCCCATTACCTCCTCCGCAGACCTCGAAGAGCATCCTGGGTAAAACTTTCGGTCACCCGGTTAAGCGTAAACAAGTCCTTCTTATTATTTTTTCTCTCGTTCTGCTGCCTACATCGCACAATAAGAACGCTTCTGAGTTCTAGGAACCCATTTGGGAAGCTGAATGTGGTCGTAAACACTGCAAGACGAGATACGAGCGCGAACAAAGTGCGATCATTTCCCCGCTTTTTAAGAAGTTCAGGCACTATCCTTGCGGGGGCTCACACGATATCCGGTGTAATCGTTTCACTGGCCTTAGTGCAAGGTTACAGTGTCAGGACTAGCCACGTGGAACTGCTGCTCTTCTACATCTCACGTGTATTCGCGATAGAAACCAATCACTTTGGGTACTCTTGAATGTGCTGTCAATTTCATCGTTTCAATGTTATTTACAGCATCCAAACATACATCGCCACGTCAGGAGGGAGGCTAAAGGCTGTATATGCCTGACGAGGCCTATCCTCCTCGCGGTGACAAACAGTGCATTTAAGACAACAAGCTTTCCTCTAAAGTAACATTAAAACCTCACAAAAAAGAACATCCACAATTATGTACAGTATATGTACGTTTCGAGATAGTACGTTCTTGAAATTACAGCTGTGAAAAGAAACAGGAAAGAGAGCACACAGAAATCAACAAATAAGTAAACCACCGTTATCTAGCAATGTTGTAAATAATCTGCCACGTTAAGATTACAGTAGGTATAAATTGTGTGTTATGACCTAAGTAACAGATCCATAACTCTTCTTTTGTAAAGTATCTTACTTGGGAACTCGTGTATTAGCGTTTCGATATCTTTGTTGTCATTCAAGAAAGTTATAATGGTATGTTCAAAGGTCTGAAGCCCATAGTTAGTTCTAACCTCAGGAGTTTTGCGAGAGACATATCGGAGTTCATAAACAGCATCAGGCCGTGTAACTGAACAAAAGCTAAGGTTAGGTTTCCTGTGGATCAAGCAATGAGCCTCTATTGCCTGTCGAAGTGTTAATAACTTATGTATGTTAAGAAGGCCCAGTGGTCGCCAGTATTCTCGTGTACTCGAAGTGTAGGGAACATTAAGGATTGCTCTAATTGCTTTTCTTTTGTAAGATAAATAAGCAATTTAGGTTTGTAGACGTTGTTCTACCCCATACAAATAAGCAGTAGTGGAGAAGTGACTGGATAAGGGTAAAATATAGTTGTTTTTTTAGCCACGTTGGTAGAAGAAGCCTTAATTTATGCATTAGCCTGACTGAGCGTGATATCTTGGGACGCAAGTAATTAATATGGTCAGTCCAGGTTAACTGCTCACTGAAGACCACACCAAGAAAACGTGTAGACCTCACACGTTCAATGTTTTCTCCTCTGAAACTGAGGACAGGTTCGAAAGTTCGGATTTTATTTTTGGGTTTAAACACTATCAATTTTGTTTGTTTTTTTCACATTTAGCTGAAGCTCATTGGCATGTATCCATAATGATAGTTCAGACAAATATTTGTTTGCATTTGCTAAAGTGTTCAAGAAGTCATTACCGGAGAAAAATATGTTAGTGTCATCTGCATACAGAACTATACGAGCTGAACTAGGTACATGAATAACATCAATAATGTAAAGTAGCAAAAGTAAGGGCCCTAAAATGGAGCCCTGTGGAACACCTGTACATATTGTGCCAAAATCAGATGGAACACCGTTTACAAGTGTGCACTGTATTCTTGAGGATAAATAGCTATTAATGAGTTCCAGAGCAATACCTCTTATTCCATAAAACGGTAACTTACATAATAATATTTCATGTTTAATAGAATCGAACGCTTTCTTGAAGTCTAGGAATAACCCAAGTGTAATAAACTTATTTTCAATATTACTAAATTTTTGTCTTTTATTTTGATAAGTGCCATTTCAGTGCATTTTCCTTTCTGGAAACCATACTGATAATTTATTATTGCTGATGTTTTAGTGAGGTAAGATGTTAATCGGCTCTTGATAACATATTTTGCAATTTTGGAAAAAAACAGATAGAACTGAGATTGGGCGGTAACTATTAAGATCATCATGACTCCCGCCTTTGTGAATGACACACACCCTTGCCGTTTTTAACTGCTTCGGAAATATCCCTTTTCCTAACATTAGGTTACATATGGGCACCAGGACGGGTGCAACTATATTAGTTATAGTTTTCACTGCTTCCGCTTTAATATCGTCAGTACCAGTAGAAGAATTATTCTTTAGTTGTGACACCTACTTCTGTATCTCATATGGCGTGATCGGCTCGAGATAGAGTGAACTTGCCGAACAATTAAGCAGATAGGGAGTAGGGTCTCGACCGGTAGAGGTGACATTGTTATTAGCACATAGGGTGAGAAAGTAATCATTAAATTTCTTTGATAGAGAGGCACCACTATAAACTGTTCCGTCGATCATGATCTCGGTTGGTATTGGTGGGTTGGCTTTCTAACGCAATTTATTGAAAACTATATTTCTCAAAGAACATCTTGCTATAATATTCTTACTTAGCTTTCTTCAAATCAGAACTTACTTTATTTCTCGTTACTTTGAAAGTATGAAGTAAGTTTAAATCTATACTTTGTAAAAACTTGGCGAAAAGTTTGTTTTTGTGAACAATTCTTTTGTATAGTTCCATACTTATCCAGGGCTTTCTCGACCTTCTGTGTTTAGTACGACGAGTCAGTGGAAAAGCAATTTCGCATATCGCTACAAGTTTTTTCAAGAATATATCGTAACAAACGCTGGTGTTTGTTTCCTTGTATACGTCAGACCAGTCCAACTGAAGGGCTAATTCGTAAAAATGGCTCAATGTTTTCTCATTATATTTTCCGTAACAAGAATGCTGTGTTGAAATATTTAACTCATATTTATGAATACGCAGGATAGCAAAAATGGAAGATGGTCACTGAGATCAGAAGACAGTACACCAGAAATAACATCAGAGCATAGAAAATCCGTAACACACAAGTCAATACTAATTTCACTATTTTCAGTTATTCTTGTCGGTGCCGAAATTACATTCTCACAGTTATAACTTGGCAAAATATCAGATAGGTCTCTAGACGCTAAACTACCTGATTTCATGTCAATATTAAAGTCACCGAATACAACAAGCGAGTTGTTACTGTTAGCAATGCACTGGAGTGTATCCCCTAAATACGACAAAAAAGTTGCTTAGCTTCCCGGAGGGAGACCTGTAAATTAAAACTACAATTATGCCATTTGATTTAACAACCAAAACTTCATAGTCAACGTGTACCGTAGATAACTAACTCTTCAAGATAAGTATATCCTATACCATTACTAAAGTAAAGTGAGATGCCTCCTCCATTAGGATTTTTTCTGCAAAGTGATACGTTGGAATAGCCATCTAGTGATACAGCGTCGCGGCAATTCGTGAATCACGTCTCTGTAAACGACAGAACATCAAATTTGTAGTCTAAGTTGCTGAGAACACTAATATCATCAGCTTTGTTAGTTAAACTTCTTGTATTCAGACAGAATATCGAGAATTTGCTGCACTGTTCACGAAAAGGATATGCTACAGTTTTTTTTTTAAATTCTTCAAAAGTGTGGTATACATAGGTATGCGGGTTGCGTTCTTTATCCATATTTATTTCCATTAGAAACATAGCGACGATTCTTATGCATTACTCGAAAACCTAGTTTCTGCCTGCGTTTCCATTTGTTACAAGGAGAAAGCTATGTATGAGGGGGCTCTGTGCTTAATTTTTTTCAAGGTCAGATTCATTTCTGATATGCAATGCTGTTTCCCCGCTTACTCTACGAACCATAATCTTTCCGTCTTTCTGCCACGTGAATTCGTAGCCCCTCTCCTTATCGGTGGTACGTACCAGCCAGAGCAAATGCTCATTGCGAGGTGTCAGGTTGTCATATAGAAACGCACATCTGCTTTAGTGTCTCTTAATTGCTTAGCCTTTTCTTGCCACTTTGCCTTTGTTTTACGCGAGAGAAATCGCACTATGATCGGTGGCGTTCGATCGCCTTTGGTGGGCAAGCGGGGAATAGCCTCCACATCATCAGTCAGCGGGGCCAAACCAAGGCGCTCAGCGATATTGTTTACCTTAGACTGAATATCCTCTTTCGCTTCATAGGCGACTCCATGGATTTCTAGACTGAGCCTTCTTCCATATTGTTCTAAATCATTTAATTGGTCTTTCAATCCTTCAACTTCGCTTCGTACCGCAGAATTCTCTACATGCTCCATGCGACTTTTAATTCCTGTGATTTCACTGTCGTGATCTGACAGCTTTTTCAGAACTTCGTCATATTTAACTGACATATGTTGCACTGACTTTTGTACACCTATGACTGCATTTTTCAATTCCAGAAGAGATTCGACTTTTTCTGTCAGAGGCAGCAATGCATTCAATTTTTTGTTAATGGCTGATGCGGAGTCGCCCACTACGCGGCGTGCCTCATAATTACATCGTGCTTTCGGCCCATAATAAAACCCCAGAATTCAATTGTTTCGGGACGTTAAGCTCTGCAACCTCTACCTCGCCTATAAAACCGCCACCCCACCTTCTTTTGTTAGTGATAGGCAGTAGCCACAGCCACCATCTAATTCAGAACAAGATATCAGAGAGCGAACGTTGGTGCACGGCCCATGGCTACCGGCCCAGCACTATTCCATTTCACAGCGATTGCCAAGGGGTGAATGATAAACGACAGAGTGGTGTGTTTCAGGCTATCGTGCTTTCCAGCTGAGTCGCACTCTTGTCCCTCCGCAGACTGTTAGTCCTTCATAGCAGGAACCTGGAGGGCAAAGAAAAAAGAAATACAATCCTTTTTCCCATCGATCAAACCAGAGAAACACTATGGAATCGTGATCAGTGGAGTTGCGACAGCCAGTTTGCATCTGTATACGTACACACAGCGCGCGCATGTGTGTGTGCGCGTGCTGTGATAGAAGGCTATAATGGAGGTTGTAATGCGCATAATTAGCTTACACAGCATTCAAAAATACAAGAAGAAAGTGCATATGTTCCCGCAATTCATTACACTGCTTCGAATTTCCTTCGCATTTAGTTAACGGTCGCAGTTTTTTTTTTCTTTAATTGGCGGCCGTATGTAATTTCGTCGGGATTGAAATCAAGGGCGCACTAACTTGCTCATGGTCAAAGCAAAATAGGACCGCCGTTTCTGCTTCTGAACTCTTCTGCGAGCTCCGAAACACACATAAACGGTCGCTTCGCTATTACTCACATTTGTTACTTCATTCGGAGGTTGGTCCTTTTTTTGGTGTGTACAGTACAGAAGCACCATAATGCTGTCACAATACCCATTATTCGTCATTTTTCCGATACTGTTGTCTGTGCCACAAAGCGTAGACAAATTCCCAGTGCCGTAAGATGAATATTGATAAGGGACAGCGCATATACTGCACACGCTATTATTTAGTCGGTACAAGCTGCCATCAATAACGTATCGCAAGTAGCCAACAAATAAGGACACCAAGGACTACACAGGAGAAATTACATGTACTCATTATTTGAATTAAAGAAATGATAACTTAATGGAAATGAAAGTGGATGAAAAAACAACTGGCTGCATGTGTGGCACCAGCCCACGACTTCGCATTACGCGTGCGATGGTCGTACGAATTGAGCTACTGTGGCGCCATTTTTCATGGGGTATTTATGTTTATCCACTAGAGCTAAACCTGGGAGTGTTACCCAGCGCCTTACCTCACGGCCTTGACGGTGGATGTGGAACATCCTTTTTTGTCACAGGCATCATGTGCATGTCGCAGGCGTCACGGGTTCATTGCGCATCGAGGTCTCGAATCCGGCAACGTTGATGTATTCAGGTAACATGTGTGTGTTTAGTATTACGAGACCATGAGACGAGCCGCCGCGAGAACGACGATGAAGTGTCTGGGCTTTTGGTCTGCCTGCAGTGGTCTGCCTCCAGTGTAATGATCATGTAAATAATCTCTCTAGTCTGTGTCTTTCCACATGTAACTTTATTAAGCAATTGCCTTGAACCAAAAAGGTCACGTACTCTTGACGCCTGCAACAAAAAAGGATGTTCCACATTCGCCGTCAAGGCTGTGTGTGAGGTGTGGCGTTGGCTGACACTTCCAGGCTTAGTTCTAGCAGTAAAACACAAATACCTCAGAGAGTGGACAGGAATACGGCGCCGCGGTAGCTCAATTGGTAAGAGCATCGCACGCGTAATGCGTATTCGTGGGCTCGTGCCCCACATGCGGCCAGTTGTTCTTTCATCCACTTTCATTTCCATTAATTTATTATTTCTATAATTTAATTAATATGTACATGTAATTTCCCCTATGTTATCCATGGTGCCCTTGTTTGTTGGCGTCTTATGACATGACTAATAAAAATCGGGCTCCTCCGTTTCCTTTATTCTCGTTGATGAATAACTTAGTCACTGATTCTTTCTTCAACGTTCAGGTTTTTCAACTCGCTTTGTCCCTCCCCTGAGCCATCTGGCTTCCATTTCTCGAACCGTTTACCGGTCCTTAGCTTATATTTCACTTACATGCCTCCCGCTAAATGACATCTCAACACGACAGGTTAAAAGCACCGTGCTCACACGCACGAAATCACCCTCACGCTGACAAAGCATGGTCGGGGAAGTCACTGAAGCAGTTGCGTTGTGTGCCTTGAATACAGCTACGAACTCGTGCTGTTCTTGCACCGGTGACAAGTCAGTTGATCTTGAAGCAATGTTTTTCAAGAACTGTGAATATCGTCGTACACTCAGCATTCACGACATTATCTTCAATGCATTGGTATGAATGAATGAATGAACTTTATTCCCTTTTTAAGAGAGGGGAGGGGCCGGGGGGTAGAGAGGGAGGTAAAGCAATCTGAACAAATGTCTCCCCTTTAATCCTCATTTCTGTTAATTAGAAATCTCCGTACCAACCGCTGCAGCACGCAACAGTCAGGCTTGCTTCATGACATCGAGCATGTGAAGCTCATACAATGCGTGTTATTGCTCGGATACAGCTTGGGAAGGACCAATGAGACTGCCATCTCATATAAAAGCAGTTTCTTTCTTCAGGTGATACTCAGAACCACTGTCTATTACGCAGGAGCAGTACACAATAACGAGACGCTTGTTCACTGGCCCTTGGAGCACAGAAACAAACGCCAGAAGTTATCAAGTTAACGCCATCGTGCCATAGCATCTATGCACGTTGTTTCTGTTCACTATGGGATGCTAAAATGATAAGGTGCTAGAGCCAGCCACCCGAATGTCTTATTTTCAGTCCACGGCACTCCTCTTTAACAAAAAGAACATTAAAATATTTTAAAGTAGAAAATAAAGAACAAGCAAAATAAATATACTGGACCCTATCGCACATCAGTGCACACAAATCGCGACCAACATAAGTATCGACACTGCAGCATTTTTTTATCTACCCTCTTGCCTACACCGCCGTTTAAACGTTACAGGGGGTGGTTATACAGAATAAAGTGAACAAACATAGCAGCAAATAGAGAACACGTTTTGCAGCAAAAACAAAACAAAACTTAAAGGTGATCCATAAGAATAGTAATGCGTATTACCAATGTAAAATTTTAAAGGATCGCCTTAGTAGCTCTATAGTGAAAGCAGAATGGCATCACACAACCATGCAAGGACGTTGTTCCAATGTAAACAGCAGTTACATACACATATTCAAAGAAAGAAAAAATCATCGACAGTCGGAGCCAGCAAGGAAAAAAAATTAAAGAGCCGTTGCAAGGGCTTTATTATCAAGTAAGCTAACAACTCTATATAGTAGGCAGCCTATTCCATTCAGAAATGATCTTGAGAAAAATATCACTTTTGAATAGATGTGTTCTGCAAATATATTTTCTCACCTTGAGCTAATAATCTGTTCGTTTGGATGTATAATGCAGTTGGGAAATGTACTTATTACGTTCTATTTCAATTTGAGCATAATTTAGAATGTCGTGAGAAAAAAAAAAGCTTTTACTCTAAAGCTTGTCTTCTTCTTTTATATAGAAGCTCTATTCTAATGCTTGTTTTGTAGCGGCAATACTAATACTAAATTAGTAGTACTAATGGTAGCGGTAATACCAAATTTCTGGCAATATATATATACGATGCTACAATTTATGGGGTCTTAATTTTGGCCCGGTCGTTGCCCGTAGGTGAATCCCATACAGTGGACCTATACTCTAAGGTTGCTTTAACGTAGCTTTTTTGTAGAGGACCACGCGCTTTTTGAGGGAAAATCTTTGCATTTGGAAGTAAAAAACTTAACACCTCACGTGTCTTCGCTTTAATGAAATCGACGTACATGTCCAGTGTACAGCATACAACATGAACAAAGTCTCTTGAATGAGTTGTCCAGGCAAGTCCTTGCCTGAAACCGGTGATGTTTTGGAATACGGAGGTTTTGGTTATTGATATGTTTCATAATATTGGGGCGCACAAGACATGCTCTAATACATTGCAAACAATACCTGTTAAAGATATCTGTCTGTAATTGCTAACTATTTTGTTTCATTCTATGCTCCATAAACTGACACTTAATGATAACGAAAGAAATGCATTGCGGTTGGTTAGTGGCTATGCCGGAATGGCTATGACATAATTTCGGACTCGGCTCCCCGTACCAAGGGCCATACTCCAGTCTCCGCGAAACAAGTCTCCAGTCCGCTGAGATTTCAACGCACGCTAAAAGAATCCGAAGAGACCTGAATTAATTAAACCGGAACACCACGCCGCCTTCAAGAGGCAGGGTGTTCGATTATAATGCCATCAAAGAGCAGTAACTGTAGGACCGTTAAACAAAAAAAGGCGCACTTCGGTTGTCTTATCGTTTTATCACCGACACAACAATGGCCGCCCGCCTTCGGCACGCGCGCTAGCGAGCCTCGAGGCGTTTCTCGCCATTAGTGCGCGGTCTTCGATAGCGCAACGGAAGGAGCGGCGCGTTGTGCGCGCGCGCCACCCGAGCGTTCCCGTTGGCGAGCCAACGGCAACCTGTCGAAGTGGGCTCACGTTTTATCACCAAGCGCGTCGCTTGGGCGCGCTCCAAGCGTGTAGCGATCTATGCGTGTTGCTGCCGTCGCCGCGCTGCCCTTGGGAGAGGGCATCGCCGAGTGTCTGTAGTAGTACACACTACGTGCGAGATGCGAGGAAACTGTATATCTGCGCAATCGCGCGGCAATGAATCAACCGGGAGCCCCCCTTCCCCTCCAAGGCACGCAAAACAGCGCCGACGAGTAACAGGTGAGCGAGGCCCGCGCATGCGGCGATCATTGCGCAATGCGCACCCATCGCATATCCTCCCGTTTCTTCGAACTCGCGTGCCAAAAGTTTGGAAATTGAGACGCGCGCCGGGCACTCTGGCGGGGTATTTAGGGAGAGGGAGCGAGATTAGCGATTCAGCAGCAGGTTGGCCAGGAGTGGGGATCGCGGGCAACGCACACGCCGAGGCGGAGCCTGGTGCGGGCTGTGTGCCAGATATACGCGCACGCGAGCTCGCGCTTCGAGGGCGGGCGCGAAGTTCGATACGTTGCGAACGTGCGCGTCCTTGTACGGGGTGAGCGAGGCGGGCAAACCCCGCCTGTATTCAATTTCTGTAAGAACCCGCACCAACATCTGATTAACGGCGCGAGTGAGCCGATTTTCGGCTTGCCGTGTAACTGTACTAAGGTGCCTGCACCTCTTTCACGACCTCGGCGTGTGGAAATGGGAAATTTCGACGAAACAACAGGAACGCGGGACTGTGGCCGTAGAACGAAATAGGTCGTGTTTGGTGCAGAAAACTATGTACCTGCGGTATCCTAAAGAGATGGAGAGACGGATTCCGCAAGTTACTTGACGAACTGCGCTTCTGAAACACTGTATTTCATGCAATAATCATGATGCATGTGATTGTAGTGCTGAAAAGTTACTAGTAGTGCTAAAGAAAGACAGCGCCGGGCAATCGCTTGCTGTAGATCTAAAGACAACCTCTTGCACATGCATTAATATGACCCAGTCAGTCAGATCTATCTATCTAAGTCACTTTTGCCATTACGGTCACACACCTTTAATGCGCTACCATTCTTCGCACTTTCCGAGGACTAACGATGTTAGTATCTATGTATGGTCCTATCTAGCCGTTTTCCTGCCAACCTGGGTCACTGTGTAGCCCCTGGTCAAATGGTTAAGTCATTGGGCCGCTGTTCTCGGAACAGGGTGAAAGACCAACCGTCGGACCCAACTAGAGTCACTGAGTATATACGCGGCAATGTGTACATATACAGCGGTCTTCAACGAATCTCTTTGCCTCCGATAAGGTTCACCATAGACGCGGCACTGGATATGTTCCACAATTTAGTTAGGCTCTTTGACGCCGACTTCGAGCACTGGGTATGTACCAGTAGGTGTACGTCACTCACAATTACGAAAAAGATATCGTAAGTTTATCCAATGCTTGGCGGAATTGAACCCACGTCACACGGTTTTCGCAAGGACAGAAAACCGACGCTTTAGCAGGCTTCGCCACAAATGCATCGGGTATGTGCCGCTTTTCAATGGACGTTCATGCCAACGCTTTAGGGAGCTGCGCCATGAGTGCACTGGGTATCTGCCGTTCTTCGATGAGCCTCTCGCCAGCTTGGGTCACAGTGTATGTGCCTCTGGGTGTGTGGCAAGGGAGGGCACAATTCTCAGCGTTCGGGCGCGCGGAGGCGCCATGTGATTCGGAGGCCACGCGAAGGCTTTGCGGCGGAGCCGCTAGACGGCGCCGAGTGTTCTGAAGGAATAGGTACGAGGTGCTCCGAGGTATGTGGAAAGGTGTAATGGTTCCAGGACTTACTTTTGGAAATGTGGTTGTTTGTTTTAAATCAGGGGTACAATCAGGACTCGACGGGCACCAAAGGTCAGTGGGTCGCCTGCATTGGGCGCTCACGGGAAGACTACAAACGAAGCAGTGCAGGGTGATATAATGGGCTGGACTAGTACTGAAGTGAGGGAAGCTCGCAGTAAAATTGAGTATGAAGAACGGCTGAGGGATATGGAAGAAAGTAAATGGGCTGGGAGAGTGTTCAGGTATCTGTACAGGAAAAACATTGATTCGCAGTGGAGGAAAAGAACGAGGAAGCTTACCAGCAAGCTTGCGGCCTGTAGGGTGGGCAACCCAGCAACAAAGAATCTCAAGCGGAAAGTCAGAGAGGCCGAAATAGTCTCATGGGTGGCGGCAATGGAAAAGAAACCTGCCATGCGCAACTACATAAGAGGAAAAAACGAAATCAGGAATGAAACAATTTAGGATAACTCAAAGGGAAGCTAATTACTTTTCGAAGCGAGATCGGGATGCCTAACAACACGCACCTATATAAAGCGAGATATAAGAAGGAAGAAGACGCGTGTGCTTGCTCCAGTAAAGCTAGGGAAACTATGGAGCATGTTTTATTAGAATTTGAAGACGTCTACCCAGCGGTCGATTTAGGCACCAGTCGCTTCCTTGAAGCCCTTGGGTTCAGCGAGAGCAGTGGAAAAGCAAGCATGTTCGCAACAGGGATTAGTAAGAGGCGATTGGAGGATTGATGGAATAAAAGTAGGGAAACGAAAAAAAATGGAGACGTACAAGAGCACAGTTCGCAATAGGGGATCAGAAAATTTGGTTGTGGAAGTTCATAGCGCTTTTTTTTTTAACATAGGAAGTACATTAGGCAGTATAATAGCAACAAGAGCTTGGTGGCGCAACCCACCGCCCCGTTCCAAAGGGGACGCTCATAACATCCATTCATCCATCGAAGCGCGGAAGCGAAGTTCCGCTGCAGTACACGCTTCACACATAGCTAGTTTCGACGGTGGCAATACGTTGTGTCACTATACTGATTCAATGTTAAACGCATTACCGTCGACATTCATCGTGTGATGGGTTCTGCCGAAATTTCTTCGCATATAACTTCCGCTATTATTCGATGAATTGTTTTGATCGGAAGTCGCTCCGAGGCTACACTAATTACCGCAAACTAGGAGAACTACAGCGCATGACATAGGTAGGGTTACTTCGAGTATAACTGGGCTTCTTCTGCTCATAAGTCATTCCTTGTCGATTGGAATTCGAATATCGAAACTGTATTCTTTATACTACAGCTAGCGCGGGAAAAGAAGTTAAGGGGAAGCTTTAGCTTGTGGCGAACTCCGATTTCCCTATTCAAATACACGTAAAACACAGAAATGATTTTTGAGACAACCGCACAACCAATATAAATGATATCTGTTGCATTTGACAGAAGATTAACTTCTCAGAACGCTAGAAAGCAGAATCTTAAATCAAGACCTAGAATTTTTACAAAAATTTCCTTAAAGTGATATGTTTCGTAAAACTTAAAGCGCGTAGTTTACAAATCTGTAAATCTGCACGATAAACTGCTATCGCATTTCTGTAAACTTAGTCTCTTAGAACATCTAAAGCGGACAAATTTGATTCATGAATTTACAACTTAAGTGACATTTTTACCATGTTTGTGAAGGCTTGACAACAGTCCTACTCACAATTTGATGGTATACTGCAGGGCGGTGTATATAATACATCAGTTTTGTCCGCTTTAGATGTACTGTGAGTTGCAGTTTACAAAATTATGATATAGTTTTTTTTTCTATTCCTGAGTTAGACAGTTGTAAACTTGATCCTTGAATTTTTTGAAGTTTTGCGATCTTCGATAATTTTCAAGAAGTCACTAAATTTTAACTTTTCCTTTTAATTACAACAAAGCTAATTAACATCGGTTACAATGGTTGCCGAGAAAACTATTTATCCGTTCCGATGTATTTAGATAGGAGCGCGCCAGCTAAAGCCTCCTCTTACTTTTGATACGCCTGACATTAATCAGCTTAATTACCGTGTCTTATGCATATCACTAATTATAATATTTAAACTGATGTTGCAAGTCGCGAATGTTACTGACTACTTCCACAAAATCACACTCAACACTGCATGCAATTTCGTAACCAGTTACGCCAGCATATATAGTCAAATCAGTACCATACTTCGCAAGTTGTAGGGATAAACCCCAAGTTTACCCTGTTAGCACTGCTAGGCTGGAAAAGCGCCGTCTTGAAGAATTCGCTTGTATTAATCCTTGTGAAAATGTTCAGTATCATGGAAGTTAAATTATTTATTTCATTTTTCGATGTTTAGTGTGCGTAGCAGCGTCTTTCTATTTGCTTAAAGCGGGGGAATCCTGTAAGGAACTGCCAACAAAACCAACTTTCTGAATTAGCGACGGCATCATAACCTTAAGAACCCGCATTAATCTATTGTACTAACATGCACATTTGAGAACCGAGAGAACACGTCATAAGGGGTATCTGCGCACGCCATGAAGAGAGAAGTCAAAAGAAAGTTTTGTTCGACTGGACGGGCGTTACTCTCTGTCACGCAATGCCTATATCGCTTAATAAAGGTATACTCGCACACTATCTGTCTTAGTCGGGTTAACCGAGGGTCCCGATTTTTATTAGTCATATCATGAGAAGCCAACAAACACTGACACCAAGGACAACATAGGGGAAATTACTCGCGTTTAATAAATGAAATAAAGAAACGATAAATTAATAGAAATTAAAGTGGATGAAAAAACAACTTGCCGCAGGTGGGAACCGAACCCAGAGCATCGCACGCGAAATGCGAAGGTTGTGGGTTCGGTTCCCACCTGCGGCAAGTTGTTTTTTCATCCACTTTAATTTCTATTAATTTATCGTTTCTTTATTTCATTTATTAAACGCGAGTAATTTCCCCTATGTTGTCCTTGGTGTCAGTGTTTGTTGGCTTCTCATGATATGACTAATAAAAATCGGGACCCTCGGTTAACCTGCTCTCTTCTCGTTTATTACATAACGAGGGTCTCGAATCCGGCAACATTGATGCCTTCAGGTAGCATGTGTGGGTTTATTGACCACTTGCCTTCACCCAAAAAGATCGCGTTCTCGTGACGCCTGCGGCAAGAAGGACGTTCCACGTCCACCGCCAAGGTATGTGAGTGATGGCGCTGGCTAACACTCCCAGGGTTCTACTAGGACACATAAATACCCAAGAAAGTGGATGGGGAAACAGCGCTGCGGTAGCTCAATTGGTAGAGCATCGCACGCGAAATGCGAAGGGTGTGGGTTCGGTTCCCACCTGCGGCAAGTTGTTTTTTCATCCACTTTAATTTCTATTAATTTATCGTTTCTTTATTTCATTTATTAAACGCGAGTAATTTCCCCTATGTTGTCCTTGGTGTCAGTGTTTGTTGGCTTCTCATGATTAGTCGGGTCGAGCGGCTTTAAAAATGCATGGTAGCAGCGTATAATTCTAAGTATTCGCGTCCTACAGTTACGTGGCGGGCTACGGGATACTTCGCGATGGAGGTTCCCGGAAATATTTCTGTACTTTCAAAAGTACAAGAAAGGCCTTTGGACTCGGGAAGCAAAAGAAATTCTTAGCCCGTACACAATGCTGCTGTGAATATGCGAGCCATATAATTTTTTGCTGCATTCTCTCACACTTAGATTGCGTGCTCTCTGCTGCGGCTTTTGGAGCCCCCCCCCCTCCCCCCCGCTTCCGCTTATTTCTCCCTTATGCGACGTCAGCGATGACGTTATAACGACCACGACGGTCCATAGACGCCGTTCATTGGGAGATAGTGTATATGGCGCATGTTACTCGTGAGCGACTATAGCGCACGCATGACCAGTTTTCCGTATCTTCTAGCAAACGGCATAGCGGCGGTTCTTAACGTGTACGGACCGTCCTGTCACGGTTTCCTTATCGCTGTTGGATGCCTTTGTCAGATGCCAACCTTGAAAGGTTACCAATATGCACATCTCGTAAATTAAAAGAAAATTAAAGAAAGGAGCAATAGGCAGGGCACTATTTATCGGAAGCGTAGACTGTTGAGCCAGTAGGTGCATCGAGTCGCGTCTTTGAACGGGAATACGGGGGCGAAGAAACGGAGTGGTCAGGACAGAGCGTCTGTCCTGTCCACTCCGTTTCTTCCCGCCCATATTTCCGCTGAACGACACTACACTATATTATCGGTGTCGCCCCAGCTGAGATAAAACAGTGTGTTGATGGGGAATATGCAAAAGAAAACATTGCGCTCTATATGTACATATGAATCCGTTCCGAATAGGCCCTTTTCCAATATATCCACATAAATATATTCCTTGAAATACGTACAGCGCACATTATTACAGCGTAATGATCAGTTTCAAGGAAAGGTGTTCCAGGGCCCCTTTCTGGTATGTTCTCATGCAGTTTACGTTCTGTTCTTTCACGTTCATTAAAAAGCGAATGCCGTGGTCTGCCGAACATGCTTCGTTCTCAGTAATATATTGCGATATAGTGCGCAGTTGAAGTTGAAGCTTTAATCGAGGAGAATGATGTGCCTATAGAAAGCTAAATTACAGACTTCAGCAATTACCCCGGCTCTGGACTCATTTGCTGCGACAGCAGCCAGCTCTGACCACGGACGCCATCACCTTCTAAAGATGATGGTGCTGGGGACCTCAATCCATGGCGCATGCCTTCCAGATGGACCGGCCAATTAGAATCGAGTGGCGCAGGCAAAAATGTAATAATTGAATAGACCTATAAAGGCCAGCAAATGAAACAAAGCGAGTGAGAAAAATGAGCGAATTGACCAGCCATGCGCGGATGATATAATTTTTTGCGTTTTTATTGAAAGAACAACTTCCTCACGACGCGCAGAACTTCGTCTTCCTTCGCTACAATATTGCGCTGCGTTCTAAATGCACCCACCACTCTCAGAGTGTGCGCGGTACACAAAACACCGTGCAGACTGTCAAGCGCGAACGTTGCGCGACGTAGCACGCCCGGCTCCCATCTGAGCACTGCCGCTGGGTGGCAAGAGTTTGGTCCCGGTGGTGTGAATGATTTCGGCCCTTCGCCGGCGGGGTTCGAAGACTGGTAAATAGCATGGCGACGACAACACATCAACCACAACGTGGCTGTGACGGCACGATAACGGTAGCGCGACAGAAAGGATGTACCACGAACGGATACAGCGAAAGGCAGCCAGTTTCGAACTACACTGCTGCAGTCGCAGACAACACGGATGGGCCATATTTCGGAGCGGAGACAGAGAGATAAGTGATAACTAAAAGGCGCAGATGGCAATCAAGCTGAGCCCGGTTTTCTACCCGGCACTGGAGAAGGGAAGGGGGACTGAAATATGAGGAGAAGCGTTCACAGTATACGAGCGCGCAGACACGCATGTGTTTGCTTGTAGAAGCGGAAAAAAGCCGAACCGGATCACGAGCCTCAGAAAATTCATTCTCTCACCCTGGAAGTAACATACAAGAGAAACGGCAACAATGCATATTCTTTCGGGATATCATAACCACGTATTGACGTACATTCACCAAACCTTGTTTTCAGTGCAACCTCGAAGGTCAGTGGTATACTGGAAAGCCCGTACAAATAGACTTAGCCATAGGGAATCAGATGGGGAGGTTCGGAGCACGCCCTTCCTTATGCTTCCATTTCACTTATGGGCTAGGCTAAACAGCTATGAGTATATAAAACGCGGCTTGGAGTGTGACGATTCGAGTGACAAAAAAATATAAACAAGTGCTCTGCACCTTTCAAAAATGTTTAGCGCTCTCTGTGCCGTAAGTAGATTCACACGTCGGCGTCGTCAACAGCAGCAGCAGCAGCAGCGGCGGCGGAAGCCCATGCAAAAGCGCTGTACGGTGGAGAAAGAAACGGGGCGGGCCATAATACGAGTGTACGGGGGCAGACCACTTTGGCTGGACGACGTAAGTGGCGCCGCCGACGGTCAGACGCCAAAGCTCCAGGCACGCGCGACCGCGCGCGCGCGCGTGCGCGCGTCAGGTGCGCACTCGAAAAGAAACACAAGCAACGGCGACCCGAAGGTGCCCCCGCGTAACCGCCTGCCACCCCCCCCCCCCGTCTCCGCCGCCCCCTTCAGCACGGTTCCTCCAGCGATGCCCCGCTGCTATTGCTGCCCCAAAGTACCGCCGAGGACGGGTCACGTGACAGCGGCATACGGCAGATGGCCTACCGCGCCGCCGCGGCACGGATGCTCGGGCACACGACACGCACGCTGTCCCCTCCAGCGAGAGAGCACAGGTGGGCGGAGGAGTGGAAGGGGAGCAGCGATGTGTGCGCGGGGAAATTGCGGATGATATCCCCTTCCGTTCCTCCGCGCACTCGCTTCTTTATCGATTGTCCGCGATCGTATCGGTATAGCTGCCCGTGTTTGGCTGCCTTCACCCCGCTCCAACTTTTGTTGTTTTCTTTACTCATTTCTCTTGTCCTGTTCTTTTTCTCCTCCTTTTTGTTTTGGTTCTTGCTTTCCATTAATTTCTGCGAAGCGAGAACCCGTTGGTTCGCATAATTGCCTCTTTCCTCTTTCGTCAGTTTTTTTTTCTTTTTTTCCCTCCAATTGCTGCTACATCGCCCTGGTTAAATATTTGTTGGTCTATGCTGGATGTGACAAGTGGCATATTCATCCCGTGGTTACGAGGGGATGATAATGCACGTATGGATCACAAAGAAACATGTTTTCTCGCCGCTTTTGAAGCACACCTATCCACGTCGCAGCACACATATGCATCGCAGGCTACCGTGCATTACGATTAGTGCCTGTCTCTACAGCAGGATACTGGCGCCTTTCACAGAGTATTGTTTGGGGTAGCAACCTTCTCTAAGTACACCGGAGGGGTGCATAAGAAACGTAAGAAAAACCTCTGTGGGCATTGCCGAGTCACGAAGCAGCTTATTCCGAAGAAAAAAATTTTATAATTCGGAGCATTCTTGGCGAATCATTCTTGAAACAACCCAGTGTTCTGTAACGACTATCTGGCGACTATCTCGCCGTTTTCGTGCGCCGATACCGAAAATAGTGCAGTTTAAAATGTGGGCCGTTCTCACGCGTACGTGCCACCAGGTATGTGGCGTTCTTCAATGAACCTTTTCTGACAGACAACTTGGGTCACTGGTTGCCGACAACAACAAACAGCCTCACGCGCTGCACTCCGCACCAGTTCGCAACACGTCGCAAAAGTATTAACCGTTCGCTAGAGAACCCTTGAATGATTCATCAGAACAGTTCTCTACCAAACCGTCATTGTTTTGCATTACGTATATGTCAGTGGGAGTGCAGTTTGCTTATTTTGTCTCGGCGACGCATTCTTGCTTATTCAAACGTAAAAAAAAAAAAACGAAGAAATACTTAGTTCCCTCCATGCAGAATTCCCCGCACAAAAAAAGAATGAACGAAGGAAATGCTCCAAGGAAAATACGGTCTTTTCGTGCATGTAAACTTCGTAGCCAAATCAACTCCGCGATTTATTTATTTATTTATTTATTTATTTATTTATTTATTCTCTGCAACATGTGTATTTGGCAGGGACTGCCATATATGATGTATTTTCTCCAGCTTGTCAGCAAGAATATTGCATGCTTTGTCATGAAATCGTTCGTATGTTTTCTTCTACTATCAACCTTAGTTTGCAGTTATTACCATATTAATATTACATCGCACTTTTTAAACAAGTCCGAACAAGAGAGTATTTCACAGTGGTGGAAGAAGGTACGTAGATCTGTAGTCAATGTTTCGAAAAGAGGACTCGTCTTCTGCAGGGCAACAGCTGAACTGCCACGAAGTGATAGCGTATCGACGAAGATTTCGTTAACGAAAACGGGAATTAAGCGTAAGTCAGCGAAAAACTTAGTATCCTCAGTGGATAGAAATTCTGGCAGCAACCATCTCCCGGTGATTGCCGATGTCAATGCGACTGGCATTGAAACAGCGAATGCTTCCGTACATGCACGTCCTTAATGATAAAATTTACCAATAAAAGCGAGAACGCGCGCTCTTCTAGCTTACAATAAAAAACAAAGTTTTACGCCCGAAAGAGAAGCCCGTGCATGACGCCGTTTTTCGTTCGAAGTCGGTTATGCTGAACCTCCATTCTACAGGTGGACGAAATGGGCTGCGGGTAGGAGGCCGCGTTTACTGAAACTTTCAATGTGCCGTCCGCGAGTCCGACGTACAGCACATTAAGGAATGCCCGGTGGAGACTGTAAGTAGAGGCGTCTTCAGCAATTCGGTATGTCACACATTGCTTGAATGCAAATCCCATAAACGTCGACAGTCATCGTTAGATGGGTTCTGCAGGATTTTTTATCCGTCAAAGCTTGAAGATACACGTTAAAGTTTATTGCATTAAACATTCGCCGCAAGATGAACTTTACTACGAGGGGCAATCTTGTAGGAGGTGTTCTTTATGTATTTCGACAGGAGCGCTCTTTGGGCGCATAGGAATCAGCATGTAGTTACAATCGACAGACGCTTTTGTACCCTGTGCGCTCTAGCTATAGCACGAGAGTTACTGCATATGGCCCCGTTAGTAACTCTATCGCTAGAACGAGGCAGCTAGACTCGGCCACCTTTTTAAAAGGTCAGATGCTTTTCCTCGAGCAGTCCTCGCAAAAATGCCAGCTGACCATTTACTGCGTTGTAGCGAGATGGCCCACGCTGGCATTAGTGCCAGAATAGGAACAACGCGAAACAACACAAGCAGAAATGAATGGTCGACGTGAGCGCTAATAACTGTGTGTTGCCTGGACCAAGCCACGTCGTATAACCTTCCTTATTCCATGGCATACACGTATACGAACGCTTCTAACACCCACGCAATCAGTAATTCTGTCGTTCACAGGCGCGTATCGTGTGCGCCGCGTCATTGAACGTGCGAATCGCAATGGCTACGAGTCATTTCGGGAGCATGCAGGCACGCCTATATAGGAACGCGTTGATCCGTACAGCTGTGTTACGGCTGATAACTGACCGACCTAGGCCAGCACGTGATGCTGCGTTCTGCCATTTTCAAAGAGCCGTCCTGTTGAGAGAATTCGAGAAAAATATCGGAGAAGAAAACGAACTAACAAGCCCGCAAAGCACATTACCATTGAGGCCTTTCTCCTCCTCGACTACCGGCGAGATAGCCGCGGCGTGCGGTTCGGCGCGCGACAGCCGTCGCATCTTGCGCACTGCATGGCCGGCGGGCTCAGCGATGGCACGAGCCGGTTCGATTACAATTACGGGTCCGCCAAGTGCGTAAACGGCCGGCACACGAGCCGGAACGCATGCTTCGCGTTTGTCACGCCCGCCCTTCGCGTGAAGAATAAATGGGGGAAAAAGATGCGCCGCTGTTGCCTCCGGGAGCCGCTGCCGAGCGACGCGTTCGCGCTGCCTGTCGTGCCCGAAGGATGTAATTTTAGCGAGTGCGCCGCTGTTGTCGGGCTCTCTCGAGGCGCAAGATCGCAGACACGCTATATATATGTGTGTGTGTACCTCACGGGTTCGCGCAGTCGGCAAAATACGCCCCATGTTGATGAGCAGTATACCCAGTGTAACTTCAAAGGAGCCCGCGGTGACAGCTTTACCGTGTCTGCATGAAGTCTCTGCGACCCGATAGCAATAGCGCGCGTTGCGCTCCCCAGGCTCAGACATTGTTGTGATTCCTCTGGTTTTGTACTTTGGGGGCTCGAAGAACTAGGCGAGAGACTGATGGTTAAAACTAATTTCCCGGTTACTAAGGTTTTCGTCAGCTGTTCACATTCAGAATATTTGACACGGGAAGATAATAGAAACTGTCCTTAGAATTTCTTCTCCAGAGTCAAAAAGTATCCACAAAATTGCGGGAAACATTGCAATTACTATTTTTCCTATAACTCATTCGCTACGCATTCGTAGGACAAAATTGCGTAAAAGACGTTTCATGATCGGTATAATATGGGGACGAATTTTTCGAGACGCTCTAGTTACAGGATTTGTTATCACACTGACTGATTTCGATTCTGCAATTAAAATACGTGTTTTGCAGTAAATATTTTAAATGCTAACTTGGGTAACGTAATTATGCGTTCATCAGTCACTTTCACAATTCAACATTATCTGTCACAAAACGACGTTATCTCGGCTATGTTTTCTTCGAAACAATTGGTTCTCCGTTGAAAGTAATGGAATATGGCGTGATTGCACTGGAGGACAGAACTTGTCGCTGTCTGTGACAACCCCGAAAATAGACAGTTCGGCGGGCGGATTCACCATATGATGTTTGAGCCTTTTTGTTCATCATGAGCAGTGCAAATCACAGTGTGCGCGGGTATTAAAGTTGCGATCACATACTTATGCCATCCTTTATGCCGCGTATACTTCATGTACCGGGTGTTTCAGCGAACACTTTCTATTTTTATTTTTAATTGCCTCTGGCAGATAGCACAATTCTAGACTATGAGCTGGTCTACTCGAAGAGGCGGGCGTTACTTGCACAAAAAATTGCAATACATAATCGGTTAACTAACAAAAATACTAATTAAGCTTTTGACTAACTCCCTTATGACACTTCATGCAATTTAATAATTCTATCGGTTGAGACTGCAAGGCATATCCACTTGAAAAGAATTGGGTGGATGACACCATTTACGAGATATGTATCGTCAAACTTCCAGTACCAAATGCACTGTCGTTCCACTTACTGTCTTAAGGAAACGCCGTTTTATGCAATTAAGCAGAAAAGTAACTGGAACGCCCGTGCATTGCTCTGCAAAGTTCGGGAATAATTATCTCGAAACTTGTGTCGTCTATAGAATTCGTTCCAATTCTAACCAGAATTCGTTCCAGAATTTGAACTCCTCGGCTAGAATTTGTAAATTGCAATATTTGCCATAAGGCAGTCAGTAAAAAACTTAAATAGTAGTTTTTGTTAATCCGTCAGTTATGTATTTCAATTTCTTGTGCAAGAAATGTCCGCCTCTTCGAGTAGACCAGCTCATGGACTAGAGTTGTGCTGTCTGCCTCAGGCAATTTTTAAAAATTCATAAAAATGTTCTCTCAAATACCCGGTATAGAGAATAAAGCGTTTGAACACCCCCCCCCCCCCCCCCCCCCCCAAATCAGTGTGATTGCGCAGACAGTCTGCCCTTCTCAAAGGCCTGCAGGTGTATAGCTCTGAAAAAGGAGACCACACCTCCAACTATATAGCATTGCGGCATTCCACGCAGTGTATAATTCGCATAAACGGAAGGCTCAAAATAAATGTCACGTCGGACCACCTCGACGGCGAAGGAAGAATCGACGGCGATGCGCCGTCCATGGAGGCTCTCGTAGATAAGAGAGCAGAGCTATAAAAAAGATACAACACTGACAGAAAGATAAAAAAAAAGAAGACCGATCTCATGGCCGGCGTCATCGCTCCCTCTCCAAGCCTATTCAGGTTTTTTCTTTTAATTTGCTTGCCTTTTATTTTGCTTTTTTTTTCTTTCTTTTTTTTTGTTGTTTTGTACACTCGAGAGTTGCGAGCTAACGTGCATGACCAATCCGCGAATTACGATTTGGCTCGCGCGTCCACCACCGTTCTTGTCCGAGGTAGCTCCGGCAGTAAAAAGACCTCCAACTTGTTAAAACTGAAGCGAGGGCTGGAAAGAAAGCAGGATGGCCACCGGTGTCCGCCGTGCACAGAAGCGTCGGTGGTGCCTGTGGCGTAGCGGGGCAGGCGGACTAATGACCCGACCGATGCTCGCGTTATCGCACCGAGCTGGGCGGAGGAGGACCTAATATGGCGCAGAGGTATAGGGCATCAATCTGTCCGGCTGATCTAGTATATCGCAGTGTGTGGCCCTCCGAAGGCTTTATGTGTATTAGCTGCATTTGAGCCCACTCTTGCCAAATGTGACCATGCACGTCTGGCTGCTTCTGGCGGCTTCGCCCTCACCTCGAGCCCCGTTACTATGTACCGCACTTATGGCGTTCCCTTTTTTTTCCTCCGTGGGTTCTTTTCACGTTATCGCTGTAGCTGATGGTTTTATATTTCATTCACCTTCTCTCCGTTTATCCCTCTGTTAGCTAAAGTGACAAGCTCTACTGTTCAAGGGCGTATGCTATAGACGAAGACGCGTTCATTATGTCCGGGCTGCATGCGTTTAATGAGCGATCTTTGGGCAAAAGGCGGCGGGTGGCTTCAGTCGCCCGAGTGCATCAACTCCTGAAGGCCATACCGTGCACCCAGAGACAAAGTCAGCCTGGTTTTTTTTTTTTGTGTGTGTGTGTAAGCGAGATAGAGAGAGAGAGATAAGCCACAAGGGAAAGCCCGGGAGTTTATGCATGGTTAACCATGGCTGAGCTCGGTTGGCTACCCTGCACTAGGGAATGGCGAAAGGGGCTGAGGGATGAGAAGGAGGGGATAAATTCATGGGCTTTGCATGCACACACATACAATGAATCGTTCATCGTTCAGTTCACCACAAGCGCTTATACAGGCTATAGCGCATCCCAAGAAGCGCCGCAGCAGCAGCAGCGATCTTGTGGCTCAGTGTAGACGCAAGAGGCAGACGTTCCCAGCATCTTCTTGTCTGTAACAGGCCAGTCATCTAGGACCCTAAAGCTGTCCGAAAGTCACGCGTCTCCTCATCGTATGATGCGTAGTCACACAGGAGATGTTTTATGGTCTCTTCTACGCCACAACTGTTGCAACTGGCACTGTTTGCCATTTACATAGTAACGTTTCTTCCCTCGAGTAAAACCAGGTAAAAGAAAGAAGGAAAAAGGTGCGGGGAGGGGGGATAAATTTTAGTTTTAGAAATGCAGACAGGTTGGCCCTATCTTACGCTCTCTAACCTGCTATTCTGCGAGGGGAAAATTCGGACGAAAATATGTCTGCATGGTGGCGATCACGAGACTAGGGGTGCGATGAATGCTGGTCGTTAACACAGCAGCACAGTCTTGAGTCCAGTCCTGTGTCGTGCAGAAATTGTACCATGGCCCGCGTACTGTTAATGTGTAGCATATCTCGGGTGGGGTGAAGGTAGTAAAGGTGCAAGATTGACACATATGTGCAAGATCACGAGTCTGCGTATATCTATAGCCAAGTCGGTCCATTGTTTATTCATGCTGTTTTGCAATTCCCTCTCGAACGAATACACATAGTAAAGGAAAATTAATAAATGGGCAATTTAAAGACATATTAGCCTTATTAGCCTTGACCTTTAGTTTCCCCTCCTTTCTATACACTGT